>NW_004567122.1:36822620-36834729 GCF_000260355.1 Condylura cristata | reverse complement strand
CCATGTGGATCTCCTCCGGGGCAGGCGGGAATTGAACTCATGAGGAAGTGGTTTAAGCTTCTTTGTGTTGTGCTTTAACCCGCTGCGCCACCAGGGAGGGCCCGACTAATGATTTTTTTAAATGTCCGCTACTATGTATTTAGTGGGTTTTAGGACAGAATAGAGGTTAAGTTGTAATCTGTCAATCTTGACTGAGAGTGTATAACTTTTCAAAGTGTAATAACTTTTCAAAGAATCCTATCCTAGTATGTATAAGAATGTGCTAGGCAAATTATTCTCAGTGCTGAAAAATTCAAAAGGCACAAAAAAGATTTAGAGTGAAAATACTTCCGGTCCCTGACCAAGCAGACTAGTGCCAGCTGTCCCTCAGGCATTGTGCTGAGGTAGAGGATGGATGCCCACACACAAACATGCCAGTTTGGCCTGGTGTGCACACAGTTCTGTACACTGTTGTCCCACTCATTTAACCCTGTGTCTTGGAGAACAGTCCTTATATTTCTATAAGAAGCTTTTTCTTTCCTTTTTTTTTTTAAAGATTTATTTATTTATTCATACAGAACTAGGGTACAGGCCAGAGATGTGGAGGGTGAGAGGATTCACCAGAGACAGAGCGGGGAGCAGAACAGGAAGATCAACGAAGTACACTGCTGAGGGGAGCACCAGGCGAGACAGGAGAGGTCTGCTTGTGCCATGTGGGTCACCTCCGGGGCTGGGGATTGAACTTGGCACTGCAGCGGTTGCGGCTGGCTCACAGTGCTGCGCTTTAACCCGTTGCGCCACCAGGGAGGGCTCTATAAGAAGTTTTTTCACTTCAGGAGGCCACATGATTTATTTAAACACTTCCTTGTTCATGCATGTATTTTCCAATCTTTTCCTCTTGTGACCAGGGCTACAGATAACCACCTTGTTCTTTGTCATTTTGCATGTCTGTAAATCGATCTATAGGATAAATTCCTGCAAGTAAGCTGGCAGGGTCAAAGAGTACACAGGGGTTTGAAATTCTGGAAAGTAGTGTCACTTGCCCTCATATGTTGTCTAACCTCCATTTCTCATCTTGGTAAAGTTTCTTGAGTATATTTTGCTCGCTTTGAATGATGTGGACCATCTTTCCAGATTTAAGAGTCACTTGAATTTCCCTTCCTGTGACTATGCTTTGAATGGGTGTGGATATTCTTTTATCATTTTTTGGAGACCCCCTAAAAGTATGTGATTCCTTCTGAGCTGCAGTTCCCATGTATTATTTATTTTTTAAATTTTGTGCAGTGTGTTTTTCTGTGTATCAACCAGCACTAAAGGAAGTCTAACAGTTTTGCTCTAAAGCTCAGAGAATTTTAACAATTTGTGACATGCTGTTAGAAAAGCCAGATGAAGATTTTTTTTTTTAACTTTTTTCTTATATCACTGTAGTCCCTCAGGTTTCCCTGCCCCTTTATCACCTGTGAGCCATCACCATAGCCCCTTGTGTTTACCCCTCCCTTCCTGTCCCCTCTTGGGTCCTCCTTTGCTATCCATCTCAGTTCTGTGGCCAGTTGGCTAGTTTTGACTTTTGACTGTGGTATATTTATAAAAGGTAATTCAAATCTGAACCCTAGTGAGTGTCCTTTGTTAAACTATTCTAACTCCCATCATGTGTATGTACATGCACACACATGAATAGTCATGCATAGACATACCTACCTCCGTATACTATACGTGTGATGTGCAACTTCAATTATTAAAAAGTACATTTAAGGGCATCTGGATCTAGTTAAACTTTGGAGTGCACCCACACTGAAGAATGCACTGTATGTAATTCCTGTTCTTCACCTATTTCTCATAGTCCACCCCAGTTCTTTCTTTTGAAATAAGTGAGTTGTGCTATTAATGGTGGGGTGCGTGTGTCATGCATGGTCTGGGGGCCTTCCCAAATACTTAGGGAGCACTACATTGATGTTGTGATCCTTGTTGGGAGTGGCTGCGTCAGATGCATGGGATATAAATCTTTCATCACTTCTAACCAGATCTCTTGGGAAAATTGGTATCATTTCTTCTGAAACTTGTTTTCTTCCTCTGTAAATGGGAATGATATCAACACAACATAAAGGATTTTCTGGGGGGAATGTACAACATTCTGAGGGAAATGAGGTGCAGTCCTCACCACCAGGGTGAGGTTTCAGTACAAGAAGTCAACGGGTCCCTTCTACAAGCCACACAGAGTCTCCTTTGGGCTCAGTGACAGCTCTTCACGGGCTTGCAACTCCCCCCGAGTATCTGCCATTCAGAAATCCACGTTGACATGTGCAAGCAGCGTCCTGATGCTCTCCTGGAAACTGTGTTGAAAAGCACATCAAGTTTAATTTCCCCAATAATGTTATCATTGGTTCTTTGTTGGTAACCAAGGATTCTACCTTCAAGCAAACAAGGGTAGGACCAACAGAAGCCCTGAAGACAAAGGACAGCTATCGGTCATCACAACATTTAAGGTCAGTGCATCACACTGACTCCAAACACTAGAAAAACAATCATAACTATAGCCTGGCCATTGGCCATCGAACAGCGGCTCATGCCATAAATAATCAGCTAGGACATTTTATGCCATTAGGTTGACTTTCAGTGACTGATAATTTGTTCCCTGTAGACAAGCGCAAATGAGTTTTGGGATGCATGGAATATAAATCTTGGTTTCATCACTTCTAACCAGATCTCTTGGGAAAGTTTGTATCATTTCTTCTGAAACTTGTTTTCTTTCTCTGTAAGTGGGAATGATATCAACACAACATAAAGGGTATATTATGAAGCTTAAAGAAAGTAAAAAATGAATCATTAAACACACTGCGCCTAGGTACTTTTGACACTCAATAAATATTATTTTGCCTACCTCTGCCTTTTCCCTTAATTTCTCAAATATAGAAAGGAGATGGCTTGAATGACTCAGATCTCTGAGAAAAACTACTTTGGTGGTACTGAATGTTGTTGTGGGAATAACTTTTAAAAAAGAGTTGTCTTTGTTTTTATTTCAAGCAGTCCCTTGTCATACCTAGACTATTTATAGTCCATAGTTAAATAACATTTAATCTGTTATGAAAATACTGTTGATTTATAACAATCAATCTTGTTGAGAGGAGGAAAATATTTCCAAATTTTGGTTTTATATATTGATATAAAGCCAGGAAAATCAGAGCATAGATTCATCTCAAAACATAGATTTATGATTAAAATAAATGAGGGCATGAAAAAGGATACTTCCTGCCAGTTTAGGGGTGAAGCATATGAGATCATCCCAAAAGATTTGGGAGCTACCCCAGTGCAGGGTGGAACCCAGGAAATAACTTGGAAAGGCCATGAGCTTCTTACTTGGTATTGTCATGGGAAATGGCAGGAGAGCAGAAGAGAAGGTCTTGGTTCAGTGAACATTCTGGGGCTGGAGGGGTTGGTGAAAGAGTTGTGAGGTTGCTGACCTGAGGGACTATGACAGGTTGAGAAGGTTCTAGACT
Source organism: Condylura cristata (assembly GCF_000260355.1). Classification (NCBI taxonomy): domain Eukaryota; kingdom Metazoa; phylum Chordata; class Mammalia; order Eulipotyphla; family Talpidae; genus Condylura; species Condylura cristata. The sequence continues at coordinate 36,831,256 of NW_004567122.1, read as the reverse complement.
GTGGGCATCTCAGTCAGTCCTCTGGATCAGATCCACAGTCAGTGTGTAGCAATAATGGATGCCAGCCCATGCCTGCAAACCCGGATGCAGGAAGACAGGCATCCATCACAGACGAGATGCCCTTAAGTGTGAGTCTGCTACCAGCGGTGACCCTGCCTTTCCTTCTGTCCCCACCCAGTGAGGCCCTGCTTGCTTCTTCCCTTCCTGTGATGCCATTGAAGGATAGGAGGGGTTCCGGGTAGGAAAGGGGTAAAATAGTCTCAACAGGGCTCTGAAACATGCACTCTTCTGCTTACAACTTGGTAAGGGAGGCAGGAAGTTTCTAAGGTCTACACCAAAATTAAGTAAATTTCTACAACAACTTCTTTTGGAGAGGAGAGCTAAGAAAAAGTTGGAAAAATCAAGAAATAACCATTTCTGCCTATCTGATATGTCAAGTACATTTGACTGTTGAAAAATTCAGAATTTTTAAAATTACATCGATGGCTTTTTTTTGTTTTTGTTTTTGTTTTTATTTATTTATTTATTTATTTGTTTGTTTGTTTGTTTGTTTGTTTGTTTGTTTGTTTATTTATTTGCATAGAAGAGCTGGGGTGTAAGCCAAAGTTGCAGGGGAGGGGATGAGAGGATTCACCAGAGACAGAGTGGGGAGCAGAACAGGGGGTCTACTGAAATCCACTGCTGAGGGAGCAGCGGGAGAGACAGGAGAGGTCTGCTGTGCCATGTGAGTGAGTTCCCTAGCTGGGGATAGCACACAAACAGTAGAATTAATCAAACTAGGCCACCCCAAAATTCAGAATTATGAGAGCTGTCCCTCATTCACACATGTTGAAAATCCTAATATTATTTTTGACTGCCCCAAACCTTAACTGATAGTCTACTGTTGACCAGAAACCTGACTGATGATACGAACAATTAACACATATTTTGTAGGAGATATGTAATATATATGTATTCTTACAATGAAGTTTGCTAGAGAAAATAAAATGTTGTGAAAAGAAAATATGTCTACAGTACTGTAGTGTAGTTATCGGTACTATGAATTCTGTTTACAAGAAAAGTCGCATATAAATGGACCAATGCAGTTCAAAGTTGTGTTCAATTTCCATAACCTGCTCCAAACATAGACTTTTACTCTGCCTAAGCTGGTCAGCAGAACAAGCCCTTCTAGCTCCTTATGGAGAGTGGCTTGTGGCTCTCTTTCCTATCAACGTCTGCTCACTTGCCTCTGCTCGAAAGAACAGGACCAGAACGCTACACTGTGTACTTTCTCCAGTTAGATAAGGACTTGGCAAGTGACAGATGTTCAATAAATATTGGTAAGATCATTGGATGCTGCTGGTTTTATTGCAACACAACAGATGTTTCTTCCCCAAAATAACTGGCAGTAATTTTTGCCCAACCAAACTGCACACAAAGGCATCTACACACAAATACATTAACATTGACCTCCAGGCCCAGATTAGGAAGGTTAAATTGAGTGGCGCAGTGACTGTCTTGTATTGGTAATGGAGTTCTTAGAGATTACAGCACTCTTCACAGAACATGATTATATATTGCTATGTTAAATGTCAAAACCCTGCTGAACTAAATCAGACGTCATTTCTTACATCATTATAGTATTCACTAGAATTGTAGAAGTCAACAAGTGCGAATAAGATGTTATTAAAATTCAGACACTTCTACTTGTTAAATACTAGCACTTTGTAAATGATAGTAAGCATATTCCTGGTGGAACATAATTTTAGAGCTACAAAGTTAAACAATTAATGGTTATTTGATTTTAATAGGTATTGAGCAATTAAGACTAATACAAATGGCCCGTGATATCTCTGGCCTTATTGCTTTGGCTGAGGTGAATGCAGTTATCTAAGTTTAAGAGATGAGCTGATTTGAAAAACATGGTGAAACAAATTGACACAGTTAAGGCAAAAAGCACTTAGGTAGTGCTAGAATCAGCGAGGCTTGCCAGGCCCAACATTAACTCAAGCTTTAGAAAAAAAAAATTCAGTTATTTCCTGGTGGTTTATTTTGGAGTGGATTAGACAGATGTGATGAATTGCCTGCTTCGGAGTTTCCTGGTTCTCATGGGGGTTGTTTCCCTCCCTGGAGAAAGTGAGGGGTTAACCCAGCCGGGAGCTGGAAGGAGGATGCCTGATAAAGGGGCTCTCAGCTGAGGTGCCTCTGGGCTGCCTTTGGGACTGAGTCATCCTGTGACTCTGGAAATTTTTCTCCTCCTACAATCGTCATGTCTCATATACAGAGGTTGGTCTGAGCCAATAGTTCAGACTACATTCTTTAAAACTAGGGTTTCCCATTTCCTGATTCACCCAGTCCAGTCCAGTCCAGTTTAAATATGTTCTTGCAGCTTAATTATCAATAGAGTCTCCTTTCATGCTCAAAACTGTCTAATTTTGACAATAGATTACCTGGCTCTTTTACTTGGCAATACTGCAATAAGTGGGTACAGAGTTGGGCATTAAAGACACAACTGGCCTGTTAGAAGTCCATGCCTCCCTGTTTCCCACTGAGCAGGTACATGTTTATCTGCTCTCTATGGTAGGATTTGCAAACTTTCATTCAGGAAAAAAAAAAATTGCTTCTTAGATAACAAAAATTTAAGTGGCTAAAGGAGCTGAAGTTCCTTCCATGCTCCAGTTCAGTCATTTTGTCATTCAGTGTGCTGTAGTCCCTGAAGAGTTGGTCTTGAGACCCTTCAATAAGTCAGGGTAGGGGGTTACATCACTGAGTGGGTGCAAAGTCTCAGATAGAGGGAGCTAACTCTTCACTTTACCTTCCAAGAGAGAACTAGCAGTGTTTATTCATTGACAATGGACTCTTAACCCCACTGACTTGATTCTATTTGGTGTGAGCACCTCTACACTGAAGACACTGCAGGGTATCTAGGTTCTTCTGCAGTTCTGCAGCTGGGCTGTGGGGACCATGACTCTGTGGGCACTGAGATCATGCTATTCTCATACCTTGGAACAACCTCCACTTTCATAATTTCCATTTAGACCTCATAGGGAGTAAACCTATGGTCATGAGAATCACCCCAAGACAGTATTTCTCTGACTCTGTCCCTCTGTCCTCTCTATGGAACCACCAGTTTCTCTTAATGTTTCCTAGACTGGACCCAGAGTCCCCAAGTGTTGGGTCCCAGCCAGGATGTGCCTTCCCAACCACCCCCGGAGCTTAACCACAGATCATAATAGGAAGAAGACATCTTGCCACCTGTGTGAGTGGCTTAACCTTTGGGCAACTGATTAATATCCACCCTGATCGCAGCAGCACATGTGAGGGAGATTTCCTCCTGCCCCCAGGCCAACATCCTGGGATTAAGGGTATAAAAGGGAGGCTGGAAAGGATAATAGGGGAGAGAGAACGTTTTGCTGCAACCATCTATGTGTGCTGACTCTTCAACCTCGACGTCCCCCCGCGCAGACTCGTATCCCTGCCGTACGGGCACAGCACCCAAGAGGTGTATTATGTATAGCCCAAGACCGGCTCTCCAGTGGCCAAATGGGGTGTGCCATTTTTCTTGCTGGGTCCACACAGGCTTGCAGCTGTCCCTGCTGGAGATGGGTAAGCCCCAGGAGGAGGAGTGAGAACTGGCACAGCTGTTTGACATCACCCCAACACTGCCCACCCTCGCCCCCCCAAGATCCCTTGGAGGCATGCATAAGTAAGGAGTTTGAGCTTCAGGAAAACTGGAGTCAAGTTTGAGCTTGACTCCATTCAATCTCGAAGCCCCCAGTTGCTACAGGGATAGTAATACTTCACTGGACTGTTTAACTGAGATGGTTCATGTAAACATTTCATAACTTTGCCTTAATTAAATGTCAGCTATTTCTCTTATTACTGCTACTATTCTTTACAACTTCCTCCCTCCTGATCCATGTCTCAAGAGACTTTCTAGTGTCCTCTACACATAAAACTCCAGAAGATCTGCCCCCAGTTCCTCTCTCCAACCCAAAAGTAAACAAAGCTTAAAATGAACAAACAAACTCTTTCAATTCAGAGAATTAGATTGATAGTTATCGGGGCAAAAAAGGTCTGAGTCAGGTGGGTGAAATGGTAAAGGAAGTACATTTTATAGTGAACAGTGGAAATTAGACTTTCTGGGGGTGTCATGGTGTTGTATATATAGATAGTGATATATAAGCTGTATTCTGCAACTTATAGAATGTTATCAAGCATTATTACCTCAGTTTAATTTAAGCAAACAAAGAAAGAAAACACAACTCATGCTCAAACTGGGTCTCTTATAAAACTGCCTGAATTCTATTCATTTAGCAATTATGCCATTTTACTACATTATTACATAAAGGAGCCTATTTGTTCATCTGATTTTACAAATGACACATGCACCTGGTATAGTGTTTAGGTAACAGAAAAACATTTCTAATCAAACTCCACTTCCTTTTCTCTCTAATCCTCAGTCCCACTGCCTTGAGGCAGCTGCCTACAAGTTTCTCGCATATTCTCCATGCACCACACTGCTACACATAGGTAACTAGAACAGGTGGGATTTTGGAATACTTGTCTGAGCCCTTAAACATGAAGATTGGTAGCAAACAAAGCTGTCCTACTGTGAGGCAGTCTTCCTTAGGGTGGGGTAACACTGTGAGGGGCTTTGAGAGTGTGGAAGAGGGAGGCCCCGTCCTGATAAAAGCCCAAGTGTCTGCAGCCATGAGTCTTGCTGTGAGACCCAAAGGAGCTGGAGGCCTCTGGTCCTCCATGGTGCTCAGGCTGTGCTCACAAGTGCTCATCACACCCTTTCTCTGTTGTGAGCCCCTCTCTGCTTCTCTCAGGAATACAGGGCTCAGGCCCATGATGCTTGGCACTTCGCTGTCGGTCCTCCAGAAAATGCTCGCGGCAATCCGGACATGCCACCATACTTCGTTACCTCGGGGACAGGGTTTGTTTGCTATCAGTCTCCATGTTTAGGGGCTCAGACAAGTATTCCAAAGTCACACCTGTTCGTGTTACCTCTCTGTTGGATGACAGCCTCTCTTTAAAACAGATTCTTCCATTCCTCCTGGGAACACTGGCAGAACCCCCTAGAGGCCTAGAAAGGGTTGGGTGGGGCTTGGCATCCCAGCATCTAGCACCTTTTTGATTGTGATTGCAAACTAAGAGCTATTAACAAGTCTCTTGAGCAGGACTGGCCCAAATCCTATATAAGAGGAGCAAGATTTCCAGAAGCAAGGAACACAAAGGTGAAGAGACACAGGGCTTGCCTTTGAGGAGCTGTGCGGAACAGAAGAAGGACAAATGAGATTTCAAAATGGGCGCCGGCAGAAGAAGAAAAGGAAACATGGAGGTCTCTAAACTGGATGGAGGACACCTTAAAAAGCTTCATGGGACAGGTACACACACACACACATACACACACACATGGAACTTTTAAATTTTATTTTCAATGTAAGGAGGTATTATACAGTGGAGTTAGAGATACTGGAGTTAGAGAAATAGACTGGGATTGTGATTCTGCCATTGTCAGTTGTTTGACACTGGGCAGATGACAGAGTATCTTCTTTCTGTTTTTTTTTTTTTTTTTTTTTTTTTAGGTTTAATCACTTATGCATACAGAACAGGGGTACAAGCCAGAGGTGCCGGGGCTGTGAGAGGACTCACCAGAGACAGAGCGGAAGCAGAACAGGCAGATGGATGAAGTACACTGCTGAGGGGAGCAGCAGGCGGGTCAGGAGAGGTCTGCCACGCCAAGTGAATCACCTCAGGGGAGGAGGATCGAGCTCGCACTGAAGCGATTGTGGCTAGGTTGCAGTGTATGTACTAACCCATTGCGCCACCACGGAGGAGGGGCCTCTTCTTAATTTCATCACGTATAAAATGGTGGTGAAAATAGTGCCTGCCTCATTGTGTTGGTATAAGAACTAACTCACATAAAACACACACAGATAAAAGCCTAGTGTCTGAAACATACTACTTTTCCATAAACTCATCAGTTGCTTGGTATGATTATTTTACACTCTGATCCATATATGGATTTATACAGATTTTCTAGACATTTGGTCCTGCTTGCTTTTCAGAAATGTTACAGACAGGCTTTACTCTTTCATCAGAGATTTGTGGGTCGTGGTTACAGGCACGCATGGGTATCTGAAGATCCCGCAAGGAGGTGAACAGTGGAGGCTGCTTGGGGCTCTGGTGCCTGCCAGTCAAGCAGGAATTGTATCAGGAAACCTCCCTGTGATTTGGAGATGAAGCTGGAAGCCAAGGTGGGAAAGGGAGGGACTGCTTTGAGCTCTCAGCAGCCCTACCCCTTCAGATCTCTCCCCAACCCCCAGCAAGGCAGCATCAACAATGAGGCTGCACTGACCCCGCCTCCTCTGGACTATCTTCTCCATCTCCAGAAAAAAAAAAAAAAAAAAAATGGAAGGAAGGAAAAGACACAATGGGCAAAATGTTAGGAAACACTTTCTTTTTAGAGTTTCTGGCAATAAGTGAGCTTTCCGTTAAGGGGTACAATTCTTTGGACATTTAAAGTATCACAGAATCACAAGAGGAATACTTTGTGCAGGTCTGACAAGAGGAGTCCATCTACCCATATTATAGAAGAGGAAACTGAGGCCAAAGGCCACGAGCGGGTGAAAAGAATCAAAGAGAATTGAAGTCACTGATCTCAAGGGTCGCTCCAGCAAGAGAAAAGAGGCCAGATGTTGAAAGATGACCACTGGATGGTAGTGCCAGGAGGCAGACTATTTAATAATTTCAAAGCTGTTCTGCAATTAAAGAGGCCCTTTGGGGAAGACTTCTGCCACCTCCTAAGGGTCAGGGGGTGATTTGGAAACTGGAGGATGGAACCAATGCAGAGAGAACAGAAGTGGTTTACCCAAGCTTCTCTGAGCATCTGTGTTTCAAAGGTGCCCAAGGAGGTTGATGTCCTTAGAACTTGGTGATTCAATAGTATACATTTCAGTAAATTTGATCTATTTCAAGTGACTCCAAAAAATCTACAGATACTTGTGGCTTAGAGATGAGAAGATGGAAAGGACATTTTTGTAGCTCAAATGCCACTTGTCCGGTCAGTGTGCTTGTACAAAAGTCACTGGAAAAGTCTTCATGTTCTTATCTGGAAAGCAGGCGGTTGTGTTGACTGAAAAAGATAATGTATGTGAAAGTGCTTTGCTAAATTGCTGATATGATTAATAATATTTAAAGATGGAAAATAGCAGTGAAATATAGAACCCTGCAGATAAGACTTGTGTGTGCTAAACTATTTTTAAAGATAACGATTTCCCTTCACAGTCAATTCAGGGCATAACTAGAATCTCAAGTGATTCATATCTTTTGTGTATGTGCAAATCAGAGTTAAACCAGGGACTTTCCAGGTGAGACATTCTCCCAGCTGGGAGGAGCTAGACACAGCAGCCAACTTACTGAACAACTCTTATAATGAGTTCTAGGGTGGTCAGGGGAGTATCCTGGAAAGTCTTTAGTTAAAATGGACTTTGTTTATATAGATGACAGATCCCAACATTTTGGTACAAGAATCATTAACAATATAACTTTGCTCAAGGTATTTCAACTCTTTGAAATTAGGCATGCTCGTCTGTAGAACATCAAGGTTTATATAACAGTGAGTGGGACATAGCAAAGGTTTAGTTACTACAGGTGGTGGTTATTATTACTGATGTTGCTAGTTTTGTTGTATTTATTTTTAAAAGATTTATTTATAGATGCATACAAGAACTGGGGTGTTTGCCAGAGGTGTGGGTGGTGAAAGGATTCACCAGAGACAGAGTGGGGAGCAGAATAGGCAGATCTACTGAAATACACTGCTGAGGGTAGCAGTGGGAGAGACAGGAGAAGTCTGCTGCACCATGTGGGTCAGCTCCCTGACACAGCACCGAACTCATGCCTCAGTGGCTGGTGACAGCTTGCTAGCACTCAGACCTTAGCCACCAAGAGGCCCCTGTCATTGCTTATATTATTAGAAGTTGGTGTCAAGACAGATGGGAGGACTTTTCCAAGTCCACACAGTGAAGTTTGCACTATAAATGGAATGCGGGTTTTTCCCCTGCAGGTTAGTTCCTTTTTTGTTCTGGCTAACAATCTATGTTCAGAGATTCAACTTGTGAAGGCCATTATCTACTGATCAAATTCTGCACCCCTAGCTCAACCCAGACCAGCTTCCATACTCACAATTCCATATGCTGCTCTGAATGTCAGCTCATCTGAAGTCACAGAACTTCAGTGAAACCTGCCGGTATGTTACTTAAATATTGAAACCCCTACTTAGAAACTGTGATCTTAAAACAACTCCAGGGTCTTTTGCAAGACTTGTCACTTCCCCTCTCTGGACTTCTATTTCCCCATTTTAAAAATGAGGATATAAAAAAAGTCAATACATAACTGATGCTGATTGGGGGCTGGGCAGTGTGTTAGATGACAGAATAAAGATGGCTTAGACCAGGTCCCTGCCCTCAGTTATTTGATAGTTTACTGAAGGATACAGGAGAGGAAATAAATGTGAAATCAGAAGAACTGTTAAAAAGTAGGTGTTTCCCAAAACTGATTGGAGGTTCCTCAAACTGCTAAACATGGAGCTTCCCTATGACCCAGCAATCCCACTCCTAGGTATCTACCCAAAAGACACAAAAACACTG
>NW_004567122.1:36773952-36822176 GCF_000260355.1 Condylura cristata | reverse complement strand
TGGTGGCACAGGGGTGATTTGGTGATGGGAAACCCGTGGGGATTACAATTGAGATGAAAAAAAAATGTGCAAAATGATGTAAAAATAAACTTTTTAATAATAAAAAAAAAAAAGTAGGTGTTTCCCAAGCAGTTGCCTCTCAATAAAAGATTTGAATGTATAGGTGGAAAAATGGCTGCCCCAAGAGGGCACAATGTCAGAAAAAGTGGTGTCTGACTAGGTCTTCTTTACAAGGACAGAAGAGCAAAACATGACCAGGAGCTCAGAGATATCAAGGAATAGTGAAGTCATTAATAGCTGTTAATAGCAGAAAAAAATTGGGGGTGGAGAGCAGAGAAGACAAAGTAGGAAGTATAGAAAGATAAAACTGTAACTAATCTGTCATTAGAGGATCAATAACTCAATCATTTTCTCCTTTTCCCCAAATATGTAGAGGTGAATAAATGTATTTTCTAAAAAAAAAGGAAAGAGATCCTATGTGTTGTGCCAGAATGGGACGCACTACCCCCCCCCCCCAAAAAAAAAGCCAGTCACACCACTGTGGAGAGGAAATTTTTTTTTTTAAGATTTCATTTTATTTGTACATACAGAACTGGAGTACAGACCAGAGGCTCAGGGGCGGTGAGAGGCTTCACCAGAGACAGAGTGGGGAGCAGAACAGGCAGATCTATGAAGTACACTGCTGAGGGGAGCAACAGGCGGGTCAGGAGAGGTCTGTGGTGCCATGTGGTCACCTCCGGGGCAGGTGGGGATCGAACTCATGCAGAAGTGACTTTAGCTTCTCAGTGCTGTGCTTTAACCCGGGAGGGTTAAAGCACCAGGGAGGGCCTGAAGAGGAAATTTTATTGCAAGCTCAAGCTTGGGCCCAACTGCACACCAAAGGCACCTGGGTGGTAGTGATACTGTCTTTTGTGATGCCTACCCTATGTTCCTTCCTCCATCAGTAGGAAGGGGCCCGTGCATTGTGCGGTAGTTTTTATACAGTCCCTGGGCACAGGCATGGGTGCCATACGGGTCGCTGCCTGATTGGTTGACCCTTACCACCCTCCATGGTTGGCAGACATGGTCTGATCTTAGGTCAGTGTGCCCTGGTATGGTGTCATACAGGAAGCCCCCTTCCCAGAGAACATAGGAACTCAAGCCTAAAATGGTGGCAGATAATTCAAGATGGAGGCTGTCATGCTCTTCACTATGCATGAAAATCACATGCCATGTGATAGAATTTGGAGTTTCTCTTGAATGAAATAGGACCGTTGAGAATTTGTAAAACAGAAATAACATCTTGAAAAAGATGACCCTGGAGACAGGTAGAGGACAAATAAAAAAGACTGAGACTGGACATAGGATAGCTATTAGGAAAGAGAGTTGCTCACTCATGTGGATGAAAAAGATCATCTGAGTAGAAGGGGGTAGCAGATGAAGAGAAGAAATCTTAGGGGGAAAATTGCTGATACTTAGGTGCTAGTTAATCTCCAGAGTGGAAAAACAGAGAGCACCTTGAGTGGTGTTTGTAAGGTGTTGCTGAAAGGAGCCGGCACAAGCTGCTTAGAGAAGAGAGTCTTAAGAGGGCCAGTTGCCAACTGGACTCCTAGGGAAGGGGGGGGCCACCCCAAGGCAGTACAGGGCCACCCCAAGACAGTACAGGGAGAGAATTATACTCAAGGGTTGACAGGCGCAAGGTCAGAGTTCAGAATAGCCAAGGTGGAATGCAGGGACCCAAGGCCCAGATGCACAGCCAGGAAATGTGGGCGGAGTCCTGATGCCATGACATCTGCCTCCTTGGGGACACTATTAAGTAGGCTATAAGGTCAGGGGGCTCCTCTGGCCCTACTGTGCTCCCCAGGCTGGACTAACAGTGTTTCATTTGGCCTTTTGGGTAAAAGCTATACCAGTGGGTCATCCAGGAGAACGTGGCTCTGTGGATAGCTGTCACCTATGACACTTACAGTCTCTCATTCCTACTTATTCCACGATTTACATAGTTATACTAGTAAATATTACAGTCTAGAGAATGTGAAGATGTGAACTGTAAATGTAAACCTCACTCAGCCGACGGCAGCAGTCATCCAATTGTCCCATTCACATCTACTCTGTTCACCACATAGTGGCCAAAATAACTTTTTTCTGAAATAAAAGTATGATCATGTTAGCTCTTACCTCAAAGCACCTCAATGGCTTCTCATTAGTCTTGGGATAAAGAAGGAAAGCTTTACAATTGTTTCAGGGCAGGGAGAGAGAAGGGCACCCCTGGACCCCCAAACCTGCTGCTCTAAATAGGTTCTGCCATCTGCCACATCAAGACAAAACATATAAGACTTTAATGAAAAGAACTTTAATACAGTGAGTATACAACGGAAGACAAAGAATGTAGTTTCTTAATCAAACACCTGAAGTTACCCATCCCCCCTCATGGGCAAAAGTCCACCCAAAAGGGATTGGTCCAAAGCAAGGCCTGAAAGCCCGCCACAAGACTAAAGCACTTTTTGGCCGAGACATATAGAAAAGGGTCAGAAATGGCCAGACAAGTCTGGGAGGAAAAGAGCAAAATCAAAATCAATATAAATACTGCCATAGCCATACTGCATCCCTACGGGTCTCTCACCCATGTCTCTTTCAACCAGTCCAGGACCAAGAAATAAACATGATTTCTTCAACTGTCTGTCTCTCTTTGCTCCAAGTGGCTTCCTCAGGTCTCCTTCTGGCTCTCCATCCTGCTTCCTTCCTCCTCAGATTCCTTCCCTTCTCCCCTTTCTCTGCTCAGCTCCACCCTCCTTCTGAGTGAGGCAGGAAACCTGGAACTTCCCCTTTGTCCAGGGACCACCCAGTTCCACAGTGACCTGCAGGCATAGCTGACCTCCAAATCATCCAGCTTTCTCCTTCACGCTCCCTTTACTCGTGGCTGACTGTCATCCTGCATTGAGTAGTTTCTCCTAGAATCCACTCCTCTCCCACTGCTAGATTTTTTAAAAAGATTCATTTATTTATTCATATAGAACTGGGGTACAGGCCAGAGATGCGGAGGGTGAGAGGCTTCACCAGAGATAAGTGGGGAGCAGAACAGGCAGATCGACAAGAGACACTGCTGAGGGGAGCAGCGTGCAGGTCAGGAGAGGTCTGCCATGCCATGTGGACCTCCTCCAGGGCAGGCGGAAATCGAACTCATGCGGAAGTGAATTAAGCTTCTTAGTGCTGTGCTCTAACCTGCTGTGCCACCAGGAAGGGCCCACTGCTAGATTTTGTATGTGCCATTTTTACTCTACTCCTGAGAAATTGACCTTTCATCATTTTGTAACAGGGTGGTCCCCAGGAAAAGGAGAGATTCCAGGTTCTCTGCCCCACTCAAAGGAGGGTGGAGCTGAGCAGAAGAATCTGGAGAGGGTACTGAAGAGGAAGGAAGCAAGATGGGGAGACAGAAGATTACCCTGTAACAGATTGGCTCCTCTTCAAATCTAAGTGCACGCATGCCTTTCTTAAGCAGCCTTTCAAGATCTTTCTGCTAATAGCTGAAATAATATTATAGCTATTAACATTCACTTAGACATTTACTGCATACTCTCATAAGGGTCTTATGTGTATTTAGCCACATTATCATCAAACTAGCTCAGTGAAGAACTGATCCCAATATGTTAATAGCCTAAAATTTAGACTCTTACCAATGCCTTCTACTTTTACAGGGCAGGGAGAAGGGCACCCCTGAACTCCCAAATCTGCCCACTCTTAAAAATTTCTGCCATCATCTGCATCAAGACAAAGCACATAAGACTTTTAATGGAAAGAAACTTTAATACAAGCAGTATGCAATACGGAAAAGACAAAGAATATAGTTTCTAAACCAAACTCCCAAAGTTTACCCACCTCATTGGGGTGCCCTGTAACAACCACTTCGTCACATTTCTCTCTCTGCTCCATGTGGCTTCCTCAGGTCTCCTGACTCTCCATCCTGCTTCCTTCCTCCTCAGTCTCCTCTCCAGCTTCTTTTCCTCCCTGCTCAGCTCCACCCTCCTTTGGGTGGAGTGGAGAACTGGGAACTTCTCCTTTTCCTAGGGACAGCCCAGTTATACAACCTCTCTCTTATACTTCCATATCATCAAAATTGGTATCTTTATCAGAATTGCTATTTCATTGAAGCTGAACTTCCACGCTAGACTAAGATTTTCCTTGGCTTCACCTAATGAAGTCATTCCTACTTGATCAGTTCCTCTGGAGATAACATTTCTAAACTCTAGACAAAATCTAAGCTTCTATTTGCAATTACTCAAGTATGAATTAAACAGAAAGAAACCTGATAAACATTTACACTTGGAAACAAGAAATGGCATTGAATGAATTATTCAATTTTTTAAAGATTTATTTATTCATATAGAACTGGGGTACAGGCCAGAGATGCGGAGGGTGAGAGGATTCACCAGAGACAGAGTGGGGAGCAGGACAGGCAGATCAACGAAGCACACTGCTGAGGGGAGCGGCGGGCGGGCCAGGAGAGGTCTGCCACGCCATGTGGATCTCCTCCGGGGCAGGTGGGAATCAAACTCATGAGGAAGTGGCTTAAGCTTCCCAGTGCAGCGCTCCAACCCGCTGCGCCACCAGGGAGGGCCGAATTTTTCAATTTTAAGACTTTTTTTTCCCCCTTAAAGCATGTTTGAACAGGCATAAAATAGATAGCTAAAACCCATTTAAAACAAGCCTGTAGACTTGATGGCTTGAAAAATCAGAGGATGGGTGATGGAGAAAGGAAGGCAAGGGAGGCTTCACAAGACACACAAAGGGGTTGGGTAGAAGGCGCTAGTGCAGCAACTGACAGGGCCATAAAATCAAGGTCAAAACCTGGTGTCCGGGATGCGGATGCCGGAATATCTGCAGCAGGTCCAGTCTGCAGATAACAGACTGTTGGGCTTTGTCTAAAGCTCAGACCCAAAAGGTAAAAGATAAGGACATGCAGATGAAGCCATTAGGAATCCCTTTCACATTCTATTCAAAATCAACAAACCTAGGCTCACAGGGAGTGAGCCCCTCCCAAAGAAAAGCTGCCTAAGTCAGGGCAGTCTCTGCACCAGCACAGAGCAGCTGTAATCTGTCCACCTGTGACAATGCAGGTGCTTCTTTCCACTCACTTTCTCCCTCTGCTGGGCAGCAGCCTCCAGCCTGCCCATGAGCTGTACCATGCCAGGGCTCCTCTGCACTGACCTCCCCAGCTGAGGCTGCTCTCCCAAGGCCCTCTGCCTGCAATCTTGTAGGTCTCTGCAAACCTGTCCCTTTCGAGGCAGCTGTTCCTGCCCACTTGTGCATATGCAAGTGTCTTTTCCTCTCTTGTCTTTAATAAACTTTTTCTTTAAATATAACTGAGTCTCTGCCTCATGGAGAATATCACTGTGTGCTGCTGAAGTAGGAGCTCTGGTGAAACCTTTCCCAGAGTGAACCCAAGGACCCTGAACTCCAAAAGACGACATCAGTGGGGATTAGATTTACTGAAAGAATGAGATAAGCAAGAAAAGTTGTAAAGGGCTCCCAGAGCCCTCACTTCTGCATCAAATTCTTGTCTTTGTTTTGTGTTGAACCCTGCAATATGCATATGCAAAACTAAAAATGAAGTTAACTGTAAGGAAATGGAAACAGCTGCCACTTGTGAAAGTGTTACAGGGCAGGGAGAGAAGGGCACCCCAGAAACCCCAAACCTACCTGCTCCAAATAGGTTCTGTCATCTGCCACATCAAGACAAAACCTGTAAGACTTAATGAAAAAGGACTTTAATACAGTGAATATACAATACGGAACACAAAGAATATAACTTCTAAATCAAACACCCGAGGTTACCCATCCCTCATGGGCAAAAGTCAACCCAAAAGGGATTGACCCAAAGCAAGACCTGAAAGCCCGCCACAAGCCTAAAGCACCTTCTGGCCGGGACCCATAGAAAAGGGTCACAAATAGCCAGACAAGTCTGGGAGGAAAAGAGCAAAGTCAGAATCAATATAAACACTGCCATAGTCACCTCCCTACAGGTATCTCACTCACATCTGCCTTAACCAGTCCAGGGCCAGGAGACAAGCCCGGTTTCTTCATCACATGCTTGCTGCTCCATGTGGCTTCCTCAGGTCTCCTTCTGGCTCTCCATCCTGCTCCCTTCTTTTGATTCTTTCTCTCCTCTCTCTTTTTTTTCTTCTCCTCAGCTCCACCCTACTTCTGGGTGGGGCATGGAACTTGGAACACCCCTTTTTCCTAGGGATCACCCTGTTGGGAAAGGATGGCCTTTAGATTCTGAGTTTTGAGGAAGTTATTGCCTGTTAAAACAAAAATCAATACTCAAAAGAAGATCATAACAATCTTGAATCTACAATATATTGTTTGTAATCTAGATACAATTAAGATTACTAGACACACAAAGCAGAAACTTGAAAGAAAAAACTGGCTCAGAGATAACCTGTGTGAGAGAGAGGCTGGGGGGAGGGGGAGAAAAAGGGAAGGAGGAGGAGGAAGAGTGGCAGAGAAGAGGGGAGTGGAAGGAGGGCCGGGGAGGTCAGAGACAAGGAGAGGAAGAGAGAACACATTAAGGTAACAACAGTTAAAGTGAAATGAAATATTTTCAGATACAAGGAGATTAGAGAATCTATAGCGTGCAGAGATCTACACTACAATGACAAGGAAAAACAGGACTCCTGCAGGTGTCAGGGAAATCATACTGGTGGAGGGTAAGAATAGACTGGAAATGATGCTATCAGGTCAGGAGCCTGTCTCTTAAGAGGAGGTGGGGGTAGAGGGATTAAAAGCCATTTATACAGCTGTAGGGAATGTCCAGAGCACCCGAAGGTGAAGATATGGGGATTAAGGAACAAACATCCTCTCACTGAAATGAGCCCCTCCCTACTGAAAGAAGAGGTTAAAGCCCAGCACTGCCCCACAGAGAGGCAGTCTTGTGCTGTCCACCTGTGACTGTGCAGGTGCTTCTTTGCCCCCACTCTCTCCCTCTGCAGGGCAGCAGCCTCCTGCCTCCCCTTGACCTGTACCTTGCAGGGGGGCGAGGGTGGAGGCAGGGAGTTTCTCTACATTGACCTCCCTTGGCGAAGGCAGCTCTTCCTAAGGCTGCCTGCAACCTTGCAGGCCTTTCCCAGAAAGCCTGTCCCTTTCCTGTCCACTTGTAGCTATGCAAGTGTCTTTTACTCTTCTATTCCTTTCCCTAATAAGCCTGTTCTTTTAAATATAATGTCTCTTTGTCGTGGAGAATCTCACTGTGTGCTGCTGAAAGGGGAGCTCTGGAGAAACCCTTCCCAGGGTGAACCCAAGGACGGCCCCCCTCCCCGCCTCCCTTCCACCCATAAACACAACCTACTTCAAAAACTACATCATTAGCATATGGAAACACAGCTCTTAAAAAAAAAAAAGAAAAAACACCAAAAATATATCCATACATATTTTTAAATGTTTTCCTCTTCCTTTAAATACATTTGATTATTTAAAGTATATATTGTAACTTTGAATTGAGGTTTACATATTTAAATGTAAAAGTCAGGCCAATGGTAGTGTAAGGTGGTCCCTAGACAAAAGGGAAGTTCCAGGTTCCCTGGCTCACTCAGAAGGAGGGTGGAGCTGAGCAGAGAAAAGGAGAGAAGAGAAGGAATCTGAGGAGGAAGGAAAAAGGAAGGAGAGCCAGAAGGAGACTTGAGGAAGCCACATGGAACAAAGGGAGACAGGTGAAGAAACCGTGCTTGTTTCTTGGCCCTGGACTGGGTGAAACAGATATGGGTGAGAGACCCGTGGGGAGGTTGACTATGGCAGTGTTTATATTGATTTTGATTTTGCTCTTTTCCTCCCAGACTTGTCTGGCCATGTCTGACTCTTTTCTTTGGGTCCTGGCCAGAAGGTGCTTTAGTCTTATGGCAGCTTTCAGGCCTTGCTTTGGGCCAATCCCTTTTGGGTGGACTTTTGCCCACGAGGGGATGGGTTACTTCAGGTGTTTGATTTAGACATTATATCCTTTTGTTACAGGGCACCCCAATGTGAATTGGGTTGCCTGTCTGTGGGTGTTCACCCGTGCAATAGGTACAAGTTTCACTTTGTCTTCTGTATTGTATACTCACTGTATTAAAGTTCCTTTCATTAAAGTCTTATATTTTTTGTCTTGATGTGGCGGATGGCAGCACCTACTTAGAGCAAGCAGGCTTGGGGGTTCAGTGGTACCCCTTTCCCTGACCTGTAACAGTAGCAGAAAAGACCTGCTTTTGGGGGTAAAGGACTTATGTGGCTGCAACTTTTCATGTACTATAAATGACACATGACACAATACTAACTTTACAGGGACCAAAATGTTAAAAAAAAAATGTATGTTGCAATCATTGGTGCTACCATTTCACTTGAGTATTGACAGCAGCCACCATAACACAGAGATAAGCCCAGTAAGTCAATAGATAGAGGAAAATGGAATACTAGAAAAACTACTAATTATCCCTTAAAGTGAAGGAAAGGAAAAACACAAGCACAAAATGTGATAGAACCAAAAGGAAAAAATGGCCAGGCGCTGGGCCTCAATTTCCATGACAATAGAGCCTCAAAGCTCTCCAGCTCTGGATGCACAGGCTGGTGTGGGTGTGGGGGTGAGTGGGTGACACCCCCAACCCCAGGGGCCTCCTTGACTTCTTGTGATAAATAGGACTCTAGTTTACATTTGTTGATGTTCCACTCACCAGAAAATTTTCAACATGTTGGGTTTGTAAGTTCTTTCGAAACTCCTTGAAATGTGTGGAAAGACAAGAGCTAAAAGTGAACTGGATAATTCTTTATATTGAAGTTGCACAAATCCACTTGTCAAGAAAATAAGTTCCGTTTCCTTACATGGAAACCTGGCTGCAGGGAGTGTTGCCTAAGTTGCTCCCCCAGGATTTGGTGGAGCACTGGTTTTTGCTGTGAGACATGGTGTTGAAAAATTCAACAAATACGTTGGTTATTTGATGGATTTGAACTTGAGAGTACCTCATCTGTGGGAGAAAGGAGGCTCTCAACAAGGTCAAAGTCTTCATGGCATGACACTGCAAGAGCTCTTTATGAAATAAATTCTTCTAGATTTTTCTGAAATGGCTTTTATTTTTTAAAAGAGTTCTTTATTTATGCATACAGAACTGCGGTACAGGCCAGAGGTGCAGGGGGGTGAGAGGATTCACCAGAGACAGTGGGCTGCAGAACAGGCCCACTGACAAGTACACTGCTGAGGGGAGCAGGGAGCTGGTCAGGAGAAGTCTGCCGCGCCATGTGGGTCAACTCTGGGGCAGGGGATCAAACTCACACTGGCAGCTGAGGCTGGCTTACAGTGCTGCGCTTTAACACATTTCAGGGAGGGCCCTGAAATGGCATTTAAATGAAGACTTGAGACTTTTTGGCATCTTCTTTGGAAGGTGATTCCTAATTAATGACTTTGCCCTGAGGTTACAGTTTTTTTCCAATAAAAGTAAATGAACTTGAATGACTGCTATAATTACCAATTATTTTCTTGACTATTCATTGTGACCACTCAAGTTTTTTACTTTTTTCCCAGTGGAAAAAAGGAATGCCTAATTGAGGAATTCACCTTAATGGAAGCCAGCTATAGAGATAGAGGAAGAGGCAGAGGGATTCTTGTTCACTGATTAATTAGAGAGGATGGTCACTTTCTTGGTGGCATTTTTTAATTTAATAGGAAAGTCGAGGTCAGGAAACCTCACTCAAAGGCCTGAGGTGCCACACCAGCAGGTTACCACATGATTTAAGCCATGTGATTCTCAGAGCTCGATGTCTTCATCTGCAAAGTGGGGACATTAGCACCAGCTTTTCTATTGACCTAGGATGCTTTGGGAAAATAAATGTGAAAGAAATCCAGTGAAGAAAGCAGGTCAGTGTGAGAGTAATCATAACCAAGAAGAAAAAAAATTACAGTTTAAATTGGTTTGCCTGGCCCTCCCTGGTGGCACAGTGGGTTAAAGCACTGCATTAAGAAGCTTAAGCCAATTCCACATGAGTTCGATCCCCGCCTGTCCCAGAGGAGATCCACATGGCGTGGCAGACCTCTCATGACCCGCCCGCTGCTCCCCTCAGCAGTGTACTTCATTGATCTGCCTGTTCTGCTCCCCACTCTGTTCCTGGTGAATCCTCTCACCCTCTGCATCTCTGGCCTGTACCCCAGTTCTGTATGAATAAATAAAAAGAACGTAATAATAAAATAAATTGGTTTGCCTTTTTACTTTTGTGGGGCTTGAAGCAATGTTAAATAGCTTGCATGTCCCACTTTGATGTATTCCATAATGCTTTCATTATGTCAAATAGTGAACCAGTCATAATATACCCAGATACATAAGGAAATGACCCAATAAAGATAGCATTTAAAATCAGTGGAAAAAGAAAGATTATTCAGTGAACAGCTCGGGGAGATGTAAAATTCAATTCTCAGCCATATAAATCCCACAAGCCTGAAAAAATTACATCTAAAATGGGATCATAAAATTGCTAAAAGAATATATAGATGCATATATAAAAAAATCTTGTCTAGAATGAGGAATTTTTTTCAAAGTAAAACACAGAATTTAGTAGCTGCAAAGAGTGATTCATTTATCCATATAAAAACTTAAAGCATAGTGCTACATACACAGGTGATTTGGTGCCAGGAAGAGCACAGGGATTATAGCTGAGATGGAAAAAGGCACAAAACGATGTAAAAATACGTTTATTTTATTTTAAGTTTATATTATTTTAAAAAATAGTGCTACATAGAAAAATAAATTGCAATACATAAAGAAAAGGCTAATGTTTTCTCTCCCCCAGTATTTATAGTAAGTTTGGAAGGAAAAGAATGAAATTAGATAAATGATATGAACAGACACAACAAATTTTGCATGACTTATAAATTTACAAATACAGTCAGCTGCAAAAAGAAATATAAATGAAAATATTGAAACATCATTATTCTACCCACAAGGCATACAGGTGTTAGAATGGTGGCAGATAGAGGGGATGAGAGTAAAATTCCCCAGTGATTCTTTGAACAGTGATTTGACAGAATCTGCAACTTCTAAATGCCCATCTTTTTGAACAGCAGAGGTAGAGGTACATGGTTATTTGCTGCAATATTATCTCTGAAACAGCAAGAAACTGAAAGAAAACTTAGCTGTCTGTTAATAGAGAACTACTAAAAAATGATGGAACATCTGTAGAGTGAAAATATGAAGCCAGGAAGGAAGAAGGAAACAGAACTTTGCTGCATGTTATTAAGTGATGAGAGCAGAACCCTAATCAGCCTTATGGTGTGTGTGCTTTTGTCTAAAAAAGTAAAAAACTGTTCACACTTTGGCATGTTTACTTTAGTAATCTCAAAAATATTTAAAGGTTAATTGTTCAATAAATTTTTTCCAATTGATTCACTCCCTTGCTTCCACCCATGACACAAGAGGCTTTGGTTATCTAGGAGGAAACTGTTTTTCGAGGCTCAAACTTCCTTTCAGAATTCCTCTTCACTTATTTCTGATGTGCCCAGAAGAAAATACTCCCTCTTTGTGTCTTTGTCCATCTGTCTGTCTGTCTGTCTGTCTCTGTCTGTCTGTTTCTCTCACATACACACTTCCCTTTAAGTAACAAGGAAATATATCTTTTAATGAATTGTTGTACTTAGAAATTGGCAATCAATGGAAACTTCTAGAAGTCAAGATTTTCCAGTTGCAGATCAATAAGCCAGAACTCCAGTCTAAGAGACACAAGCTAGAAGAACCTGCAGGAGGGCACGGCAGGTCTCCATGCACCCCAAAACAGCTCTTCTTCTGGGAGTGACAGGACATCAGTAATGTTCAAGTTTGAGACGCTGGCTGGCTAATGCTTTTCCTTTTAAAGGAAAAAGAAACTTCTCCTGTCTTCCACTGTTGACATAGTTTTTTGGGTGTAGCATTCTCTTCGTATACACAACATTAAAATAGAAATAAAGTGGTCATTTTATAGCTTGTGTGCAATGAAATCAGCAAAAACAAAGTTATGAATGAAAAGCAAATATAAATACAAAACAGTTATAATTGAAATGGGCAAAATTCATGGGTAGCCCCTTTGGGTTGGAAGGAATTTTCTAACACCCTCTGTGCCGTGGTACTTAGGAGTTTGACTTGTTTTTACTCCCTTGAGCCTCTGATTTCCCTCCCCAGGCTTCCTGTTGGTATTGTTACAGAACCTTTGTTTCATGCAGTTCTGTGTCATCGGCTTTTACCTGCACAGCACATCACTTATTAATTAAGACTGTCTCTATTTTCTCTTTCTTTAGCCATGACAACCAAGGGGCATTAGGTGGAGCCAACTTGTTTATAGACAACAACACAGACACAGAGATCCCATAAGGTCATAATGCAGATGATCCAAGTGTTAAAAACGTGGGCCTGATCATTAAGTTCAATGACAAGTTTCTAACACAATCATAGGATGACCAAGAGTTTATGGATCTCTGAGACTCCACTTAGAAGCTCTTAGAAAGTGTCATAGTGTGCCTATGATAACCTCTTCTAAGGGAGCTACCCCTTCTGAATCTACTGCTTAAGTGACCATGTCCTGTCCCTTATCACCCACGGGCCTTTCCCCACCTCCACCTCTGGCTGCTGTGGGTTGGGTCAGGAAGGGAGGGTGCACTTGAGCCAAGGACATGCAATCCCCTGGCTGGGCAGGAGCCAGAAAGTTTTAAACTGCAAAAAGAGGACTTGGCTCTATTTCTTCCCTCTTAGTTTTCTCTCCAAAATATGGAGGGAAGTTGCCTGTTGACTACACACACAAATACAGAAGGGGGATGGTAACTGGGGCTAGAGAGTTATGTGGCCTACAAGCAAATGAACTTATGGGAAAATGAACACTGCAGTATTTTGAACGACTCTTGAGCTGCAAGTATCAATAAACCCAGCACAAGGTAAAGCAATTAAATAAAAAGGGAAATGGAATTGTTCAAAATAGGACAGTCTATTCTTTTGCTGGATCATGTCTTTCTCCTGGGGGTTCTTTTCTCTTTATCTGCTTGATTCTCAGCCACTGAATGATCAAGGATGGTCTTGATCACACTTCTTCCAATAAATGACTTTCATCTCCTTCATGCCAACCTGGGCTCATCCCTGAGGAAATATTTAGGACCCAAAGAGTTTAATGGATGATCCACATGCCCCATCCGGGGAGTGATGAATGGTGTCAGATCTTCCCAAACACTGAGACCAAGAGCAGGAGGGGTGCTCCCCAGAGGAGAAGTAGGAGAAGGGAAAAGGCAGCAACATCACTCACCCATGACCTTCTCGGGCCTGCTGAGTTTCTTTACAGCCACTTGCTGTTCAATATTGCTGTGCCCATGAAGTGAAACAGTGGGTGTAGACACATTTCTAAACTCTGTGGTACATACAGCATGAAGTGTCATCGTCTACGGGGTCTGTGCTTCCTTCTTCTCAGTACACAGGCCATGGTCAAGCTGAATGGTGGTTCCACCCCAGACTGCAACCTCAGGAGTGATCCTCTAGTGGGGTTTAAGGGTATCCCCTTCTTTTAACTTTTGGAAGCACATGCAGCTCACAACATGTAACCATTTTATTTTATAATGACTGCTTAGTGCTTATGGAATTATTAATTATTTAATAGTTTGAAGATTTCTCCAGTAGCCAAAGTTTTGTTTTACCTCATAGCTTTGAATTTTTACTGCTCTCTGGAGTGGAAAAGAACGGTTGTAACTTATAAGAGGAGGGATGCTCAAAGAAAGAAGACGACTTCTGCATGGGCTCTTTGATTTTGAAATGAATGTGATTCAAACAACCACAGATTTCACTCCTGGTGAGTCTTCTTTGGGCCCATGCACAGTGGGGCACCGGAGTTGTTAGGGTAGATTGGGGGATAAGCAACCCCCCAGGATGGAAGATTGCTGGTAAGGAAGACAGCGGAGATCTGGAAACTACAAAAGTCTCTCATGTGGCAACAGTTATAATGAAACAATAAGGCTTACTCCAGGGTTTCTTTGATGTGAAAACTGAGCCTGGATAGGCCTGAAAGAAACTGAAAACCAAAGCATTTAGTGAAAGACTCCGATAGGAATTTAAGTTTGAATTGGAAAGAAGTAGGTGAATTTTCTGGATTTTTATATCTGTGTGGAACACCAATTGCCTCCTTAATTCCAATCAGATTCCATCTACTTTTGACTGTATTTTGTGTATCACTGGTATCCATGTGAAGGTTCTGGGCTTTTTTTTTTTTTAGTTAATGTTTAGAGAAAGATGGTTTGGAAACATGCAATGCCTATCTGATCCACAGGCCTTTCTAACACGCAATGCTTTGTGTGAATAACAAAATGGCATCTGCTCCAAAAGGACCCTGAAGGCAGGAAGTGGGCTGGGTCAAAGAGCCTTCCGGAGGTCTGTGACTGGCTCTGGCACACCGCTTGGCTGGGATCCTTTGTACAGGATCCATTTGTCCACTTACAGGTTAAAACGTGGACAATTTGAGAATTTTGTTTCACCTGACTTTAAGAGAATAGCTAAAGGGCAGGAGAGTAGTATTTGTGATTTAGTCAGAATTTGGGGGCAGATGCTTAATTGCAGAGATTCTTAAGAATGAGTCATAGTGAGAATTAGGCGTCTTAGTGATACGATGCTTCTTAATTTGGGCATATAATTCTCAAACCAAGAAACTCCTTTCTAGAATACCTGAGGTATGAGCTAGACACGGACATCTTGAAAACCCTCTATGAGCCAAGCCAATGCTCAGTCCTGATATCATTATTTATATCCATGGCACTCTATTGGACTCACTGGATACCTTCCTCATTGAGTTTGGTAGATTCCTCTGTATGTGACCAGAAATAACTTTGTGAGAAATCCCTACTTCTAGTTAGGGATGCAGGATTAAGTCACTCCTTCCTCCTTTGCATCCCATTAACACTTTATTTTGCTCACATAACACCACAATGGTCTGTACAGGAGTGATTTATGAAGATGTCATTTCCCTAAGACCGAACCCCTAGAAGGCTGTGATTGGGACATCCAGAGGTCACCCATCCAGGCCCTTGGATTGTATCCCATCTACGGATATGTTTTATTTGGCTCTCAGAATATTTAAAACTTTTTTTTTTATTTACTTGCCAGCTTTCAAAACTCAGGAGGTATTCCCCCACCCTTGACTTTTCTTCTAAATATAATGACCACTGTGCAATAACTTTTTGGTTGAACTATTTGAAGTCCTGTCAACAAACCCCACTACTCCCCAAGGTTTCTATTTTGCTACCTTTGATTAGACGTTTCCTGGTTCAAGTCAGGGTTGTGCTCGCCAATTCGCCACAGTCTCTACTACTCCCTATTGTCTTACACTTGGTTGCCACTTTCATTAACACTTCTCTTCAGGCACATAATAGGCATCTGAATTTTTTTAAAGATTTGTTTATTTATGCTTACAGGATTGGGGTACAGGCCAGCAGTGTAGTAGGTGAGAGGGTTTACCAGAGACGGTGTGGGAAGCAGAACAGTCAGACTGACAAAGTACACTGCTGAGGGGAGCAGTGGGCAGATCAGGAGAGGTCTGCCAAGCCATGCCGGGGATTGAACTCATGCTTCAGTGGCTTCTAGAGCCACTGAATGCGGTGCTTAAACCCATTGCACCACCCAGGAGAGCTCGGCATCCGATTTTTTTTTTTTCCGAAGATTTATTTTTATTTATTTGTGCATACAGAACTGGGATACAGGCCAGAGACTCAGCGGCGGTGAGAGGATTCACCAGGGACAGAGTGGGGAACAGAACAGGCAGATCGACGAAGTACACTGCTGAGGGGAGCAGCGGGCGGGTCAGGAGAGGTCTGCCACGCCATGTGGTCACCTCCGGGGCAGGCGGGAATCGAACTCATGCGGAAGTGGCTTTAGATTCTCAGTGCAGTGCTTTAACCCGCTGCGCCACCAGGGAGGGCCGGCATCCGAATTTTTAACCCTATTGCGTGTTTTTTATTTCTACTGACTTTTTATAGATTCTTCATAATATTTGTCAAATAGCAAAATAAACGTTTTAACTGCTCTAGAACATGGACATGAAAATGGACTTCTTTCTCTAAGCTGTCAAATATGAGTTCATTAGAACAAAAGTCTATGTGTTGTGACTTTCTCTGGTTAATTAATTATAACCTCGATCCTCATTTTTGGAGCTTTATCTAAGTCACTTTATTTGGCAGTGCCAGGTAGCTAAGCAACTCCCCTCAAACTGGAGAAATTGATACTAAACTTGGGAACTTCAGTGAACAGGTCCCTTTTAACCAACCCTCTCTCCCTGAATTTGTAGCTGCCTATTTATCAGGACATTGAAAGTTGCTCTCATGTTAGGCTCCACTGGAAAGCCCCTGGGGAGGAGAATATTTTGCCTGGGAAGATCCCTCTTCATGGCTGCCTGGATCATCATGTTTTGTTTTAGGCATAAGCTTTCAGCTCTGATTTTTGAAATGCAGCTTCAACTCCTCAGTACCCTGATCAAAATGCCTGGGTGTCTTCAGTCCCTACATCCTAGAGGAGAGGATGTAAAGCCCTAGGAGACTGTAGGAGGTATGAGAGACATCAGAAAATTTTGTTGGTCTTTTCTTTTTCTGGTTCTTTGTTCTTAATGGCAAATGATACTGTTTTTATAATATTTATTTTATTTATGCATACAAGAACTGGGGTATAGGCCAGAGGTGCAGGGGTGTAAAAGGATTCACAAGAGACAGAGTGGGAAGCAGAACAGGCAGTTAACTAAAATACAGTGTTGAGGGGAGCAGCAGACAAGATAAGCGAGGTCTGCCATACCAGGTGGGTTAGCTCCCTGGCCAGGGATCGAACTCAGACCCCAGGGGTTAGTAATAAGTGCTAGGACTTCAACCACGGTGCCACCAGGAAGCCCCTGTACTTCTATATATAGTAATGGTAATGACAATGTCTTTTTAAAAAGCATCTTAAGTAATTTTATTGAGATAAGCAATAGCAGTTCTGTGGAATGAGGATATGGACAAAACGATGAATTTGCCACGGGTGTGGCATATTTATAAAAGATTAAGTTTTGAGTTAATCCGAGGCTGCCTGTGAATAGCTAGCTGTCTACCTCTTTAGCCTTGGCTCCTGCCTTTTTCTTTTACCCCATTCACACTGCACATCCTAATATAGTGGGAACTTCACAATCCGCGAATACATTAGGAAGTTTCCCAAGTGTCCATAAACATTTTCACAAATGCTTGCCTTCTTCCTCGAGGGCGTTCTTATTATTTTGTGGGTGCAGGCCCAGCTCCTGTCTATCTGGTCTCCTCTTCCCTTCACTTGCTTGTTCCACTGGCATCATTTTCTACTTCGGTGCCACCGACTCAGGAGCCTCCCTGAACCCCCTTTTATAACATAGGCCTACTGCCTCAGGAGCCCCCCTGAATCCTCTTTTATGACATAAGCCTACCACCTCAGGAGCCTCCCTGAACCCCCTCTCATGACATAGGCCTACTGTCTCAGGAGCCTCCCTGAACCCTCTTTTATAGCATAGGCCTGACTTCTGATTTCCCATCAGCATCCTACCTCTTTCCTTCTTTCCCACAAAGCATAATAAAAAAAAAAAAAAAAAAAAAAAGCTTTCCTCCTCTTCACTACTATATATCTTTCCCACTGCATTGTGAATTCTTTTTACAGAGTCTCTGTCTTCTGTTAGGTTTGCACTGTGTCCTCAAGGCCACCAGTGCCCCCACAACTGGTGCCCGGCCAATGGTGGATGAATGGGTGAATGCTCTTCCTGTTGGTGTACCTGGGTGGATTCCTTCTCATCCTTCAAGGTCTATCCAGCCCATGAGCTGAAAAGGTTCTTTTCCTTCCTCAACCAAAACAGTGCTCTGGCTCTCTCCCTGGGTTCACAAGGCATTATCTACACAGCATTTTGTAGTGTCAAGGACATTGTATATAACTAGATCAAGGCCATTTCCACAAAATTTATGAGCTTCTTGAATACACAGTCCCCTAGCTAGCATTCATTTTCTATTTCTAACCATCATGTTACTTACACACAGGGAATCCATCTCCTTTTATTTACGATCTGTACCCAGAACACTCTAGAGTAGGAAATGAGGGATAGAAAAGGTGACGTGGGTGTTTGTGGGATGTTCAGGCAAATGTTGCATGACTTGGAAATGTGCCCATAAAACCATCGAAATAAAAGATGTTATTTCTCCAAAGAACTCGTTAATTCTAAGGTAAATCCCATTCAGAAATCTCCAAAACAAGCCTTGTATTTGCATAAAAAAACAACCTTCACCATCTAGTGGTAGAAATCTTCAACTGCAGACACAAGTTCCTACATCATTCCTTCTCCCACTCAGCAGCTGTTTCTTGATGACTGTGTGTCAATCACTGAGTCAGACAAATCTCCGCCCCTGTTTAGCCATTCACATATTGATCATCTGCCGGGGTGAATCATGGTTTTGGGAGTTTGGTTTCCATAGGTTTAAGTAAACAGAGCCATGGAAGGCAAGGTTTCTCAGTGCAAAGGTCAAACGCTGGCATCTCGAGCTTCATACAAGTTGCTTTTGAGGCCCGATCAATAACTATGTACAGTACAAACAAATTAGGGAAGTTTAAACACACGCACACACCACGCGGGCTTCTGGCTCATCTGGGGCAACCATATAGGCTCTAGCATCTTGGCCTTGACCTTGCATTGTAATAACTGCCTGGAGCCGAGAGGCAGGGCTACTCTGCTGGACACACACCTCTGTCCTGTTCACTTACTCACTGGAGTGGGGTCTTTGCTCAGGCATAGCAGGCAAAAGTGGATTTTCATTTTCCACTTTATTTTTTTTAAGATTTATTTATTTACTTATGCATACAGAACTGGGGTACAGGCCAGAGGTGTGGTGGGTGAGAGAATTCATCAGAGACAGAGTGGGGAGCAGGGCAGGCAGATTGGCAAAGCACTCTGCTGAGGGGAGCAGTGGGAGGGTCAGAAGAGGTCTGCCACGCCATGTAGGTCAGCTCCCTGGCTGGGAACCGAACTTGAGCTGCAGTGGCTTCAGCGAGCTTCATAATGCGGTGCTGTAACACTGCGCCACCAGGGAAAGCCCCTTTTCCACTTATTTTTAATGAACGACATCTCCAAATTTCACCGATATTTCTTCCAAGAAGGTCTGTCTTTCCAGTAGAGGCAGTAACTGTACAGCAGTCATGGATGGAGACAACATGTTTCCTGACAACAGCAACACACCACATAGCATTTCTTATTTCTGGTTTTCTGTCCTTAAGAAAATGGTCTTTGCTGGTTGAGTAGGCACATTTAGAGATGTTGACTATTTCTCCCCTTTATTTATCCAGCAGGTATTTAGCAGTCACTTAAGAGCTAGAACCTCCGCTTCCTGCAGGAAATAGAGCCTAGGAGGTGACTCCTGTTCTCCAAATAGAGCTGGTAGCGTGGCCCTAACTAAAAGTCCACGGTGCTGTGGGAATTAGTTGAGTGGTGGCTTTGCTCTGGGGGTGCTAATAGAGTTGCATGTATCCCTGGAGAAAGAACATTGAAGTTCAAAACTTGGGATAAACAGTTCACTGAGAGCCAGAAACCTGCACAAGTGCCCAGATCCAGAGAACTGTTGGAAGTAGAACAAGAGAGAGAGATCCAGCATCCCTGTGAGCTCTGTGGGAGCACCATCTTCATTCTGTGGAGGGTGGGGAACATGAGTTAAGGGGTGACCATTCAAAACCACTTTTTCCTAAGGTGTTTCCATTAAGAAATCCTTTCTAAGAGAGGTGGTGGGAACTCTCTAGGGCTGCTGATGCTTTCGGACCATCCCTAGATCATTTTTATTTTATTTTTGAAGATTTACTTATTTATGCATACAGAACTGGGGTTATAGGCCAGAGGTGCAGGGGTGTTGAGAGGATTCACCAGAGACAGATTGGGGAGCAGAACAGGCTGGCTAATGAAGTCCACTGCTGAGAGGAGCAGTGGCTGGACCAGGAGAGGTCTGCTGTACCATGTAGGTCAGTTCCCTGTCTGGGATCGAACTCATGCCTAAGAGATGGCCCATACCTTCATAGTGCTGTGCTTTAAGCCTTTGCGCCACCAGAGAGGACCCCTGGATCACTTTTAAAAGGGACCAGTTTGTGGTGGGAACTTGGAAGAGTTTGGCCACCCTGAAGGCTTGGGGTGGTGGCTGCTCCCTCACCCCTGCCCCTGCTGTCTCCCTTGTTTGGCCCTTGAAATTATTGTCCTTTCTCCACTTCCCCCAAGGGCTCTGTTTTCTCCCTTTTCCCCTCGCACTTTCCATGTAATTCAGGGATCTTCCTGGAGCTGATCTGGGCTTGTGGTTGCTTGGAGAACCACAGGAACAAGGTCATGAACTCCCCATCCACCCACTCCAGGGAGCCCAGATATCATGAAGTCAGCTTCAAAGCCTAGTTGGAAGTAGTCAATATGAAGCAAAAAGTCAACAAACAGTTCCCTGGAGTCTTGGCACCGGAAGGTCTTTTTCTTTTTCCTTTTGCTCAATTCCCAGCTGGTTCACAGCCTGAACTTCTGCTTACTGACCCACTCTCTCTGGTCCACTCCCTGTAGCAGCTCTCACCCTGTCCAAGGTGGCCGTGGCAGAAGGAGCCACATGATCGTGGCCACTCCACCCCACCCAGCGCACTTTCCCCTCTGACATTGGGCACTCTCCTGCCACCGGGATCTGTTTAGGGGCTTGGCACCCCTGGGCTCCTGTTTGAGCTGCTGTGGTAGAGCTGTGTAGCCTCAGGAAACTTAGACCCTTGTGTCCTTTGCTGCAAAGTGGGAAAGTGAATGTCTCTTCTTTCCCTTCACAGACTTATTCTGAAGCGGAGAGAAGGGCTCTGGATTCATTCAATCATTTACGAAATATTTATTGATTACTCAGCCATGTGCCAGCCGCTGGGGATGAAAGCCCCTGTTAAACTGTAACGTGCTGCACAAATACGGCATTCTCGCCGTTGGCATTCCCTGCCAACTGGGTCAGGTTGGGTGTGTTTGCTCGGTGTCCCTCACCTTTTTGCCTCCTGGTAGCCGTGCCCACTAGATATCAGATGCCCTCCCAGAGGCATCCAAGGCAAAGTGTTAGGTAGCCACTTCACAAACTGGCGCCCCAAAAAGCCAAGGGTCGACAAAGCCCTACCGAGGGCCGGCCACGAAGTCCTGACCACGAGGCGGGTGTGCCAGCCGCCTCTGCTTTTTGACAATTCACTTTACGCTCCTTCGCCATTAGCACCGGTTATCAGGAACTGGAGGAAATACAACATGGATTTCACTTTGGGGACAAAAAGAGGGGTGTGCCAGCCCTCCTGGGCGTGGTTTGCTCGCGCAGGCGCAGTCAGTGAGGTCGCACCCCAGCAGCCGGTGTGGCTCGTTCAGATCTGCTTCCTGAGGCCCGTATGTATCCCTTCACCCCGGCTTAAACTAGCATCCGCCTCTTTTGGGTTCCACACGCTGTCTGCTGTGAACTGGCAGGTTGCTTCTCGGGCCTGGGAACACTTACAAGGTTTTCCTCATTAATGAATGGTAATTGCTTCTTCGCTTCCGGCCTTTGGAAGGTTTTCCAAGAACCTCCACTTTGGATGGGCTAGAGCCTTCAGTGTGGGCCCCCTAAATGGACAAACGGGAGCCAGCCACATTGTAAGGAGGAATGGCCGACAGCGGGCCAACAGCCTCTCCTGGCCGTCCCTGGGCCTCCTCAGAACAGGCTTGGAATTGGAAGTCCATGCAGGGGAGAGGAAAGGGAGGACGTTCTGAGGGCTCAGCCTGGCGGGAGCAATGGGCCCATGGGAGCATGTGTGAATATTGAGCTCCAGGAGGGTTCAGGTGGAATCGTGGCATGAGGCCAGTTTAGGGAAGGACCCTTTGACTGCCCAGCGGTACTAGGAGCAGAGCTTAGAGCTTCTGGGATGAGGGAAGGTTGCTGGAATCAGAACCCAGGAAAGGGTCATGTTCAATCAGAAATCTTTGTTAGTGGTTGGAAAGGTATTGATGGGGCTGATATAGAAGTGGTATGAGTTGGAGAGAAGGCAAAAACATAGGAGTGATTTGAAAGGCAGAATGAGTAAGACTTGGATAGAATGGATGTGAAGGAAGGAGGAGAAAAAGGCTGCTTAAAGGTTTTAGACTTGGGCAGCTGGATTAATGGTGTCACCATTCATTTTAATTAGGAGCACAGAGGCCCCCTCTGCGGGCCTATGGGTTAAGTCTCAGCGCTTTCATCGCTAAGGCCTGAGTTGACCCCCTGCCAAGGAGCTAAGCCACATATGGCCCTGCAGGCATCTTGTGTCAGGAAGGTCACCCAGCTTATCTGATAGCCTCAGAACTGACCTTAGGTGGCCATCCCACCTTGCCTTTTTCCAAATGCCGCTACTTTTGGCAGCTTTATTCCAAAAGCCAGGAATGGGTAAACAAAGTAGGGCAAAAAACCTTAGAAGGACCACCCATTCTTCAGGGCCATTTTCTCTCCACAGTTACGAAGTGGCCAAAGATGGACTAGACAGTGACAGAAAGTCACTACTCAGGACAGGAAAACAGAAAAGATGTCTGGGGTCTGCTGTCCCAGCTGAGACTCAGGCCTGGGAATTTCCGTGGCCCCCCAAAAGTCAGTTAGAACCGGCCTCCGTGGCTTCTCAGTGTTCTCGTTCATTATTTACTGTCCAGTTATTCCACGTGATGTTGTCACTCATTTCTCTCTCTTACAAAAAGTTTTGCTGCTTCTGGTTATTTTTAGCTCATTGCTGGCCCTTAGGGATCATCACATCCAACTGTCTCTTGTTTTTCAGAAGAGAGAAATGAGACTCTGAAACTGAGTTGATTATAGTCACACACTTCTAGCAAAGTTTATGTCCTGACCCAGGCTCCATTTTCCAGTGTAGGGAATCCACTGCTTCATGAGCTGGGCTCTGCTTGTTAGCGAACCTAGGACTGACAGGTGCTGGTAGAAATTTCTATTTACGTTGGACATAGGGTGCACTGTATACATCCTATTACAATAGCTAAGATATGGAACAACCTAAATGTACTATCAGATGATTGGCTCAAGAAGATATGGCATATCTACACAATGGAATACTACTCAGTCATCAAAAAGATAAACACATGCCATTTGCAGTAACATGGATTGAGCTGGAAGGGATGATGCTAAGTGAAATAAGTCAGAAGAAAAAGAATAAGTATGGATGTTTTCATTTGTGAGTGGAGCTTAAGGAAACTGTGGGGAAGAGCAAAAGGGACTGTGGTGATAGATCACAGGTGCTATGGCTATGGGAGAACTACCCCTGAAAGGAAAACAGTGATGTAAGAAAATAAATTAATTAGATTAAACCCGAAGAAAAAAAAAGAAGAAGAAAAAGAAATAGGGTGCACTCCCAAAGATTTGCAAGTCAGTCTTTGAGAACTCAAACACTTTCCCTAGGAAAATGGTTTTATAGCTTCTCAACTTCACCCACAAAGCCCATAAGGTCTGAGATACTACACACTGATAGTAAAAACTACAGCATGGCATCGTTAATTCCTGTCTTTACTTTCAGGGGTTGGACATTGGACTTCACTTTGGTGTTTCTTTATTGAAAGGCTTTCAGCAACTCCACAGGATATTTATTCTTTAGAATTTGCTTGCCATCAGTCCCGGGACCACTTGAGTTCTTCACTTTTGTTCAAGTGTTCAAGGCTGGTTTCAAGGGGCCTGCTGTCGTGTACTTTCGTAGGAAGCACACTCAGAGAGCCCCTGCTTAGTTTACTCTTCTGTTGTGGCTATCTTGGTGTTGTTAATAATTTTATCTTTTATCTTTGCTTTGTAGGTAAAGTCCAATGGAAGAATGGAGCAAGCCTATGAGCCACATGGGTGATACATGCAGCATGTATGGCCGCACCATTCCTCATGGCCCCAGCTACATAAGATATCCATGATGCCCTGTGAACTCAGAATGCACCCAGGATGCATGAAGTTCAGGGACTTTCAAAGTGAATGCAAGGTAAATATGTCACATCTGTCACTAAGAGGCCACACTTCTGTTCATGTCACAACTTGTTTCTAAGAAGTCCAGGTGACCAAGGATTTCCATCAAATCCTGTCTTACTCATGTGTCGACACTTAAGTTGAAAATTATGGCCCAGATGGTCAGGAAGGCAAGGTGATGCCAGCCCTTCCTTACTTGTTAGCAGGTGGCATATTTCCATTTTTTTGGGGGGGGGGTGTCATTTCTATTGTTCTAGTAAGAAGGAAACACAAATACTTGTGTGAGCTACAAAATATAAATGCATAATTTCATTGATTCTATATCAAGTTATGTGCTGTTATAATGACCCTTAAAGTTAGTACTACAAAATAGAAAGGTGAGTGGTAAAATGAATGCTTATTATCTTAAATTTCAACTTTTCTTAGATGAATATTAAATAGCAGACATAAAACACCATGACAACATGATGAAAGAGAGTCATGGAAGAAAAAGAAAAATTTACATTTAGTATCTTTTTTAAAATAAAGATTCATTTATTTATGCATACAGAACTGGGGTATAGGCCAGGGGTGCAGGGGTATTGAGAGGATTCACCAGGGACAGAGTGAGGATTAACAGGGAGATTAGTGGAGTACACTGCTAAGGGGAGCGGTGGGCGGGTCAGGAGCAGGCAGTTTGCCAGCCGTGTGGGTCACCTCCAGGGCTGGGGATCGAACTTGCACTGAAGCGGCTGCTGCTCCCTTGCAGTGCTGCACTTTAACCTGTTGCGCCACCAGGGAGGGCCCTACATTTCGTATCTTTAATAGCACCTTTTCTCTTGCTTTTTGAACAAAGGAATCCACATTTTCATATTGCACTGAGCCCCACAATTGTAAATTCCTCTCTGTCTTGCTGGTGTCAGATTTAGCTGCTCAGTTTCTGTTGTCTCAACTACTTACACATTTGTCATTTTTTAGATTAAAGTAGTATAGGTCTAGCATTGTGTCTGCACAGTGGTCCTCATACAGCTCCTCAGATGTATGTTGCCATACCCACAGTCCTCCACTGAAGGCCACTGTCCCCCTCAACACTGTGTTGTCCACCTTCCCCTTCCCTGGTGGCCTCAATTCTATAGTCATATTTCTAGGGTAGGTTTTTGTCTGGGCTCTGTCTGACCCTTTGTTTTATTTCTCTATATTCCTGATGTAAGTGAAACCATCTGTTATTTGTTATTCTCCTTCTGATTTATTTCTTGTAGCATAATCCCCTCTAGTTCCACTCATGCTTGCAAATCTTAAGAGTTTGTTATTTTTTATATAGCTTCATAATATTCCATTGTGTATATAGACCACATCTTATGAATCTACTCTGTCCTCTGGCATTTAGGTTACTAACACAACTTGGCTACTGTAAATAGTGCTACAGTGAACACAGACTGCATCTGTTCCTTTCACTTTGTGTTTTAAAATTCTTTAGACATGTAACAACCTAGGAATTGTGTTGTTATGTCATTTGGTAGCTCTATTTTTTTATAGCTTGAGAATATTTGTGAATAAATATAGTATTTATCCATATTATAACCTCTAGGGTACATTCCCACCAACAGCGTACAAATATTCCTTTTTCTCCACATCCTCATCAACACTTGTTCTAGTTTTTTTGATGTTGTCACAGGCGTGAGATGGCAACTCTTTGTGGTTTTGATTTGCATTCCTGATGATAAGTGATGATGAACATTTTTTCATGTGCTTTGGTGATCTGTATATTTTATCTGGAAAAGTCATTTAGGTCATTTTTTCAATGGGCTATTTTTGTTTTTCATTTGCATTAATTCCTTGTAGATCTTGCATCGTGTGCTTTTGCTAGTTGCATGATACACAAATATTTCCTCCCATTCAGTAGGGGTTCTTTTATTTTTAATGATAGTTTCTTTCATTGTGCAGAAGATTTTTAGTTATGTATAGTCCCAATAGACTATATTATTAATATAATATTATAATATTATTAATATTATTAATTATTAATATTATTATAATTATTATATTATATATTATATGTTATTATTATATACAATATCATATATATAATATATATTATATATTATTATTATTATTATTATTATTATTATTAATATTATTAATGCCTTTGTTGCCCTTGCTATTGGAGTTGAGTCCATAAAGCTGTCCCTGATGTCAGCATCATGGAGTGTTTTGCATTTCTGTTCTATGTATTTTATGGTTTAAGTCTTGTATCTAAGTCTTTTATCCATTTTCAGTTAATTTTTGTACAGGGTGTGAGAAAATGGTCCAGGTCCATTCTTTTGCCTGTTGTTGTCCAGTTATATTCATTATAAACACTGCCATTTATTGAAGAGATTTTCCGGTATCCTGTGTGTATTTTTGACTGCTTTCTTATAGAGGAACCGTCCACACTAGTGTGGATTTATTCCTGGAATCTCAATTCTATTCCATTGTTCTGAGTGTCTATTTTTATTCCACTACCATACTGTTGATTACTATAACTTTGTAGTATAGTTGAAAGTCTGGAAGTGGGATACACCCATTCTTCCTCTCTTTGGTCAAGATTGATTTGACTACTTTGGGTCTTTTGTGGTGCCATATAAATTTTAGTAATGTTTGTTCTATTTTTTGAAGAATGCTACTGAAACTTTAATAGGAATTATATTGAACTTGTATAATACTTGGGGTAGAATGACCATTTAACAATGTTAATTCTTCTAATCCATGAGCAGGGAAAAGCTTTACATTTCTTCTGTTTCTTTAAAATATGCCTTATAGTTTTTATTGTATTGCCTTTGTGAAGTTTGCTCCTAGGTATTTCATTCTTTTTTTTTTTTTTTTTAAAGATTTATTTATTTGTGCATACAGAAGTGGGGTACAGTCCAGAGGCTCAGGGGTGGTGAGAGGTTTCACCATACACAGAGTGGGGAGCAGAGCAGGCAGATTGACGAAGTACACTGCTGAGGGGAGCAGCGGGCGGGTCAGGAGAGGTCTGCCGCGCCATGTGGTCATCTCCAGGGCAGGCAGGGATCGAACTCATGCGGAAGTGGCTTTAGTTTCTTAGTGCTGCGCTTTAACCTGCTGCGCCACCAGAGAGGGCCGTATTTCATTCTTTTTGAAGTGATTGTAAATGGGATTGTCTTCTTGATTTGTCTTGTTATTCATTGTTTGCATATAGGAACTGAAGCTTTTCCCCTAAGATCAAATCCAAGATAAAGGTGTCCACTTTCACCACCATTATGAAATACAGTATTGGAAGTTCTAGAAAGAGTAATTAGGCAAGAGAAAGATATAAAAGAAATCCAACTTAGGAAAAAAGTAAAAGTCACTGTCTGCAGATGGCATGATAACAGATGCGCCACTAAAAAGGAATAGTAAAGTGACAGGTTGAAAAACCAGTTTATCAAAGTCAGTTATGTTTCTATATACTTGCAATTTTGATCCCCCATGAGGGTCTAACCATTTTCTTTCAAATATTAAGTTGTTCCTTTCATTTGCCACCTTCTAATTTATACAGGGCTGTATGTATTAGTGTGCTAGGGCTTCCATAACAAAGAGCCACAGACTGGAGGAAGGGAGCATACATTTATTTCATCACAACCCTGGAGGCTGGCATCAAAGATTAAGGTGTTGGTGGTTGTGGCTTTTCTGAGGCTTGTCTCCCTGGCTTGCAGACTGGGCCCTCCCCCAAGAAGACCTCGTATGGTCTCTTCTCTGGGTGTATTCCTGGTGTGTCTGTGAGTGTTCATATTTTCTCTTATAAGGACTCCAGTCAGACTGGATTAGGGCCTATTCTGACAAGCTCGTTTTAACATCGTTGCTTCTTTAAAAGACCTATCTCCAAATACAGTCACATTCTGAAGTACAAGGGGTGGAAGGGTAGTATTTCAACACCTGAATTGGGAGGAGCGGGAGGTACTGTGAGACTGTAAAAAGTCTTTCACACTTTTAATGGTGGCCTTGAGGGATCAGCCTGTACAAATGTCTTGCAAATAGTTTTATTTATTAATTCCATAAACATTTACTTATTACTAAATACTTAACTCCAGGCTAGATGTTAGCGATAAAAAGATAAGGAAGACAGGCAGACCCTTGGTCTCCTGGAAAGAAGGTTCTAGGTTGAGAACATTGAAATAAAACAAACATGACTGTTAATGCAGTAAGACCAAACATGTCATACTGGAATAGAAAATAAAATGAGTGAGTTTTTGATAGGATAGTCAGGGGTCCTTTCTGAGGAGGCAACTGTGGTTATGTGCTTTAAATACTCAGAGGGCTCAGCCCATGAAACAGCAAGTTCAAGGGCACAGAGGTGGTGCTGAGCTTAATACCACTAGGTGTGGATAAATGCCTCGGTGCTGGAGCATACGATGTGATCTGTACCTAGGCTGAGGTGGGAGGAGTAGGAGCAAGCAGGGCCTTGTCCTTCTGAGTTTAAGATTGAACTCTGTGTGAGGGGAAGTCCAGAAGTCTGCTGGCAGGAGTATGGCATGCTCTGTCCTGCACTGTGGAGGATGGATTGGCAGAGGGCAGCAACCGGGGTTGGAGAAGCTCAGCCCCAGGGGCGTTTGGCCACTGCCTTTAGCCCAGCTTTATTCCTTTGCCTGGGCAGGTACAGACCAGATACCAGGATGTGGCGGCTTTACGTTCAAGTAGACGCAGGAGAGAGCGCCCTCTGCTGCTTGAAATGTTCATTAACCCTCCTTTGACCTCAGATCTGGGAATTGAAGAAAGGAACCTCTCAGTTCTTGACTATGGAGCGTACACAGATTTCTCCCACCGCATTTCCAAAACAGACATACTAACTTTTCAGGGTGAGTAGGAGGAGGCATGATCTACCAGGTGGATCTACTGAATTTCCCACACAATAAATTCAGTCTCAGTAAAGCTGGATTGGATATGGTGTGTATTCGCCCATTTAGTTTTAATAAGACTCATCATAGTGGATTATGGTGGAGGATTATGGGTGCAAATTGTCACTTTATTTTTTCCTTAACTATATGTGCTCTTTACAAATTAAAAAAAAATCTGGCAATACAAACATTTTAAAAGAGCCCAAAACCCAAGCAGAATACTCTAGATATTGCTACTCAGGACTAACTAATATTCAGTGAAACTCTACTTCTAGTCAGGAAGTAGCTTCATTTATAGTATCTCTGAACTGGTGTAGATGGATTCTCTCCGCCCTACTAAATACCCTTTTCTCTTTATCTGGGGCCATTTTGTTTTCCCTCCTCCACAGAATGGCTTGAGATTTTATTGTAATTTTCTGTTGAATTGGTTTTCTTTTAATTTTTTTAAAAAAGATTTTATTTATTTATGCATACAGAACTGGGTTACAGGCCAGAGGTGCAGAGTGGAGTGATGAGAGTGGAGAGCAGAACAGGCAGATCGACAAAGTACACTACTGAGGGGAGCAGTGGGTGTGTCATGGCGGGTCAGGAGAGGTCTGCCACACCATGTGTGTCATCTCCCTGGCTGGAGGTTGAACTCACGGTGAAGCAGCTGTGGTAAGCTTCATGGTGCCGTGCTTTAACCTGTTGTGCCACCAGGGAGGGCCTGAATTGTTTTTCAATGACAGAAGGTCATTGAAACAGACAACTGAACGTTGAATGCCTGGTTTGTTGACTCTGCTTTGGGGGGAGGTAGGTGGCTGGGAGTTGTGCTCAGTCACACAGAATGCATTTCAAGGGTGCCCAGCCTGACAGACTGGGGCTCAGACAGCACGCCTTTTCCTCTTTAGTTGCTGCTGATGAATTATTGATCTTGAAAACAACCATATTAATGTTGTTTTAATGAGATGTGGAGGTCAGTGAGCGTGTCCTTGGGCTACCTATGGAAGTTTCAGCAGCATATGGGGAGTTTGCCAGGGACAGAGGCATTTGGCTATATTTGAAAAGGTGAATGTTGCTAGAAGGAAGGAAAGGAGAAAGAGGCGCTTGCACTGATATAAGTGGGCAGAAAAGCTTTCTTTCACCAGGGCAGAAATTGTTCTGATACAGACATCTTCTTTTGGGGAGGGGTTCATTGCTTTCTGGAACTGTTATCTGTTGTTAAATTAATAACGTCTAGGGTGTGACTAGGTTGATTTATAAGGACAGGTGATTCTCTGCAAATGCCTCCATCTCCATCTCCCTCTCTGACTAGTGCCTGAGGGTGTTTCATTTCTTTTTAAAAATTTATTTCATTTGTTTATGCATACCAGAGCTGGGGTACAGGCCAGAGGTGTTTGGGAGTGGGAGAGAGGATTCACCAGAGACAGAGTGGGGCACAGAACAGGTGGATTTACTGAAATACACTACTGAGGGGAGCAGCTGGTGAGACAGGCTAGGTCTGCTGCACTATGTGGGTCACCTCCCTGGCCAGGCCAGGGATCGAACTCATGCTGCAGTTGCTGTCGCCTGTGCTTGATAGTGCTGAGACTTTAACCCTTGTGCCAACAGTGAGGCTCCAGAGGATGTTTCATTTCTATAGCTGTTTTAACCTCTATGTTCACCATTTTTACCTCCACCTCCAGTATCTTGTCTTGTGACTGCCTCCCATTATTATTACTTTTTTAAATTCTAAGCCTCCATCGATATTAGATGTGGGAAGAAGTTTCAGAGACATGGTTTAAGCCAGAGCCAGGTTATACTTTTGGAAGGATGGAGTTAATAGAAGTGATAAGATGAATTTTAAAGTTTTGAGACTGACATTCTAAGTTGCCACCAATATAACAGTAGAGGTCACTTAACCACTGCAAATTCTGTTGAAGTTTGAAGACAATTTGGTAGTGAGTGGCAATGCCCTTTCAGAACACTAGAGGGCAGACCTGGGCCACAAGTTGAAGTAGCTCTATGAACTACAGTGAATAGTTAATATTATCAGATAAATTATACTAACATTTATTTCAATTTTTGCAAAACTGTGGTAAAACTGTGAGGGAAACGAAGTCCTCCCTCAGCTGCTCGTTTGGAAGATGCAGCTATTTATTGGCCAAGGGCCCCCCTGTTATTCTCCCTTGCCATCTGCAAACATGCCCACTCTGTCCATCCTGCCGTTGTCTCTATGTGCAGATTTTAAAACCATACTCTGATCCTTGGGGTGGGGAAAAATATCAG
This sequence comes from Condylura cristata, assembly GCF_000260355.1. Classification (NCBI taxonomy): domain Eukaryota; kingdom Metazoa; phylum Chordata; class Mammalia; order Eulipotyphla; family Talpidae; genus Condylura; species Condylura cristata. Next base: position 36,791,156 of record NW_004567122.1, on the reverse strand, counting down.
GGTGAGGCCAGAGGTGCAGAGGTGAAAGACTTTGCCAGAGACAGATGGAGAACAGAAAAAACGAATTTATTGAAATACACTGTGAAGAGAAGCTGCAGGAAAGACCTGAGACATCTGTGCTTGAAGGAGGGTTTGAGGTTTTTTGAGACTTTCGCAGGCTTTTTAACTTGGGGCTCCAGTTTGCATCAGGCATCTGTGCTGTCTGGTCTTGGGCACTTACCTTTGACCCAGGAACAAATCCAGGAGGGCCTCTCCATTCCTGGACCTGGGCTGGATTTTGGGCATGGTGATGGATCTTACTGTCTGGTCCCCAAGGCAGCCTTATTCACACAAGCTCCCAAACTTGCCTGCGAGGAAGGAGTGGGAGCTTCGTTTTTAATCTGATCAAAGTGTAGCCTGACAGTTCATGTACTAGCTTTCAGCTAGTGCAGAGAGCTGAAATGACATGCCAGAGTGACAGGCACCAAGTGTAGGTGGAGAGCCCTGGGCCTTCCACAGGTCTCTCTGGCACAGCCAGGTACTTGCTGCCGTGGCTTTGTCTTATGAATAGCAGCCACAGGGCAACCACGGCCGGCAACCAGCAAATCCAAGTTCTCCGTCATCCCCAGCTGCTCCCTTGGGCACCCTGAGTCATGAACAAGGACTGTTTTCTGTGGCCCAATGTAACAGGGTGGTGTCCAGGAAAAGGGGGGTTCCAGGTTCCCTGCCTCACCTAGAAGGAGGGTGGAGCTGAGGAGAGAAGAGAGTAATCTAGAGAGGAGACTGAAGAAGAAGGAAGCAGGATGGACAGCCAGAAGGTGACCTGAGGGAGTCTCATGGAGCAGAGAAACATGGAAGAAACTGTGCTTGCTTCTTCTTGGCCCTGGACTGGTTGAAACAGATGTGGGTGAGAGACCCACGGGGAAGTTGACTGTGGCAGCGTTTATCTTGATTTTGATTTTGCTCTTTTCCTCCCAGACTTGTCTGGCCATCTCTGACCCTTTTCTATGGGTCCCGGCCAGAAGGTGCTTTAGGCTTGTGCCGGGCTTTCAGGCCTTGCTTTGGGCCAGTCCCTTTTGGGTGGACTTTTACCCACCAGGGAATGATGGGTAACTTTGGGTGTCTGATTTAGAAACTATATTCTTTGTCTTTTCTGTACTGCCCACTAGTTTGTATTAAAGTGCCTTTCCATGAAAGGTCTTAAATGTTTTGTCTTGATGCAGCAGAGGGCAGAACCTATTTAGAACAGGCAGGTTTGGGGGTTCGGTGGTGCCCCTCTCCCTGCCCTCTAATACAAGGACAAACCTTCACAACGATGCCGACAGAAAGCAGCTTTTGTGGGCGACAGTGTCCCACGGACCTTTCTTAGATGATCTCCTGCTGCAACACATGCCCTGTGCCAGTGGGACATCAGCCTGTACCTCTCCAATTCCTCCTCCCGTCGCTCATAACGCTTCACCAGGGAATTCAGGCTTTGTTTTTCCTCCTTGGGCCTCATTCTTGCCCTCAGACCCTTTGGCGAAGTGTTTGATAACATACATGTAAGACACAGCAAGCTCCTCACTATACTCAAGGGAGCTCTGAATGCCAAAGATCTCACCTGCGGAAATCAAATGTTCTGGGGATCATATATTGGGGGTACAATTGGTAGGGATTTTTTTTTTGTAGATTTTTTTCATGTAGCCTTAGGTTGGACTATCCCAGAAAATTGCTGGTTTTTTTTTTTTTTGAGTGGGGAGGACACGTAGGTTTCCCTTTTGTCATTAGATCCCTAAGACCAGACCTGTTTGGCCAGCAGCGGGCAGGGCTGTGCTCCTTTCACGATGAGGTGTGAGCGTGAGCTTTAGCTGGTGTTTAGCTCACTGTGAATTCAAGTGTCCAGGCCCCACCTCCAGCACACACATAAGACTAATAAACATGTGGAGAAGTAGACTTGCGATTCGGGCTGTTGAAAGGAATTGAGCCTGGCCTTCGGCAATGGAAGACTTTGCATCCTCCTTTCTCCTAGACTGAAGAGAATAAAAGCTTGGACACAAGGAGCCCAAGAAGAGGTCAAACACAGCTCTCTGAGAGACGTGTGATAGCCTGTGAAGAAGGGTGGTGGAGAGGGAAGGTTGGGAAACCATTCTAGATCTGTTGCAGGGCAGTGTGAGGGGCACCCTGGGACCCATAAACCTGTCCACTCCAAATAGTTTCTGCCATCCGCCCCCCCCCCCCCAGGACAAAACATACTCTAATGCATACGGCCTTTAATGCAAATTGAGATAAAAGCTGCCATGGTCAGCTTCCCCGTGGGTCTCTAACCCAGGACTGTTTCTAGCGTCTCCTTCTATGCCCCCTGGTCCCTGGTACAAGTGTAAGGCCAGAAGCCAGTGCAACTTCTGTCTCTCTGCTCCTTGTGCGTCCTCCAGGTCACCTTCTTGCTCACCATCCTTCTTCCCAGTCTCCTCTCACTTCTTCTTGGTGCTTGCTACACCCCTTTAGGGTAGAGCAAGGAACCTGGAACCTCCCATTTCTCTGGGGTACCCCCATCATAGATCAGTGGACCCTAAGAGTTGTCTGTCCAATATCCAGTTCAAAACTGCCCTTTTCCTTGCAATTGCAAGATCTCAGTAGCTTTTCATCATGCATCCCAGCTGGCACAAGCTGGGATATGGAGTAGGATAGGGCCCGTGCCAAGCCTTCCCAGGTGGAGTCACTCTGACGGCTGTGTCTGTGGGCTGTGGTTTTTGAGGACATCTTGTAGGGAGAACCTGGGAAACAGGCATGAGAGGGTGAGAGGCAACAGGGGAGGGTGCCCAGAGGAGAGACAAAGTGAGAGATGGTAAATGATGCAAGGTGGCTTTGTTACAATTTCCTGAGGGTTCACAGGAATAATGAGGAGTCATCACATAAAATAGGGATCTTTTATAATAAATCAAATATAAGATGGGGCCAGACAAAGTAAGTTGGCTATTAAACAAAAGGGGCTCCCTTGAATACTAAGGAACTCGAAGAATTTAGACGTAGATGTTATTAAACCTTCCCATTGGGTTACCTACAACTTTGAAGTTCCTAAGATAAACTCAAATGCAAAAGCTTGGGAAAACCTTTCATGAGAAGTTCAAAGAAGAAAATCTAATTTATTGTATGACCAATTTCTGCTGGAGTATGGCTGAAGGAAAAAAAAAAAAAACAGTGAATGAGGTTCATTACTAAGCAAACATACATTTTAATTCTAGAGGGAATTGCAAGTTGTTTACATTGAAAAGAACAAGGCCATTAAAACTGGAAGCATATTTGCAGAGAATGAAACCACAGATGTAGCACAGGGAGCAGCTCATTTCATTACTTTCTGTTTTCTAAAGGATGATGGAAAATCTGTATTAGGAATACGTTTTGTTTCATAAATACAGAGGTACAAGTCTATGGAATAAAATGCAAATTCCAGTATGGATAAGGCTGGGTATAGCAATGTAGCCTATGTTTAAGTTTGGCTTAAGCATGTGAGGAAGGTGCAAAGACTGAGGAATAAATAAATGATGTTGGGAGTAATTGGACCCTATTTGAGAAAAGCCATAACCACACCTTATACCATGATATACTAGAAAAAAATTTTTTAGCTCGGTATCTGTTTCCCTTTCTATGATAACACATTTTGCTCTGTGGAGGCAGAATAACCTTTCTTGTGTGTGCAGGCTGAGTGGGGACAATAAATCACAAGTATTGGTATCATTTTTGGGGGCACGGGTGGCTGCCAGCTAGGGTGAGGCACGGTAGTGTGACTAAAACAATGGGAGGGGAAATTTGGTGAGCAGCTCCGATCCTCAGGCAGAGAGCTTGGCCCACGGGGCTGATACTCTGCTGGGTAGGGGCAGGAGACAGGGTGAAGAGAGCCCCTTTATTCTGCTGCTTTTTTCCTTTTCTGGTTTATTGATGGGTTTCCTCACAGCTGACTGGTAGATCCTTCTCATTGCTGACTGCATCATATTTCATTTCAATTCTGTAAATTCTCCCCAGTCTTTCCAGCAAATTCTTTTTTGGCTCATGCTATTCTGAGACATTATATTGCCTGCAAACGTGTGCTATGTCTCCTATGACTTTTAAAAGTGACTTTCAAATTTAGATGTGAAAGAATCATCTGGAAATTAAAAACGTGTATGTCCATGATCCTGCCAGAGTGAGATTGATTAGTTAGAGTGGTCCTGAGTTTTGGGGGATGGGCATACACACAAAAACAAATCAAGCAAATAACCCGGAGCTGGTGATTCTCAAGCCACTCTTTGAAAACCTCTAGATTAAAACTCAATTTTTCTTTTAAACTTTGCAAGACAAGTAGAAAATTAAATATTTATATGATCCAAAGAGGGATGGCAACTTCCTATTGCTTTGAAGTAATAGAACTGCAAAGGAAAACATTTTGAGAGAATCATATAATTAAGCATTCAAATATCTGCAAATTAAAAAAAAGGATAGAAGCAAAGTAGAAACATTTTACCATATGACAGACAATAGTCTAACTATTTGTAATAATCTCGGATGAGCTTTCAAATTTTACCATGAATGAATAAAAAGGTTATTTTACATGACAGTATACACAAATATGTGTGTTTATATATATAAACATCAGAAAATGTTAACTTCCAAAATAATCAAAAATATGAAAACCTAAGCAAATTGAGGTGTCACTTCACACCTGCTAGGTTAATGGTTATGAAAGAATCACAGAAATGCCACAACCATGCTGCTTGGTGAGGCTACATCTGTTACTCTCCTGCCCTGTTGGTGACAATTTAATTGGGCTTGAGGAACCTCTGTATTCCTGGAAAGATCAAGGTGGTCTCCTGACACCGATGAAATTTAGAACTCAAGTCTTACAGTTTTAGCATATATTACCATAAAGAAATAAGCCCCAGGTCACCCCCCAAACTAGGAGCCTTTTCACTGACTTATACCTGAGTCCAGTTGTCCTTTATGGACCTAAGTACCCAAGTTCCAAAACTGCTTTGTGTGAGGCATGCTAAGTTTAGCTAATAATGAAAGTTTAGCTAATAATGATGATGATGATAATAATAATAATATTAGTAGTAGTAATAATAATAATAGAAACCCTGGACATCCACTTAAACATTGCACAGGATACTTATGTTACAGGGCAGGAGTAGGGGCCCACTGAACCCCCAAACCTGCCTGCTCTAAATAGGTTCTGCCATTTGCCACATCAAGACCAGACAAAAGAGCTTTAATGGAAAGGCACTTTAATACAACTAGTGGACAATACAGAAAAGACAAAGAATATAGTTTCTAAATCAAACACCTGAAGTTACCCATCCCCTCATGGGCAAAAGTCCACCCAAAAGGGATTGGCTCAAAGCAAGGCCTGAAAGCCCGCCACTAGACTAAAGCACCTTCTGGCCGGGACCCTTGAAAAAGGATCAGAAATGGCCAGACAAGTCTGGGAGGAAAAGAGCAAAATCAAAATCAATATAAACGCTGCCACAGTCAACCTCCCCACGGGTCTCTCATCTACATCTGTTTCACCCAGTCCAGGACCAAGAAATAAACACGTTTTCTTTACATGCCTCTGCTCCATGTGGCTTCCTCAGGTCTCCTGGCTCTCCATCTTGCTTCCTTCTTCCTCAGACTCCTTCCTCTTCTCTGCTCAGCTCCACCCTCCTTCGGGGTGAGGCAGGGAACTTGGAACTTCCCCTTTTCCTGGGGACTACCCTGTTACACTAAAAGTTAGTGATATGAAATTCAAATTTAACTAGGTATCTTCTATATAATTTGACCACCTCACCCTAAACACTCCTATCCCAGTCTTTCTCACTGAAAGGTTCCTGAAAACCTCCAGTTCCAGGCTTTATTTACTTTTCTTTTATATGTATTATGTCATTCTTCCTTTTTGTGCCTTCTCCTCTCAGGTGTTGTGCCCATACACCATCAACTCACCTGTGCTCTATCACCACAGTCCCTTGAGTTTTTTCTCCCCTGTTTTGATCCCTCTTCCTCCCCTCCCTGCACATTGCTCTGATTTGCATTTCTTGCTCTGTTACTTTTTTCTTTAGTTTATTATAATTATTTTTTCCTGATGCCTTATTTGGCCCTCCTACATTCCTTCTGTAAGTGGAACCATCTGAGATTTTTCTTTTTCTTTGCAGCTTATTTTACTTCCAGCTCTGTCCATGTTGCTGTGAATGGCACGACTTTATCTTTTCTGATTGCTGAGACATTAGTGGTTCTGTTACACCTTTGGTTTCTTAGAACCATAGGGCAAGGCCATTGCATTCTGCACACTTCACATTTGCTAACTTAACCAGGAATCTTGAGTCCAGAATGTGGGCTTTCTTTCAGCTGACTCCCTTGACCTTGACTCCCGTTGCAGCCTGTGGCCACCCATAGCCCTAGGAACTGGTTTCTTGGCCCCCAGCCAAAGACCAGTTCAGAGGAACCAGTCAGCTTCCATGAGCTTTGGTAGGAGTGTGAGTAATACTACCTCCCTTGGGTGAAAATGCGAATATGTATTTTTTTATGCATGTCTCTGTAGAGACGACAAGACCAGATGGATAAAGAAGGGTAAACTGAGGTTGCTTGTTCTAAAGGATAAGAGTGGAATCAGGTAGAGTTCAGTGTATAACATTTTATATCATTTTACTGAGGAGCCATGTTAGTAAATCATACACTCAAATAACTGCCCTGCAGTGTTGTTGAGGAAGAACTGAGGCATGCGTGTGCCTGGCACACTCAGGTACTTGTAACAAGGTGCTATCTCCTCTGCAGCACTTTGAACCTGTAGGTGACTCATTCCTTGCCTGGCTCCTAATGAGCCATTGTAAGAAATCACAAAAGTCACTAAGTCTCTTGAGAAAGCTGGTCCAATATTCATTCATCCTGAAGCTTATGGTGACTCTTGTTTTCTTACCCTCTGCATTCTTCCTTCTTCCCTGCTCCAACCATGCCAACTCCAAATGGAAGCTTCATGATTTCACTCTGGCTCACACCATCCATGCATTTGTTCTTTCATTGGTTAAAGGCTACCACTTTTTCAGACCAGTAACTTCTCATGCTTTAGATCCAACTGCTCTAAAAATAGCAGTTGTCAAGGACTGTGCCAAAGGAAGGCATTAGCTTCCAGCCATGGGGACATGTGGGTAAGCAACGAAATGAGATTTAGGAGTCAGTTGATTGCTACTAGTAGTGCAGAGATTTCTTTATCTTAGGCTGACTTCATCAAGTTTCTGGGAATATCACGCTGGGTCAGGATTTATTTGTGATGAATTCACGTTCTGGCAATGCCAAGAGAGATGGTGGGAAGAGTAAGAGAAAAATCATTATATTTCAGATTTCATGACAGACACTGGGAAAGGAAAGAGAGAATCAGGAAAAAAAATCAGCAGCAGGGGAGGAAGCTGCCATCCTCACTATTCAGGGCAGGGATGCATGTCTTCACTGTGCCACTTAGTTAATGGGCACCCCAAGGCAAGGCCTTTCTGTCCCCTAAAATGAGGTCCTATGTGTCCGCTGAAAACCACAGACTTTCAATGAGTCTGTCTAATCAACTGTAAATTGCACAAAGCAAGAACTAGTGCTAGGAGGTAAAGGAACATGTGAAGCAATAATTGGGACTCTAGATTCAGTGGTTGGGACTGGGTGACAGTCCCAGCTCGGTCAGCTGCTATATGTGTGACAGAGCAAGGTGTTCTGTCAGTAACTTATACCAATTTTGCTAAGTAAAGGTATTAAAATTATTTAGTACACATGTTGTAAAAAGTAAATAAAGTAAATGTAAAACACATAGAACCACACTAGGAACATCATAACTGTTCAGTGACTGTTTCATGGAATAGTGAGGGTGATGTTTGTTCTAAAAGCTAATGCACTTAAAAATCCAGTACCAAGTCTCACACATAGTAGGTCATTCGTATATGGCTGCTGCTGTTACTCTGGATCTCTCAGCTTCCAGGACCTACTCGCTGCAGAGTTTACTTCAGTTTTAACCTTTCACTGTAACAGGAACTCCATCCTTCCCAGCTGTGAGCTGAACATTGTTTTGTGCCCTGCGGGGAGAGGCATTTTTATTCACGCTAGCTGTGATTCCAAGTCCTTGTCCTCAAGTCATGGTTTTCTGAGCCTCTCCTGTGTCCCTGCCAGATACAGAGCCTGGCTGTGAGTGCCAATGGATCCTTAAGACGCATTCTCATTTTCCTCATTTCCCTCTGCTGGAGTCCTGTTTTAACCCACAGAGCTTTCTGGCTATGATGCTACCTTCTCGTGACCCAGAATATTTCCTGAGTGTACTTCTGCACGTCGGCTTCCTTAGGTCACTGGGCCTGCTAAGAGCAGGTTGAGTGAGCTAGAGAGAGAAGCCCGCTGCCCACCTCTGGAGAAGTGACTTCTCTCCTGGGTGAGCACACTCTTCTTTTTGACTATCTTTACCTTCCATTTTCTATCCTCCTGCTCCTTGTTCACATTGTTCAGGAATTCTCAGCTATGAGATTCTCTCCTCCCTTGTTGAACCTCAGTGGGTGTTATTTCAAAATAAGTCTTTGTTATAGAGGAGGAAGGAATGTCAGAGATACACCAGGAGTGGCCTTAGACCCTGAATGGAGAGATATTTGGAGAATTAATGATTTCATTCGCTCTGTTTTTCTTTAAAAGTCAATTTTGATAAGTGTGTCCTGGCACCTACCACAATCTTGATACTTCTCCCTGTTTCAATTTTTTACTTTTCTTAGGGAAAAACAAGAAAATGCAGCAATTCAGCTGTCATGGTGAAAAGACTTAGGATGTGGCATTTATGAAACAAATGTTAAAAACTAGCACAAGTTATATTTCTGATACTGATGTATTATGCCTCAGCAAGAAGTGTTGCTTGCTAATTCCATTCTCCAAAGTGACATTTTGGGAGGTTTAATTGAACCAATCCATTAACTTAGGACCTGGACTTGAAACCATTGAAAATTGAGGGTTTTGAGGGAGAATGTAGCAACCAGAATACAAACTTGATTTCATACCCTGAAATCACTCTATTTTTGGTTTATGTATGAATGCATTTTTGTATTGCTCAAGGCTTTCATTGTTAGGTATGGAACAACTGGTTAAAATTAAAACTGGATTATTTGGACTATAACTATTATCCCTACACAGGTATACGTCTGAAAGTCTGAAAGTTATTAGCATAAAAAGTTAGACACGCAAGGTGCATAGGAAATCCAAATGCATGTTTATCTGCTCTCTCTTAGCACTGAGAGGAAAAGCTAGGGATTAGACAATAATCCTAATTCATACAATTTGCATTACCTATTAATATAAGGTACTTTTCAATAAACATTGGGAATTCAGAAGTGAACAAAATTAAGTATCTGCCTCTATAGTTGACATTCTTATTTAATAGGTCCATAATTTTGATTTAAAGAATTGGGGGGGGGTTAATCTGGAAATGGATGATTGAGAAGGATTTTGACTTAGGGTGTAGAAGGTTTAAGACATAAGAGCTTGACCAAAGTCACAAAGATGTAGATTTGCAAGATGCACCCAGGAAGCATGGCTGAAATAAAGATTTATCTGACAGTGGTAGGTGTGAGTATGACCAGATTATGAAGGACACTCCCTTCTAATTCTCCTTCTTATAAAATACTAAATAAAATATTTAAAGTAAATGACTGAGCATAGGCAACATCTACAAATTAAGTTTTAAGGAACACAAGAAATTTTGGAAACATTGGCTGATACATCATATTGTACTAGGAATTTTTCAGGTAGAGAAAGAAGTGGATTATTAATAAAGTGAAGGAAGCTAATTGATGGTCTTCCTTTGGCTCACTGTAGGTTGAAATGACTTTGACAAACATAGTGGCACTGACTGATCAAATCCTCCCTCTTCTGAAAAATAAAAACCAGTCTATAGCCTAGAATTTTACCTCACTTTGTTCACAGGGAGTTCTACCTACAGGAAATGTAACATGTCACCAACATGGGGTATTGCTTCTTGATGAAAGAAAAATTCAGACAGGAGGTGGCTTGGTCAATATAGGATTACAGTGAAAGGAAGTTGATTTTTTAAAAAAAGATTTATTTATTTATGCATACAGAACTGTGCTACAGGCCAAAGGTGTGGTGGGTGAGAGGATTCATGAGATAGAGTGAGGAGCAGTGTACTGAAATACACTGCTGAGGGGAGCAGCAGGCGGGTCAGGAGAGGTCTGCCACGCCATGTGGGTCAGTTCCCTGGCGGAGGATCGAACTCATGCTGCAGTGGCTTCGGAGTGCCTCAACATGCACCACCAGGGTGAGCCCGGAAGTTGATATTTTAAGCACCAAGCTGGGTCATTTGGATGAATTGCTATCTTCTTTCTAGCTGAAATTCTGCTTCACTGTCTGATGAGGGTAATTAAAGTGACAAGCTCCTCAGTGGGCAACACTAGAATCACACTAACTTTTCTTTTTTTTTTTTTTTAAGATTTATTTATTTATGCATACAGAACTGTACAGGCCAGAGGTGCAGGGGCAGTGAGAGGCTTCACCAGAGACAGAGTGGGGAGCAGAACAAGCCGACTGATGAAGTACACTGCTGAGGGGAGCAGCGGGAGGGTCAGGAGAGGTCTGCCTGCCATGTGGGTCACCTCTGGGGTGAAGATTGAACTCATGCTGAAGGGACTTTAGCTTTTTAGTGCTGTGCTTTAACCCGCTGTGCCACCAGGGTGGGCCCACACTAACTATTCTTAACCAGAATTTCTCATTTTCTTAGGCCACTCTTTCAGGGCAGTCACAGAACTGCATGTCATGAGTTACGATACGTGAACTGTGTGTTAATCTCCTCCATTGCAAGGGAGTGAGGTAGAGACAGCCTAGTCTAATCAGCAACACGTTCTTAAAGCTTAGTACTTCCACGTATGGGAATCTTATTTTCTTCATATGGCATTTCTTGGCTTTAGTTTTGGGGGCTGACTCACTGAATGGGAAGTTTAATTGTAAAAGTCATATACACATCTGATATACAAAATTTGAACATAAATATAAACAAACAGAAAAAATCCAAATCTATAATTTCATAAACATGAAAGGAAGCCTATTGCATATACTAGTTGGTGATTTGATTTTGCTACAATAATGCAAACATTCTTTCTATGTACTTTAATATACTGGTGAGAGTCCTTGTTAGTAGCTATATAGTAGTTTGTTGAGTGAATATTCTCTAGCTAACTTATCAAAGCCCATGTTGCTGGATATTTAGTTTAAACATTTAAAATGTTTGGCAAGAATTTTGCCACATTGAACATCCTTATAGTTTATTTTTATTAACTTTTTCACTCAACCAGTGAGATAACTACATGTGGAAATTCTTGGTTCATCAATGTGTACAGTAAGCTTTTTGCTAGCTCTTGCCAAGCTGACCTTTTAGAGTTTGGTTAATATGGATTCTGAACTGAATTGTTTGAGAGTATTTGTTTTCCTAGGTGAAAGTGTCTTTTTCCAACTCTGTCTCCAAATTATAGAACTTTTCAAATTCGGAATTATTTTGAGATGGTGACTATGTGGGCAGAATCATGAATTTTCCATGTGATCGTGTGTCAGATGAATGAGTTAGTAAAAGGCTCCACGTTTTTGCTTTTAATTCTGACTCTTAGCCAGGGGCCTTCATTTTGAGCTTCCATTTTGTTTTGTGTAGACTAGACACTCTGCCCAGTCTATTGGTATGTGATGTAAAACCTTCTGCTCTAGAAGTAATTGATCCCATTCCCACGCAGAGGGATAGGCTTTGCTTGATACAGTTTCCAAAACATAGTCCTTTCTCCCTTATCTGGTAGTTGGTTGAGGAATAGGTATCCACTTGGTATCAATCAGCATGGCATAGCAGATTGCATTATGTTCAAAATAAATCACTGGATTTTTCTACTGGAGGGCTTTCCTTTCCATTCTATTGACAATAGGTATAGGCAATGCCTTTCTTGGTGTTATAAAATGCTGATAGAATTTATATGTGCTAGTTTCAAGTGGAGGTTTCCAGGTCAGTATGTGCTTCTGCCATTTCTCTTTGTCTTGTGCCACAGGAGCAAAAAGCCCTAGAAATGGCCTGCTTCGTTGGTCTTGGTCCACCAGTAGGTAAAACGACAAAACAAAAACCCCTTTTGCAGCTTTGCAAGTCACTAAAGTTTTAGGCCATCTGTTACCACAACACAACTTACCTAGGCTGACTCACATACCAGTTCTTGAGCCAGAGGGAACATTTTTCAAGAGTAAGTGCCTAATTTACCAGTTTTATCTGAGGGTAAAGCTCAACGTATTCATGCTGTATCTGGGAGAAATGGCTTAGTCTTTCTTTGGATGCTGTGATGAATAGTAGTGTCACCAGGAATTGCTGTAGTATTTTGTTTCTGTGATAGAAATCAATCAGGAAAGAGGCAACAGGTGGAAACAACACCCAGCGGACTGCTGACAAATGGAACCTGAGCATAATCTTAATTCCAGAAGCTCACATACCTTTGATTCATCAGTTAAGAGAACCAGAAACAATCAATTCCCTTTATAGTTTAAGTGATTTTGAATTAACTTTTCTTTCATTTGCAGCCAAAAACATTGGGACTAATTCAAAGGTCTTCTGCAACAGATTCAGCAGAAAATACTTTGAGAATCATGAAAGCAGAACAATATCATGGGAACGTCATTTCCAGCCACTGTATGTGCTAATGGTGGTGAAGGGGACAGAGGGGGAAACTGGGAAGCATTGCAGAAAATAACAAATGCTGAGATTAAGTAGCAATATGGCTATTCCACTGTGAGGTGGAAGGAGGGATAGGGTAAAGGAGAAGTCAGCGCTGGCATCATGGTGCTGATTTCTAGAAGTTCTCTACTCCGGTACTAGCCTTCTTACTTGTTTGGACTGCCTTAGCTGACTCTGGTCCATCAAACATGCTCTGTAAGTAGACCTTCATTTCCCAAGCCCCCCCGTTCTACCCAGGTCCATGCTTTTAGGAGAGGGGACTCTTCCTGGACTCATCAGTTGACTGGTAAGGGGCTTAATTAATTAGCACATGTAAGCTGTTTACAGCATTTTAGCCGATTAGGGGTAATTAGGAAAGCTGAGCCAGGAGCTTTTTTATTACCTTCCTCTCTGCTGGTCTCTGTTCCTGCTCCTTTTGGAGAAACTGACATTGATAATGACTTGCGTGAACTTGAACTTGTTAGGCTGTCTCATTTCACTTTTCATTAAATAGATTCAGAAGTCTCCCAGGTCTCACATGGGAAACACTTTACAAGGATCAGTCATTTTTCCTATAGACAAGGCAAGTTCAATGTTCATAAATAATGCAGATGTATAATCGCCAGAAAGGGCAAAGCGTTTGAAAGCCACAGGTGAAATCTACAGGCTTCTTACATCTTTCTTTAACGAGAAATCCCCTTCCTCTAAGCAATCTGGGCATCATGGTTACCTTCTGGCTCTACTCTCCTAACTCCCTCCATACTGGCAGGCACCTCTCCTTGAAAAATACAAGATTTAGATGCCTTATTCATTTTTTACACCTTGATTGAATTCTTTTGCCCTGCTTTTCTTATTTTACTGCACAGAAACAAAACAGAGTTTGCCACACAAAAGAGGGGCTACATTTGGATCCTAATAACAGAAACCTGAATTTTTTTAACAAGCAGAGGTTTATTTTTCTCTCATGTGCAGGCAGTCTGGAAGTTAAGTTTCTGCAGTGGCAACATGGTTCTACAATGGGTCTATGTCTTATGCTTCTTTATTTTTTGGTTCTGCATCATTAGTACCTGATCATTAGCATCTTCAAGATATTAGGGAGTCCCCACACCTCTGAAAACCTAGTCTGTATTCCGGGCGGGAAGAAGGAATAAAGACAAAAAGACAAAAGAGTCTCTTAAGCAAATGAGTACCCTTCCTGAAAGCCTTATCCAAAACCAGTTACCTGACTACCACTATTGTAAGGTGCATCGAGGCACATCCTAGCTCATATTTTGCATCAGGACACACTGATACAAATTAAGGAAGAGGGGACTATAGGTAACAAGTAGGCAGTTACCAGCTTTTATTGATAGTATGCCTTAATAATTCTTAGCTCCGTGGTAATTAATATCTGCATAGTATATTAAGTTATGAAAACTTACCCCTCCAGTGGCCATGGTCTCTTGGTCCAGGGTCCTGGATGACTTAAAAGATTTATCTGGAAGAGTATCAGGAAACTCTTGTCACATGGTATTCAACTATGAAACATCTGAAACAGATGAAGAGGGAGAAACCTCAAGGGCATTAATTTGGAACATCATCACCCTCTCCTAGACTCTGTCCACTTGCAAATCCTCTGGAGCAGAAGGAACAGAACCCGATGTTCCATGCTTCCATGCAGGAGCCCTATCCACTGTCTAGTTTTCCAGTTGGGTCTGTGTCTTCTCCAACATGTTTAGCAATGTGTTTTTAAGGTAGTGTGCCTAGGTGCTAGCTACCAATCAGAGTGCATCCCACAAAAACACACGGGAAGCTAGTGCAGGATCTCAACACAGGGCAACATCAAAAGATATTCATTGTGTGACTGGTCACTGATCATTTTCAAAATCTTTCTGCCTTAGGAGAAGACAGATGGTTGGGGGTTAGCAAAAGACTGAACAGTTTTCTTTAAAAAAAATTATTTATGCATACAAGAATTTGAGTGTAGGCCTGAGGTGTTTGGGGGTGGGAGAGAGGAATTACCAGACATAGAGTGGGGAGCAGAACAGGCAGATCTACTGAATTACACTGCTGAGGGGAGCAGCGGGCGTGACAGGAGAGGTCAGCTCCCTGGCCCAGGAATTGAAGTCATGCTCTGCAGTGGTTGCAGACAGCTTCATAGCTTCATTGTGCCATTCTTAACCCCTTGTGCCACCAGGAAGGCTCTCAGTTTTCTATAATGAGGATGCCCGATCCATAACAGGTTAGCAAGTCTCAGTACATGTTAGTTCCCTGTGCTTTAAGTGATTCTTTGCTGAGAAGTTTAGGAGCTGCCCGGGAGATCACTCACAAAGACAATTCATCCCAGCTCCTTTTTGTGTTATGCAGAAATGATGAGAGAAGCGGATGATGCAAAGAGCTGAAATCTTTTTCAAGCCAAGCATTGAGACGTCTTTCATATGAAGCACTAGAAAACAGTCCTTCTATCATCTTTGGGAACTGACCATTTAACTTTTGTGGGTTAGACCTTACAGAAGCTATTTGCATCAGCAAACTGCAGCTTCCCTTTCTCCCACCACCCACTTCTCACCCTGTCTTGCCTCTGTCAGCTGTTGTTTTCAGAGAGCAGGGAGCAGAACGAATACACCCTTTGATTCACTTCTGGTGTCTACTAACGAGTCTGTGGTTTGAGAATGTGGCGATGTCATTTTTTCACTAAAGTCTCTTTGTCCTTGTCTTCTGCTGCTGCTGTCTTCGAACTGCCATCAGTCTACAAAGTTCAGAAGCAGGGTCATTGTTTGGGGAGAGCATATGGAACAGAAATTTCACTTTTCCCCTGGGACATATGCTGTTAATTAAAAGTGGAATCTAAAGATTGCACGCAGTATATGCATTATCACAGTGGAGAGAGTGGAAAAATCCATTGACTGCATTTCAACTTCATGTCATTCATTCCACATTTGAGTGAGAGTAGAGAGCTATTCATTAAATAGGCAATTAATATGCTGCTCCAGATCCTCTAGTGCAGCTCAAGTCTGCAGAAATGTTGAACTCCCTAACATAACCTCTAGGACCTTGTGCCGTCTGGTCTCTGCCTATCCATACCTTCCTTCCATATGCTTCTATAATGTAGCTATATCAAGCACAAAATAAAAGTTCACAGCCCTCCCTGGTGGCACAACGGTTTAGGACACAACTCTGCAAGCTAGCAGCAGCCACTTCAGTGCGAGTTTGATCCCTGCCCCGGAGGTGACCCACATGGCACAGTAGACCTCTCCTGACTCGCCCGCTGCTCCCCTCAGCAGTGTACCTCATTGATCTGCCTGTTCTGCTCCCCACTCTGTCTCTGGTGAAGCCTCTCACTGCCCCTGCACCTCTAGCCTGTACCCCAGTTCTGTATGTGTAAATAAATAAATCGTAAAAAAAAAAAAAAAAAGAAAACAAAAGCTCACAGTTTGGGACCAGCATCTATATTAAACACCAAGTAAAAATCCCACTTAACTCAATATAGAACTTCCTAGCAATGGAGTTAAGATCTATGGGTCACACATGCCCTATAAACATCTGTGTGCATTGTTCGTGGGTACTTGGCATTTCATTCATTTCACATCTCTAACCTTCATTTGTCCTCATTACAGTTCCTACCCGTTTCCCCTCATTCCACTGCTGGTGGTCACAACTGGGCTAAGGAACCCTGCACCCTGCCCAGGGCCGCCGCCCAGGTGCCTACTTGCTCATCTTCTCTGAGTTACACCTGCTCGGGCTGGCAGCCTTTGGGAGCTGTTGCGATGTTGCTTTGTTGCATCACCTTCATACCTATGTTTTGCACCCCTCGTGGGGCCCAGCACTGTCACCTGCCCTGTTCCACAGGACAACACTGTCTGCAGAATACAGAATAAATGGCAGAAAGGAAACTTAACAGTGGGGTAAAGGTCACCCCTTGATGACTACCTTCCAAGCAGCCTCTGTTGTGGGTTCCGTTGGCAGAGAGCAAATAGGTGTGTGTAGAAAGTACTAGAGTGATCCTGTGCATATGTACAGAATGCAGTTCAATAAAAATGTCTCATTTTTATAGCCAAGCAGCATTTTATGTAGGGAATAACGCTACACCAGTTTCCTCATTTAGTTTTCACCAGAATCCTGTATTGTAGACAATTGGGTTAAATACTGCTATTGTCACAGATGTGAAAAGGAGGCTTAGGATAACTGAAGTGGTGGTGGGAGGGAGCATAGGGCATAGCTACTCAGCCATTCCACTGGGAGGAACAGACTTCTTGCCCTCAGGCTGAAATGAGTGAAGATGGTGGGGAGAGAGAGAAGTGGGCACAGAAGATGTTATTATTTTAAGACATTGGAATTCACTAGCAATTAAATTCACACACATATTCAAACACAGACCTGGGTTTCTATTGAAAAATTTGGAGCTGGGTCTCCCTAGTGACCTATGGGTTAAGTCTCAGCACTCTCACGCTTCTGCCTGAATTTGATCCCCAGGCAGGGAGCTGACCTACATGGGGCAGCAGACCTCTCCTGTCTTGCCCACTGCTCCCCTCAGCAGTGTATTTCAATGGATCCACCTGTTCTGCTT
>NW_004567122.1:36753281-36773422 GCF_000260355.1 Condylura cristata | reverse complement strand
GAGGTTTCTCAAACTGCTAAAAATGGAGCTTCCATATGACCCAGCAATCCCATTCCTAGGTATCCACTCAAAAGACACAAAAACACCGATTCAAAAAGACACCTGCATCCCCATGTTTATTGCAGCGTTATTTACAATTGGAAAGACATGGAAACAACCCATATGGCCAAAAGTAGATGACTGGATTAAAAAGATGTGGTACATATACACAAAATGGGATATTACTTAGCAACCAAAAGAAACACATGCTGTTTGCAACAACATAGATGGAGCTGGAAAAGATCATACTTAGTAGGTTCACCTTCTCTGCTCCCCACTCTGTCTCTGGTGAGTCTTCTCACCCTCTAAATCTCTGGCCTACAACCCAGTTCTTATATGTATAAGTAAATAAAAATAATAAAAATCTTTAAAGACTTTTAAAAAAGTCTCTAGAATGCATGGGACTAGGGTGGTGGCACAGGGGTGATCTGGTGATGGGAAACCCGCGGGGATTACAATCGAGATGGAAAAAAAAATGTGCAAAATGATGTAAAAATAAGCTTTGTAATAAAAAAAAGTCTCTAGAATATTAATTATTAACTACGGATGGGAACTGAATTTAGTGCTGAACTTCTAACAACAAAGAGAATTCTAGACCACTTAAAAGAACAATGTACTTTAAAAGATATTTCACTAACAGAAAATTAAAAATTGTCTCTTTATTTCTTCACTGTACTAAGGTATTTTCGTTGATTCTTGTTATAACTGGGCATTCTGCCTTCTATCAATGTGATTTTACATACATTTTCCCAACAGTTAGACTTCTTCCTCTGTAACTTAGTGCAATTGCATAGTTTTCCAACCCAACATTAATTGTAAGTTAAATGTCAACCTTGTTCTGGTCCTTTCTAAAAAAAACCAAAAAATACCAATGTAATGCCTTCTTATGGTTAAAAAAATGAAGTGGGAGGTTCATAATAAACATTGTCCCTTCGCCATCTATCCACATCTTCTCTCTTTAATGGCATTCATTTCAAACTATTTTTAGCTATTTCTTATTTAAATTGACTTAATATTTCTAAGTACTGTGTCTCTACTGCTTTTCTTTAGGTATTCATTTGATTTCTTGTGGTCTTGTGGTCTGTTGTAGTTCATCTCTTTTTTTTCATAAAATGTTTTTTTTTTAAATTAGTTTATTTTTACATCATTTTGTGTAAACCCATCTTGGTTGTAATCCCCGTGGATTTCACACCACCAGTTCACCCATGTGCCATCACCCATGCACCTTTCTCACCCCATTTTTGATCCCATTCCCCACCCCATACCCATAAAATGTCTCTGATTTATAGTTGTTCATTGTTTTCATTATTACATTTGTTTCTCTCTCCCCCGACCCCTCCCCCCAATCCCTTAAGTTCCTGCTATGAGTGAAACCATGATGGTATCTTTATTTTTCTTTCTGGCTTATTTCATTAAGCATTATCCCTTCCGGCTCCATCTATGTTGCTGCCAAAAGCACGAGTTTATCCCTTTTGCTTGCTGAGTAATATTCCATTGCATGTATATACCACATCTTTTTAATTCAGTCATCTATTTTGAGCATTTGAGTTGATTCTATGTCTTTCCTATTGTCTGTAGTTATCTCTTAACATCATACCTTCCCCTCACCCTTCGCATATGAACAATATAAAGCACTGGCTTAAAAATAAAATCCATATCCCATCTGCATTATTTTTGCTTGCAATAGGCCTGCACTGTCAGCCCTCCCTACATTCTAGTCTCAACACAGCCACTAGAGGTTTCCTTCTAATAGCAAGAAAGATTTTGCTTGCTCCTCTCTTGCAAACTGCTCTTCTTTCTTTCCTATGATTTAATATTATTTTTTATATGAATATACCACTTTTGTCATTCATTTACAAATAATGTTACTACTTTCCTGATGTTGGCTAAAAGTATTTAGAATTTAACTATTACATATGTTGTTAGCTATGGATTCTTCACAGGTGAGCTTTATGAAATCAAGGAAATCCCTTTCTAACTCTAGCTTGTTGAGTTTTTTTTTTTTTTTAAATCATGGACGCATGTTGTATTAAATCAACTGCTTTATTTGTCTCTATTGAGATGATCCTGTAACTTTTTTTGATGGTGTGGGTATGCTGTATTGCATTAATTGCTTTTCAGAGGTTAAACCAATCTTGCCTCTCTGGGATAAGTAAGTCCTTTTTGACCATAATGTATAGTGCTTTTCAAGTTTTGCTGGCTTTGTTTTGCTCCATAGTGCTGAGACTTAACCCCTTGTGCCACCAGGGAGACCCAAAAATAACATCTGTCTCCGAGCTAACATTGCTGATTTGGCACAACTTTGTCATTATGTTTTCCTTAACACTTATGAACCAGGGGTTTTCTTTAAGTCTTTTCTTTAGGTATTTGTGCTGGCTACTTTGAATGCCTTGTTTAATTTAACCTCTGGTTGCTCTCATTGGCCTTTCTGTTTTTTTTCTCTTGACAATATATGTGCCATACTTTCCTTTATCTTTGTAGATTTGGGGGAAACTTGGCCTTTTAGATACTGTATTGCGGTGATACTCATTTGTGCACCCCCCTCCTCCTGTTACTTATTATTGTTATTTTGTAGTGCCTCACTGGGTCATTTTAGTGAAGTCTTTTCCCTTTCTTTCTGGTAACAAGTGTCTGATGTTCCTCCTCGAGAGGGGTTAGTCATGGGTCAACAGTTGATTTGAGCAGATTTCTCACTTTTTTTCCCCTATCTACACCCAATCACTGACTACCAGATGATTACTCTGTTGTTTAAAATTATTCCCTGGGGGCCCTCCCTGGTGGCGCAGTGGATTAAAGCACAGCACTAAGCTTAAGCCACTTCCGCATGAGTTCGATTCCCGCCTGCCCTGGAGGTGATCACATGGCGCGGCAGACCTCTCCTGACCTGCCTGCTGCTCCCCTCAGCAGTGTACTTCATTGATCTGCCAGTTCTGCTCGTCACTCTGTCTCTGGTGAATCCTCTCACCCTCCTCATCTCTGGCCTGTACCCCAGTTCTGTATGAATAAATAAATCTTAAAAAAAAATATTCCCTGGGGTTTAAAGTGCTCCACAGACTAAACCAATCAAATTCAGGCTTCACTGAAGGCAGAGTTCCCAAGGTGGGTGTTGGTGATTTGTTCTAACTCTTGATGGCTCCTCCCAGCTGTGCACTTATTCAGAGTGCTAGCTCATCTTCCCAGGAGGAAGCAGTAACCTTTCCCTGGTTCTTTTGGAGATGCTATCCAGCTTATTACTTAGCCCATGATTCTGATGACTCTACAATCATCTGTCTTGAACCACAACTCCACTGCCTTGAACCACAATCTCTACCATTCTGGAGTGTCTTTATACTTGAACTTACCCACATTATTCCAAGTAAGTCAAGTTCTTTAAGTCAAATTTTGAGAAAGGAATAGCATCTATGTGTCTATATCTCCCTCAAGGAAATCTCTGAGGCAGAGCTCTGGAGCTGAAGGGATAATGAACCATTTTCTCTTTTGTGATAGTGTTCTTTAGGGCCTGTGTTCTTGTGGGGAGGGGGTAATTGTCTCAGTCTTCTCAGCTTGCCTGTCCTGCAGGAAACCACCACCTTACAGTCGGGAGCCAGGGCTAGTGGGGCTTTAGAGTATTCTCAATGGCAATGCACTCAGGGTAGAGCCCCACAGTGGAAGGTGTTAGGTGAAATCAGGACACTGCCACCTCCCATGTTCTTGCCCAGAACTAACAGGTAGCTGAGGACAGGAGGACAGATATTGCAAACTGTACCTGTTGGGAAGATAGCACCTGACCATGAATTGGGGGAAAAGGAGGGCTGTTTCTTGGTTTGCACCAGTATGGAACAGAGTCTCCATCTCACTGATTTCTGAGAATGAGGGAGAGTATGTCTGCATTGAAAAATCACAGACTTACTATTCTGATCAAGTTTGAGGAGATTTTATTGAGTGAATATTTTCAGAGACATTAAATGGTTGTTTGTCTATAATTTGACTAGTCTCTTCAGGGAGTATGTCTGTGGAACTCCCATGTCGTCATGATGCCCTTTACTGTATTTAAATCTTAAAAGTATTAAAGAAGGAACTTAGGTTCTGTCAAATAACTTATTGCTTCTTTTGATGTGATTTTGTTGGGATAAAACTTTTGAAATGGAAATATTAAGCAGTATATTTTCTTTTTGTTGTATTCTTCTAGCTCATGCCCCTATTCTGTGAAAATCTTCAGACCCATAATAATTTACTATGTTATTCAATTTGAGACTGAATATTTTATTGAAAAATTTTTGTCTATAAAGGAAAATCTCATTGTGTGTACGTGTTTAATTAAATTAGACAAGTTCAGTTTTTCCTTCCATAGTAGTTGCCTTTTTTTTTTTTTTGCCAGGAGAGTGAAATGAGTAGTAAGGTTACTAATTGCTACTTGAAAATTTGTAGAAGTTTTGATTTTAACAAATATTGTTATAGACATTTGTGTGGTGTGTAAACAATTTTCAACATATTACTGTATATTCAAATGTCTTCTTTATTGTTATGATTATTTTGATGTTTTTTTTATTTCATGTGAAAAATTATAAATGGTGGATAGGCCTTGCAGATCTGAGTTTGAGTTCCAGCTACATCTCTTAGTATCTGGGTGATCTTGGACATACCTTCATCTCTGTAAGCTTCAGTCCTTGTCTCTAAAAGGAAGATAAATATCAATCTCAAGGGTTATCACACCAACAAAAGAAGGCAATGCACATTCAGTATGTGATAAAGCAGGGTGTTGGTAACCAATAAGTGACAATTCATTGGCTTTTGAGAAAATAACTGATTTTATACAGGATTTAAAATAGTTTATAACGATGCAAATATTTTCTGATATTTTTTCTACTATCTTGGATGCTCTATTTCCTATCTTATTTCTAATTTTATTAGTTTTTAAATTAGATTTTCTGTTGGCTATTTGTTAGTTTTTTTCAACAATTAACATTTGGTTACATTAATCATTTATTTGGTTTTCTTTATTGTTTAAGCAATCTGCTATTGTATTTTTTTTTCACATTTAGGATTTCCTAGTCTCTTGTAGCTTTTAGGTTAACTTATTCCATCATCTTATATAATAAGGTAGAAACATAGTTATTATTTAAAAAATTAAGAGCAAAAGTAAGTAAAACCTTCCTCTCAAACCTGTTTTGATGACTTCCCATAAATTTTGATTCATAATTAGTACTTTCTTTCTATTCTGCTGCTGACATCTTAGCAATTGATTGGAACCAGACTTTCAGTGTTGAACTAGAAGCAGAGACTGGTTAAAGAGAACATCACAGCCATGACCAGAAAGTCCATAGACATTTTTTGTGCAGAGAATACTAACTGGGTGTCACAATATCTGGGAACCAAATCTAAAATCAACCAATCCCAGCTGAATGCTTAGAAGTGCAGATCATTGTTCTGCTTCAGGGAGTTTTACAGATGCAGCCCCTTCATTCCCATGCCAGAGTTGTGACATTTGTCTCATTTCCTCTCTTCTGCACTTGAAGATGCCCGAAGTGTCTCTTTCCAAGGTAACAGGGCCATTACAATCCATTTTGTGGAAGCTTAGCTGAATTTTCTCTCCAATTCTATAACATATTACCCTTATAAACCTCTTGAAGGTTTATGGAGAGGCCATGTCTTTCTCTGGAATGCCATTATTGAGCACTACTACTTTTTAATGATTTTGTGAAAACAGATATGGTTTGACCTTATTCTGCAATGTTATTTAAGATGAATTACTCTGAGAGAAGGCATGGGTGTTAATGGCAGTTGTTTTCAACTGCATGAGAAGGCTAACGTGGAGGAATTTGTTGATGTATTTCATAAGACTTCAAACAACTAAACTAAGTAAGAAGGTACAGAATAGCAGTAGTAAGTTAGAGTTAATTAAATAACTACTGTATGCCAAGCTTGGTGATGGGAAGCTCATAGGGACCACAACTGAGATGGGAAAATGTGCAAAATGAAGAATGATGTAAATAATTGTAATAAGAAGAATATTAAATCTACTGTTTCAGTTCATCTTTTTCCCAGTCACAGGAGTCGGCTATTATTATGTTAATTCTCACTTCTATGTAGACTTGGATCCTGCCATCCCAAAGTGTTAAGTAACACATCCAAAGTCACAGATTTAGGGAATGGCACATCTGGCAATTGAACAGGTTGTTTGACTACATAGTCTAAGACCTTCTATTTTTCACTTAATTTCTTCTCCCAGAAGAGATACGAAGCAGACTACAAATATTAAAAAAATATTTATCAGGAATGTGCTGTTCTCATTGAAGGAAGGATCCAAGCAGAGCTTGTGATCTTCTGTCCACAAAAATAAGGGGAAATAGGATGACAAGTCACTGGTACTGATGGTGCTGACGCTACAGTTGACTAGAACAAGTGATAGAAATAGGGTCCTGTCCAGTGAAAAGGATACCTTCTTGTGAGGTAATAAGATTCCTGACAATAGATCAGGTGTCTAAAGAGTCTACCTTTGTTGATTTGAGTCTAAATTTGAATGGATTGTTCAATTCAATAACCTTTCAGTTTTTCCAACGGCCCCTGAAGAACTTGTTCAAATCACAGGTCTTACATATGAATTTAGATTTTGTCAGAAAGAGTAGTAAGAACAGCAGTTCCAGGATTTTTGAGTATGTGCCTCATATTTGAACACTAGAATTTAGAACTTCCCTCAAGGCATTAAAAAGTTCAAAAGAGATCTCAGCAAGTCAGAAAATTGCCGCGCAAATGCTTACTCCCGTGTCAGTGCCTCAGAGAATCTGTAGCAGTACCCAGCTTGCATACATACCTTATAGCTTCAGCATTGTTAGTATTCGGGCACATCCTCTCCTTGTGGCTAGCTGTACACTAACCTGTACTAGTTGTTCAAAACTAGTTCTGCCAATGTGACACTTTCTATGAACCATTCAACTCAAGGCTATCCCTGAAAAATGGCCACAACAGTGTGTTAACAAAACAAAGCAAGATGAAATGTATGTCTCGGTGGGCACACCTGTGATGAGTCCATTGTGCAGCTTTATCTGAGGAACACAATACAGCATTGCATGCATTTTGACCATAAATGCTGTCTGGGAAGCAGGGAGGGGCAAGCTGATAGCTGAATTAAGAAACTTCTTATCATTAGTCTCTAAGAATTTGAACTCTTGGGGCCCTCCCTGGTGGCGCAGTGGGTTAAGACACAGCACTGCAAGCTAGCTGCAGCCACCTCAGTGTGAATGCGATCCCCACTCTGGAGGTGACCCATATGGCATAGCAGACCTCTCCTGACCCTCCCGCTGCTCCCCTCAGCAGTTCGTTGATCTACCTGTTCTGCTCCCCACTCTGACTTTGGTGAATCTTTTCACCACCCCTGCACCTCTGGCCTGTACCCCAGTTATGCATAAATGAATAAATCCTTTTTCTTTTAAAAAAAGAAACTTTAAAAAAAATGAACTTTTTAGTTCACTTTGAGTGTAACTTAATCCAGAAGGAAGACCTCTGCTGTGTCCTCCTGGGCTGGAATTGCCTTGATCTGAAGTCTAGGCTGAATGGGAAGTCTGACTCACTCAGCAGCTGCCTGGCCCTGATGACAGGCCTCCAGGGCCTCTGCTCCGAAGCCTCACCCTGCTCTTGACTTCCTGCTGTGCTGGGTAGACAAGCCACTATGTTCTGGGAGTCTTACTTTCTTTCCCTATGGAATGGTGATGTGAATATCTTCCCATCAGACTGTGCTAAGGAGATAAAAACTAAAGACAATGAAAGATCTTTATAGACTGTAAAGTGTGGTGAAGGAAAAAGAGCTATTATTACTTTAAAAGTGATGTTCTGGCAGAGTCTGGCCTGGAGCCGAAAGCAGGCTGACTCAGAAGCAGGTTTGTAGGGGAGCTGGGAGCCTGCTGGGGCATTGCTAAGGAAACCAGAAAAGACACGGACGTCACCCAGCCCCATCTATCTGCCCACTGCAGAGTATCTACCAAGAGCACAAACAGTGCAAGGGACCAGTCAAGGATAACTTGGGGAAAAGCACATCACATTCCATTGAAGGAGGGAGAGGAAGTGCGAGCAAACTCCAAAGAAGGAAAATGTTTCTCTTGGTTGCGAGAGGAAAGCGCTTCCTGAACATTTCTAATCGACATGTGTAATGCCATCTGGAAGGCAGAGAAGGAAAGCTGGCTCTTAGGTTTCCTTTTAGAAGGGGAAGCCGTCGTCCCTGGCATCACTCGGATACTTGTAAGGAGAGGAAGTTTGGAAGCATAAGCCCTGGGAGTCCCTCTGGGCTCAGCCAGCAGGCTTCATTTCCAGCTTCTTGCCTGAGTATAACACATTCAGGGAACAATGACTCTTGTGACCTTGAGAACTAAAATTGTGGCCAGTTCTTCATGCACTCTCTGTAGCTCACCATCATCTCATGCAGGCTCGCTCCTGGCCATTACTATTTCTTGATTCCCACGTTGGGTTATTTTTCTTGCTTCCTTGATATGAAATGGAGAATCCCTACTAGCTGCTGCAAACTCAGCTTTCCTTCATGCAGCTAACTCCTTATTCTATTTCTCCCACTCTTACGCTCAAGGGCCTCTTCTCTCTGCTCAGGACCCCATGGCTGCTTCCAGTCTTGAGGTTATTTTGAAATTGGCCATTCATTGACCACTATGATATCAAAATTTCCTACTGGTTTTATCTCTCTGGATCCCTGCACTGGGCCATTGTGGGTAAGGCTTTCCTGACCTGACCCCTAGTCAGGCGTGTTCCTGCCTGACCCCTGGGATTTGGGCATCACTGTAACTTTCAGGCACCTGCAAACCACTTCCTGGGGCTGCGACAGTCCCCTTAGCCACAGGCAGATCCGCATCTGCCGTCCCTTTACTTGAAAGCAAATGCTCACTCTTCTCTATGACATTTAAGTGAGCTCCTTTTAGGGGCAAAAGTGAGAATTGTATGAGCAAACAATATCTGGAGTGTCAAATGGAGCTTAATGCAATGTGGTTTTGAGCTAAGCTCTTCACATGATGAAGATTCCTCCACAGGCAGAAATTGTTTTAGGAAACACAGAGAAGACAGAGATATACGCAAAATTGTTTAGTGTTTTCTGTAAATTCCATTGGTCACTAGCAGCTATTTAGGTTCTTGAATTACTTTTGGTTTGGACAACTGGGACTAGCAGAGATGTCCTGTGATAAATGAGGGATGTGTTAGATAAACACACCAGAGAGTCTTTTCCATTACAGGCTTGTAAGCATGAAAATTGAATTTGGGATTATCATTATTAAGAATAAGTAGTTGGGGCCTGTTGAGGAAAGCCATGTATGGTCTGTTTGTAATATTAGATCACACAGAATATGTATGTAATGTTTGGTAGTTTGCATATTCTTGTTTCAATCACTGTCTTATTTATTGTTTAAAAAAGAAAAAGATGTAGGAGGCAAATATATGACCATTCTGGAAATTTGAAATCTTTTGCTGGCATCTCTATTTCTAACCTCTACTTAGGGAAGGTGTAGAAATCAGTCTGTTGGGCTTCTTGTTGACAGTTCCGTTAGCGACTGGAGAGAAGAAATTGGAACCCCAATAACTGATCTCAGTTAACACTAATTAAAAGTGGACATAAGAGAAACTCACAAATAGCTACACATGAAATGGTGAAGAGTACTTGTTTCGGGGGAGTTATCTTTGCAAGTGCACGGACAATTTTCACTTGTACTTGATACCTTCCACATATAGAGCTTGTTTAGTAATGCTCGTGTACTACTTCTACCAAAATTATTAGCCTTATTTAGATGTATTTCCATGGAAAGGACCCAAAATATATCATTAATTGGAAAAAGCAAGTGAAGTAAGTTTACCTATTTCTAATTGTACAAATATATATATATGTATATATGTATGTATGTATGTATTTGTAAATATATAAACATATGTGTTTATGAGATTGTCGGAAAAGTCATGATACATTTTTTGCATCAAAGTCATGATGTTTCTAACAATCCAGTAGTTTTATATAATAATAAAACATATAGATTATATTTTCTCCAGAAGAACTACTACACTATTATTTATCTTCTTTTTAAAAATTTATCTTGATTTTTATTGAGGTAATAATACTTTACAGCACTATATATGTTTTAGGGGTGTAGGCTCATACCTCTTTTGATGTATGTTACACCCATGTTCCCCACCAAAACACCAGTGTCTTCCATTACAGTGAACTGGGTCCCCACTGCCAAGGCTCCAGCTCTTGCTCTTCTTCTAGGTGGCTCAATTCTGTTCTGCAGTCGGACTTCTAGCTGTCTTTTGATTTTCTCCATCCCCTTGTTTTGTTTCTTAACATCTCACATGTGAATGAAATCATCTAGTACTTTCTTTTTCCTTCAAACTTATTTTGCTTAGCAAAAGTCCTCTCCATTTCCATTCATGTTGTTGCAAATGGCAAGACTTCTTTTTTCTTAAAAGTTAAGAAGTAGACCAGTGTGTGTGTGTGTATGTGTGTGTGTGTGTGCGCACATACAAATGTAATTGTTCTGGTTCACTGATAGCATATCATTCTTTGTATTTTTATTATGTAGTTGTCAATAGCTACAGCGCTGTACTGAACTATTGTTTCTAATAGATTTTACTGGAGCCTTTAGGGATTTCTACATATATTATCAGGTTGTCTGCAAATAGCATTTTATTTATAATAAAAATAATTTGACTTCTTTTCCAATTTAGCTTCTAGCGCCAAAGTTCATTCCAATTTCCTCAGACTTACCCACAATTTTATAGAAAGAACAAAAGACTAGAAATTTCAAAAAGCCTTCTCTGGTAACTTTTGCTATTTAATTATTTGGAAATTTGTAGGGAAAATTTCCAAATTGTCTGGCCTTTTCACTGAAGCATTGATGCTATGGTAGAGAAGCAACTTAGGTTGCAGGATGATGGTAGTAGGAAAACCACAAAGTGCTCAGACTGGAGGAGAATTTAAGGATCTTCTAGATTGTGGGTTAGGTATTTTTTCCTTCTAAGAAGTGCTAGGTTATTTGGTTTAAATAATAGGACCCCACTTTCCTTAATGTATGCCACAAGAAATTTATAAAAAGTATCTGGGGTAAGTCACAGATTCCAGTGAGAGCTGGAATACCAGAATTTCGAAAGAATAGATGAAGGCCTCCCAAGAACAAAACTCTGAAGTCCAGCCTTTTTAGTTATTCCAGGTATTTTCCATTCTTGCATTTCAAGCTTTACTTCCTTACTTTCTCAGAGACTAATTGCCCTCCAGAAGCCATGGAACCATCCCTTAAGTCTAAAGAGTTAGAGGCTCTTACCAGATAACCTTTTGAGGCCTTGCAGAGTGGGGTGGGGTAGTAGTCTTGGTCTAATGTTGCTGAGGAAATCTAGATGAACAAGAATCATAATCTATTATTCCAACTTCGATCCTGGGCAGCTCCTGCTTTTTGACATCTTGATTACTGTGTATTCCATTCTAAGCAAGTTCAAATTAGAAGCTACATGACATAGTTTACTGGGAGTATTTTTAGTTGCTAAGTACTTTTTCAAGATTAAAATTAAAAAAAAGAAAGAAAGAAAAAACACACACGCACAGCCATATCCAAACAGTCAAGAAGAAAAATTGCAAACAATGTGGGCAGTGATTACTATTCATCAGTGCATTTCAGACATCCTGTAAAACTGTGTTGTCTGTGGCCAATCTGCTGTCTGATCAGAAGTGAATGAAACCTGAAAGCCTTTCCCCTGTGGTTCCCGAAGTTGACTGCACATCAGGTCAACTGTGAATGTCAATAAGTTCTGGCTTTGGAGCTGTTTGACAGCTGCTGGGCCTCTGCCCAGTTGTATGGCCACAGGAAGATGGCTTAAGCAATCCAAGCCTCAGTTTCCCCAATTGTAGAATGGTGACAGCTTCCCATGGTTGTTGGCAGAGTCAAACAAGACAGTTCTTTGCAGATAGTACTCATAGCCGTCTGGTGCTTAATAAGTGCTCAAATGTGTTTCTGGCCTAGTCATCTGGATTTTTCATCTGTTATCAGCCTGGCCTCTTAGGTTCTGCAAAACTACTCCATAGAAGAAAAAGGAACTCTCCTGCACTGCTAGTGGGAATGTAAACTAGTACAACCACTATGAAAAACTGTTTGTGGAGTTTCCTCAAACTGCTAAACATGGAGCTTCCATATGACCCAAGAATCCCACTCCTAGGTATCTACCCCAAAGACACAAAAACACTGATTCAAAAAGGTATCTCCATGTTTATTGCTGCTTTATTCACAATTGGAAAGACATACAAACAACCCACATGTCCAAAAGTAGATGACTGGATTAAAAAGATGTGGTTCATATACACAATGGAATATTACTCAGCAATCAAAAAGATAAACACATGGCTTTTGTAGCAACATGGATGGAGCTGGAAAAGATCATGCTTAGTGAAATAAGCGAGAAAGAAAAGGAAAAATACTAGATGGTTTCACTCATAGCAGTAGTATAATGGACCAGGTGAGAAAATAACAATAATAAAGAGTAGCTATATACCAGAGACATTTTATGGGGGTGGAGTGGGGAATGGGCTCAAAAACAGTAGGAGGAGGGAAATTCAGTGGACTATGGTGATGGCACATAGGTGATTTGGTGATGGGAAACCCCCAGGGATTACAACTGAGATGGAAAAAGGCACAAAATGATGTAAAAATAAACTATTATATTATTTATTAAAAAAAAAAAACTACTCCACAGAAACCCGTCATCCATACTATTATATTATTTATTAAAAAAAAAAACAAAAACAACTACTCCACAGAAACCCCTCATCCATCTATAGAGCTCATAAGGCCTGCTGTAAATGTCAGAATCCCATACGACTAGAAAATAGATTATTTCGTGAGAGTAGAATTTGAAAAGTAAATTGGAATTGATCTGCTCTCAGGTATGAAAAGTACTTGATCCAGAGAATCAGTATTATATTTAAATCAAGCAGTCCTTAGAAGAACAGCAGGAGATCCTGGCAGAAACAGACTACATTGTTTTCCCCTTCAAAGGTGATTTCTCCCTTTTGGTAGGAAAACAGCTGTCACCAGGGCTTCCATGACCTACATTTTTCTCTTTGTGAATGTAGAGGCTGAAAAGTCTAGGTCAGAAACCAGAGCATAAACTTGGTCAGTTGCCACCTTCTTCCTCTCTGTTGATTAGAGGCCTCCTCCTTTGGTATCAAAGCAAGAGGTCTGGACAGGCAGGTGGTGGGCAACCTGCTGTGGCTGGCAGAAAATACAGAAGCATCCTTCACCAATAGGTGGGGAAGCCTGAGAGTTGATGTCAAATTCCCCGCAACCCTAAGAGGGATCTATTTGCAAGAAAGGTGACAATTTGTAAGCAGGTGCTCATTTTGCCCAAGTTTTCCTGAAGCTAGCTAAAAGTAATTGCATATAATATTCCTTTCCTTTCTTTTGTTTTTTAATAGTTTAATTTTACATCATTTTGTGCCTTTTTCCATCTCAGAAGCCCCGTGGGCTTCCCATCACCAAATCACCCATGTGCCATCACCATAGTCCAGTGCATTTCCCTCCCCCCACTGTTTTTGATCCCATTCCCCACTCCACCCTCATAAAATGTCTCTGGTATATAGTTGTTCATTATTATTATTATTTTCTCGCCTGGTCCATTATACTCCTGCTATGTGTGAAACCATCTGGTATTTTTCCTCCTTTCCTTTCTAATCTCCAATAGCTGCTAACAGTGATTTTGGTTTACCAGTTTTCTTCCCTCCTTAGAGGGACTATATCTTTGAAGAGAGGCAAAATAAAACAACATATTCAGTTAAAATGTTTTCTTCATATGTCCTCTATGTTTCTACTATGAGTGCCTAGGTTCTGTAAATGAATTGAACTTGTGAGCTGAAGCTGTTGTAGCTGGATAGGAGGAGCCTGGAAAGAGTTTTGTGTAGCTCCATATATTAATAGTTAGATTAGGCACAACAGAGGGCAATATTACCTGTAGGTATTCTCCAAACTCAATCACAAAGGCAATTGACAAACTGGGTTTTAGGAAACTAGACTAAGGATTTGGGTCTCTTGTTCTGGTTATCAATTGCTGTGTAAGTGAATTCCTTCCCCCTTTACAGGCCGGTTGTTGGAAACACTGCCAACCAAATTATGCCTATGGGTTCTCAGGTCAGGAGTCCAGGGGAGCTAGCCTCTGGGGCTTCCTTCTGCTGGGAGCACCAGCAGATTTGAAGTAAGGAACAGCTGGGGTCTGGATACATCCAGGGCTTGCACACTCTGGGGTGGAGCTCACTTTGGCTGTCCACAGGCCCAAAGTAGGGGCTATTGGCAGCAATGTCTCACACTGCCTTTCCACGTGGGCCCTCTGCCTCCTCATAGCAGAGGAACCCCTGAGTTCTAAGAGGACTAGGCAAGAACTAAAGTCATTTTTATGACTTCACCTAGGAAGTCATGTGGGGTAATTTAGTTATAGCCCCTCTAGACTTAAGCAGAAGAAATAGAACCTTTCTCTCCTGAACGAGTTTTTAATGTAGAAAGAAAAGCAAGCAGGATGGAATTTTTATGGTGTCCTCTTAGGGGAGGCATGACAAGCCATATCTTTTGACAACACCAGTTTCCAGAGCAGTAAACCCTTGTGTGATTTTTTTTTTTAAGATTTATTTACTTATGCATACAGAACTGGGGTACAGGCCAGAGGTACAGGGGTGGTGAGGATTCACCAGAGACAGGGTGGGGAGCAGAACAGGCAGATCAGCGAAGTACACTGCTGAGGGGAGCAGTGGGTGGCTCAGAAGAGATCTGCACCATGTGGGTCACCTCCAGGGTCCAGGATTGAACTTGCACTGAAGCATCTGTGGCTAGCTTACAGTGCAGCATCCTAACCCATTGCACCACCAGGGAGGGCCCAAGAAACAATTTATTGCAAACCAGGGGTGGGCAAACATATTAAAGGGTCCAGTAATAAGTATTCTAGACTCCGCAGGTCAGAAACTCACAATTCATCTCCTGCAGTTTGAAGAGAACTCAAATGATGTGTATACAAGCGTTCACAATGGTGTTGCAATAACACTTGTATTTATGGGCAATGAAATTTACCTTTCATATAGTTTTCATATCTCACAAATGAGTCTTCTTTATAATTTTCCAACCCTTAAAAGGTAAAATCCATATTTTATCATGAGTTGTACCAAAAACAGTTAGCAGAGTCAGATTTGGCTCACTAGCCCTAGCAAGTTAACTCATTACTCTAAAATATTTAATTCCTTCTAACTTATAATTTAAATCATTAAGTCAAATGATTTGCTAGGGACAACCTGACCTGCTAGCAGTGTTTAGCCACTGTCTATACCAGAACATCACTCCTCTGTGTTTTTTTTTTTTTTAACTATTACACATTCTTTAAGTCTTAATAAGGTAGAGTTTTAAAATGAAATTTATTTCTTTTCTTATGTCATTGTTCCTTTGTGGACAGTATTTGATTTCTCCCCTCAGGTGTGGTCCCTGTCGTTCTCCCACCACCACAGCACCCATGAGCCATCATTACAGTCTCCTGTGCTCTTCCCTCCCCAGTTTAGGGCCCCGCCCACCCTTCCCCTGCTGCATGCCATGGCTCTCTGGTCAAATTGCAAGTTTGATCTTTTTTTTTTCCCCCCGACACTTTGGTTTCTGTATATTTTGCATAAAAGTGAAACCATCCAACATTTATCTTTTCTCTTCTGACTTATTTCACTTAGCATGGTCATTCCATCTCCACCCATGTTGTCACGGATATCATGAGTTTATCTTTTTTGATTGCTGAGTCGTGTTCCATTGTGCATCCCCTCTGACTGGAAAGGGATCAAACTGGAAATCAACCACAGAAAGAAAAATCAAGGTGACGCCTCCATTACATGGTAAATCTGCTTCATGTTCTAGGAATTTCCATACTGCTTTCCATAGTGGCTGCACCAATTTACATTCCCACCAATACTATGCAAGGTTTGTACAGAGATGTCTTTGCCAATGCTTTTTGTGTTCTTAACTGCAACCATTTTAACAGGTATGAGATAATGACCCAATGTGATGATGAGTAATATTGACGACCTTTTCATTTGTTGGCCATTTGTATGCCTTCTTTGGAGAAATATCTATTCAAGTCCTTTGCCCATTTTTAAATCAAACATCACCATCATTATCATCATTACTCTCATTATTGTTATATTATTATATGAGCTGTTTGAGTTACTTACATAGTCTGGATATTAACCCTTTATCAGATAGATGGTTTGCAAATATTTTCTCCTATTCCATAGATTGCTGTTTTATTTTGTTGGTTGTTTCCTTTGCTGTGCAGAAGCTTTTTCACTTAGTATATCCCCATTTGTTTATTTTTATTTGTGTTCTTGCATTTTTAGAGTCACACCCCCTTAAAAAAGATCATTGCTAATGACATCGTCAAGCACCAACAAGAACTTTTCTCTTACATTTAAATCTTGAATTCCTTTTGAGTTGATCTTTGTGCAAATTTTGTGCAAAGATTCAGATCCAACTTTATTCTTTTGAATGTGATTCTTTTGTGAGCCTTAATAAGCAAGAAAACCCTGCCATTTGCACATCATGGATTCCCTGAAGAACAGTATGCTAAATGAAATAAACCACATAGAGAATGATTGATGCCATGTAATCTCACATATACATACATGTGTAATAGAATATAATCAAACTTAGCAGAAGCAGAATTAGAATGGTGAATGCCAGGGTCTGGTAGGGAACTGCTAATCAAAGGATGCAGAATTTCAAGTGTGCAAGATAAATTAGTTCCAGAAATTTGTCTGCTATACAACAAAATGGCCAGAGCACTGTATTGTATTGTTTACCTAAAAGGATAGCTTATGTTTTGTGTTCTAACCACATGCACATGCATAAAAAATAGCATGAGGATACTGTGGAAAATGATAGGTACATCTATGATCTGATAGTGATAGTTTCATGGCTATATATTAATCACCCAGTTCATCAAGTTGTATATGTTAAATATATACAGTATTTTGCATGTCAATCATTCCTCAATAAAGTGGTTTTAGAAAAAATTCAGTGTGATTTTCAACACAGTTCCCCTCAGTTCATGCAAACATCTTAGGCTCAGAGAGGCCAGAAAACAGTGCAGACTTCCTTGAATAGTCTCTCAAGAAATTAGAATTACTTATGTTTTCTCACTGGTTTTTATAATACGTTTCCTTAGCTTATTTGTGCAATTGTGTGATTATTCTCTGCCTCTCCTGTGTCTTCGTGTCAAGGCAACAGAATCCTGGTTCATTTCATCAATTTGGTATATCCTAAGCTTGCTTGAGGTGCCTGACATATTGCAGGAAAATCATGAACATTTGATGAGTGAAGGAAGTTTAATTTTCTTTTGAGCGGTTCTGCTCTTACTCTGAAAAAAAGCAGAGGCAGTAAGAGAATTTCTTGTTTGGGTCTTAAAATGGAGTTGGCAGAATAAATTCAGAGCTCAAACATGTAAAAGAAAGTGAGTTGCAGCAGCCCATCACCTCCTGTGTCTTGGGCCTTGACGTCTAGTAGCTCTTGCTGCTCATCGTCACCCCTCCCCCACATCATACTATCTATCATGACTGTCTATACATTTATCTGTATTATTATTGGACACTCCAACAAGGAACTCTGGACCCCTTGCAGCAAAATAAATCTTGAAGACCTCTGGGTTGCAAAATGGAGACACTGGTTTACTTTTTTTTGCCTGGACTTTAATTTACTGTAAGAAAAGAAAAGGGTCCTCCCTGGCCTAGGGGTTAAGTCTCAGCATTTTCACCAATACAGCGTGAGTTCAACCCCGGGCCATGAGGTGACCTACATGGCGTGGCAGATCTTTGCTGTCTCACCCACTGCTCCCCTCAGCAGTGTATTGCAGTAGATCTATCTGTTCTGCTCCCCACTCTGCCTCTGGTGAATCCTCTCACTCCTGCACTTCTGGCCTGTACCCCAGTTCTTCTATGCAAAAACAAACAGAAAAAGAAAATGAAAAAATTGGATAATGATCTTTAAGGTCTATTTCAGGCCTGACAGTATCACTTTTCCTACCTGTCACTGGATGCCTATAGTTAAGTCACTGCAACAAACTTTAGAGTCCCTGGTTCCATGACTCTAGTTTAGTAACCACTTTGTTTTGTTAAAATTAAATTTTCAATATGTAAAATCAAGTGCATACACCTTGTAAGACTTCTGGCTGAAATCGTGCAGAGTTGCTGGCTCTAACATGTGAAATGGCAATGACATTCTTTCAGCCAAGGGAAGGTATCACCCTGATTTTGGGCTCCTGTTGGGGGACTGTTCTGGATGGCCCCTAGTCAGATAATAGAAAAAGGAAGAGTTTCTAGTTCAGGGCCATTGACATTAATAGAGCATCTGTTAGATGCCAGGCACTGTCCTCATTGCTATGCATGTGTGTCCCACTTAATCCTCTTCACAACAGTGTGTCATTCACAAAGAAAATGAAAAGAATTGTTTCCTAATTGGCTAACCTGGAGCAGGATGCTTACTATCACCATGGAAGTGTTAAGGGAGAGATTAAGAATGCATTTGTATCAGCTCACATCTCAACAATGAACACTGGTGTTTATTTTATTTCCCCAAAGTCTTTCCAGGAGTCTTCTTAGTTCAAAGCAAAACTACCAGCTAGCTCATGTCGCCACAGCTTATATCCCATGATTAGGCCCTCCCTGGTGGCACAGCAGTCTGGCGCTACACTGTGAAGCTCAGCCAAGCTGTGGCTGCTTCAGTGCCAGTTCGATCCTCAGCCCCAGAGGTGACCCACATGGCACGGCAGACCTCTCCTGTTTCACCCACTCCTCCCCTCAGCAGTATACTTTGTCGACCTGCCTGTTCTGCTCCCTGCTCTGTCTCTGGTGAATTCTCTCACCACCCCTGCACCTCTGGTCACCCCATTTCTGTATTCATAAATAAATAAAAATCTTTTAAAAAAATCCCATGATTATAAAAGATGCTGGAGAGGAGTAAAGTGGCATAATGTTGTTTGAAAATGGTATAATGGGATAGATTGTTATTCAGAAGTGGATTTGGATTATCTATAGATGTATGTTGCAAATTCTAGGGTAACCACTAAATAAAATTAAAAACAAGAAGTATCATCGATAGGTGAAGAAAGGAGAGAACGTGGAATCATAAAATAAACACACACACACAAAAGATGCTGGAGAGGAATGAGTTGGGCTTACGAATGGAAAGAGTTAAAAGGGTCTGTGGCAAGGGTTGTGTGTTAGTCTAGATTGGCTAACTCAGGGTGGTTCATGTCTTTGTGTGTGGGTGAGTCATCTGCCATGGTAGGGTGAAGAAAATTAATAGCAGGATTTGATAAAGTCATTACTTTGGATTACAGAGACGCGGAAACAAGATTCAGAATGGTTGGAAGAGAAAGCTGGAGGAAAAGGAGTGTTTGTTCCCGCTGGCACATTCCTCTCCCCAGCTCTCCTCAGAGGCCAGCCTCATCTCTTCTCAAGTCTCTCTTTAGTGACCCCTCTCTTCCTGACACAGGCCCATGTCAGCCATCTCTGTACAGGTCTGGTCAGAGCACATTGCTAGGTTCTAGCTTCTGAATCTCAGCTGCATAGCTGGGTAAGAATATTGCTCTTCTGCTTGCTTTTAAGCTGTCTGTTTCTCTTGCTGGGGTGAACTCCATGAAGAGAGGACTTCTCTGGTTTTCTTAGTCTCTGGCTGTAGCCCCAGAATCTAGTATAGTCTCTGCCACATGGTCTTGGTGCTCAGTAAGAACTGAATGAATGGATGGATGAAAGGAAGGGAGAGGATCATAGATCCAAACGAGGGAGTGATATATTTGACTCTGGGTTGCTATAACAGAACGTCATAATCAACAATTTATTTAAAGTTCTGGAGTCTGGGAAGTCCAAAGTGAGGGACCTGAAAGACCCGATGTTTCGTAAGAGCCTTCTTCCTAATTTGTTGACTGCTGTTCTCTCATTGCATCATCACAAAGCTGAGATAAAAACTGCATGCCATTCTGTATTTTCTTATAAGTGCACAGATTCCTTTCACAAGGGCTCCCCTCTCATGACCTAATTATTGCCCAGAGGCTCTGCCTCGTATCTCCATTGTTGGGAGTTAAATTTTTTT
>NW_004567122.1:36725763-36752486 GCF_000260355.1 Condylura cristata | reverse complement strand
AGGTGTGCTCTGCAGTTAAAAGAGAGAACAGAGAAGAATTAGAGGGAAGGTGCCTGCACTGGGCTTGAAAATTTTCCTGGAGTTAACCCCAAAAGAGAGGAGAAGAAAGAATAAGAAAGTATCTCTTGTCAGTTGTCATGCACTTAACCTGCTTCAATGTAAAAATATTAAAGAGACTTTGATACAAACAGAAAAATGTGAGAAGAGAATTAAGCCTCAGAAAATAAGATATACAGCTTGTTTATTGCTGATAGCTGTGTGCAAAGGATAGCTGAAAAGAATATTGTGAGCTATTCCGTAAAGAAAGGAAATTTCCTAACTTTGGCCGTCCTGGGGTTTCCCAGAAAAAGAGGCACACATTCAGCAGTATCAGGTAGGGGGCGTGTGTCTGGGGGTGGAGGTGGGGATTGGGGGCGGTTGGGAGAGTGGTGTAGCAAACCTGACCAGTGATGTTGGTTGCTATAACAGAACGTTATAATCAACAATTTATTTAAAGTTCTGGAGTCTGGGAAGTCCAAAGTGAGGGAACCGGAAGACCCAATGTTTGGTGAGAGTCTTTTTCCTAGTTTGTTGACTGCCACCTTCTCACTGTATCCTCACAAAACTGAGATAAATAGTGATGATCTTACCACAGCCCACCTGACTGGTCTAGGGCAGTGTTTCATAAAGACATGCCAAGCGTATATAAACATTTAAGAATAGACCAAATCATGACCTCCCTAGTGGCCTCAGGTTTAAGTTAAGTGCTGTGGCTTGAATTCGATCCCCAGCAGGGAGCTGACCCACATTGCACAGCAGACCTCTCCTGTCTTGCCCGCTGCTCCCCTCAGCAGTGTATTTCAGTAGATCCACCCATTCTGCTTCCTACTGTGTCTATAGTGAATCCTCTTACCACCAGTACCTCTGGCATATACCTCATTTCTTTTATGCAAATACTACTACTACTAATAAACCAACTCCTTGGTAAATCTGTTTCAGTAACACAAACGGGAAACATGATCCCCAGAGATTTTTAAACTCTCTAATTTCCCAGTTTCTCCCACCAGTCTCTCAAGGCTGTGGTAAGATCATCACTATTTATCTCGGTTTTGTGAGGATACAGTGAGAAGGTGGCAGTCAACAAACTAGGAAGACTCTCACCAAACATTGGGTTTTCCAGTTCCCTCGCTTTGGACTTCCCAGACTCCAGAACTTTAAATCCTCATATCCTTTTTGATAACTTTTACCCACATCTTTTCTTTTTTTTTTTTTTAAGATTTATTTATTTATTCATACAGAACTGGGGTACAGGCCAGAGACTCAGGAGCGGCAAGACCCACCAGAGACAGAGTGAGGAGCAGAACAGGCAGATTGATGAAGTACACTGCTGAGGGGAGCAGCGGGCAGGTCAGGAGAGGTCTGCCACGCCATATGGGTCACCTCCGGGGCAGGCGGGATCGAACTCATGTGTAATTGGTTTTAAGCTTCTTAGTGCTGTGCTTTAACCCGCTGTGCCACCAGGGAGGGCCCCCACATCTTTTCTTTTTATCCTGAGTTATATGACCCCAAGAATGGTAGAGAAGTTGTCTTATTCCAGAATGGACCTTCAAAAGTTACTTACTTTAATTTTGTCACAAACTCAGAATATGTAGAACTCCACTCTGCTGCAGATGTAGGACCCCAAAATGTGAGAGGCTAAAGGAACTAGGGAACCTCAGGTTCTCACTTCACAATGTAAAATCTGAGTGCATAAAGGGGAGGCACGAGTTTCTTCTAAGGGACAGAAAACACCTGATAAGTTGAGATACTGTGTTCATATTTTAACCTTTCTGAAATAAGGCTCAAAACCTAACTCTCTTTTGTTCCCATGTCTACGAGATTCTATTATATCAAAGGGATTTCAGAGCCACCTTAAAACGTCTCCTCATGTATCCCAGGTGTTTATCCTTTCTTTCACTATCTTTGCTTTGGGTGATGTATATTTAAAGATGTTAGTGAGGTCTCTGTCATGTAGTGTTTCACCAATATTTTATTCTATATATTTTATGGTTTCAGGTCTTGGGTCTAGTTCTTTAATCCATTTTGGGTTGGTTTTTATGTATGGTGCAAGGTGGTAATCTAGCTTCATTTTTTTTTTTTTTTGCGTGTAGCAGCCCATTTTTTTTTTTTTTTTTTTGCGTGTAGCAGCCCAGCTTTCCCAGCACCATTTGTTGAACAAACTTTCTTTGTTCCAATGCATATTCTTTGCTCCCTTGTCAAATATTAGCTGTCCATGAAGTTGTGGTTTTATATCTGTGTTTTCTGTTTGATTCCATTGATCTGTATGCCTGTTCTTGTTCCAGTACCATGCAATCTTAATTATTATGATTTTATCATATAGTTTGAAGTCTGGGAGTGTGATACCTCCATCCCTTCTTTGTTATTCAAAAGAACCCTGGCTCCATATGAATTTCATCAGTATTTTTTCTATTTCTTTGAGAAATGTCATTGAAATTTTTATTGGAATAGCAATTGAATCTATAAATTGCTTTTGGTAGGATGGCCATTCTAAGGATATTAGAATGTTGGAATGTTCTTCCAATTCATGAGTAAGGGATCTCTGGATCAAGAAGATGTGGTAAATATACACAATGAAATATTACTTTGCAATCAAAAACAATAAACTCATGCCATTTGCAGCAACATGGATGGAACTAGAAAAGATGATGCTTAGTGAATTAAGCCAAAAAGAAAAAGAAAAATACCGGATGGTTTCACTCATAGTAGGAGTGTAAAGGATCAGGGGGAAAATATATATATATATATATATATATATATATATGTAGTAATTGCAAAAAAGTAAAAAAGAACATCAGCTAACAACTATAAACCATTCATGGGGGAGGAGAGGGGAACAAGATCAAAACTGGGGTGGGAAGACTACATGGGACTATGGTGGTGGCATATGGGTGAAGTGGTGGTGGGAAGTCCACGGGAGTTACAAATGAGATGAAAAAACTGTACAAAATGAAGAATAATGTAAAAAATATATTTATAAAATAAAAAGTCCTCATGAAGGCAGAATTCAATTTCCCTTATATTTTTACATTTGCATATGGTAATAATGTTTAAAAATTGCCTTTCTTGCATATTATGGAACAAATTGTATAAGATCATCCAAATGCTTGCTCTTAGTTATGACCTGCCAAGTTAAAAACTTGCCTTTAACAAAGTTAAATCCACATGGAGGGAGTCTGGAACAAGAGATAAAAATAAAGAGGTGCCTGGCACAAGCCCAGAGGTTTTCTTACAGCAATTCCCTTTAGTCTTATAATACTTATGGCTTGTACAATTCTATTAAGATACTACTGAATTAGAATATCAAAACTTGGAGGGTCTGCCTAATTCCATTCTCATTCTGTGAGTTAAGAGTGATAATATCTAATTACTGAGTGAGTTTTGCATGCCTCATAACGTGCCTTAGCACTCCCATGTGTTACCACTTTCTGTATTAACTACAGTCCTATGTAATAGCTGTAGACGGCACTTTAGAGATGAGGTTTCATGGAGTAACTTTAGTTCCTGGAAATAATGGAACACACAAGTCTGAATCTATCTTCTCTGTAGCCACTTTATCATGGGCTTACTCTTCAACTCTCTTTGCTCCCAGTTCTGATCTCATTTTCTCTATGAATAGAATTTGCTCCCAATTTAAATAGAAAGGACATCCCTTGCAACCCGGTCCTCTATGATTTTTGCAAAATCTGTTTGTTTAACTACCAGAGTCAGAGGGAAGGGGGGAAATATGAAGCTCTGTGATGGAAGGTGTATTTCCATTTTGACTAAAGTTGTATCCTGTTAAGAGAACAAGCACACACAAAAAATCACTCTCCCTATAATGGACCAGGTGGAAAATAATAAAAATAATGAACAACCATATATCAGAGACATTTTGTGGGGGTGGAGTGGGGAATGGGATCAAAAACAGGGTGGGGGAAGGGAAATGCACGGGATTATGGTGATGGCACATGGGTGACTTGGTGATGGGAAACCCGTGGGGATTACAATTGAGATGGAAAAAAAAATGTACAAAATGATGTAAAAGTAAACTTTTGTAATTAAAAAAAAATCACTCTCCCCACAGCCTGTAGCTATTTGAAGTGTAGTTTCATCTTAGACCTGGAGTCCAAATTTAGTTGAAAAGTGAAAGAAATATGAACAAAATTATAGTGTCTATCATTTTCCTTACAAGGGACAATACTGGAAATCAGCTTGCCATCTTGCCATCTCAGTCAGTCAACCTCTCCTCCAGCTCCAAATGAATTATTGCTTCTTTAGAAGGTTGAGCATAAGAGGATGTTGTTTGTTTTTTAGTTAGGGGACTTGTTATATCAAAAGTGCATCACCTCAGGCACTAAAATCATACTTAGACAGTGAGCTGCTCATTTCAGGAGTACATGAAAACTGACATCAAATGAGGAAGTGAAACTCGCTCCTCCCATACCATATCATATCTTGTTCCTCCCATGTCATAACTCTGGATATATTGAATGGAATGAGGGGAAGAGTTGTCCTTAAATTTAAAAGTTTATTTTCTCAGCATGCTTTTTGACATGCATATACTATTGAAGTTGTAAT
Source organism: Condylura cristata (assembly GCF_000260355.1). Taxonomy (NCBI): domain Eukaryota; kingdom Metazoa; phylum Chordata; class Mammalia; order Eulipotyphla; family Talpidae; genus Condylura; species Condylura cristata. The sequence goes on along the minus strand of NW_004567122.1, from coordinate 36,747,890 downwards.
ATGCATGTTACCTATCTATTACTGAGTTCTTCTGGATCTATCAAGCATGAAGGTCCCCAAAGAAGAGATTTTCGTAATAGCAGGGTGTGAAATATTACTCCTTGGGCTCGAAGAATTTATGAATTCTTTCACTATTCTCAGAGTGTTAATTGAGTATCCGTCAGGTGCCAGGTGCTGTCCCTGGTGCTGAGAAGTCAGAGATGACTTAAGAGACCATAATCGATGTATGTATCCTTAAACCATCAGATGTTTTGAAGAGTTTGATAATTTTCAAAACAGCCCAGGAACATTATGGGTACTATACAATGGGGGAAAATAAACACATCTTATCTTATTACTACAATTATCATTAATATTAAAAAAAGAAAGAGGCAGACACTAGGAGGTAAAGAATAGTTGAAAAAAGGCTCTAGCATTGAATAAGCCCTACTGCAGAAGGCAGTGGGGGTGAAATGGAGAGATGTATGAAATTTGGAGAAGGCATGATAGGGATATTATGAGTAAATGAGTGGAAAAGAGTTAGATTGGACTGTCAAATTATTGTTTTTAAAAATTTCTGTTTTAAACTATTTGGGACAAATGAAGACATGTGAACTCATCTGTCAATGAGCTAGTTTGAATCTTATATTGGAATCCTGCTCTTTGGCAACTTCACTATGTAACGTTCCTAGAACAACAATTTAATCATTTATATTATTGATTTACCATTGGTTTACAATATTATGTTTCAGGAGTATAGCTTCACACCTCAATAAATGTATGTACCACATCATACCCACCACCAAAGTTCTATTATAACTCTCCACTATTGCACTATTTTTAAAACATTGATCTTTTCCTACTCTCTTACTTAGGGGCTATAAAATGAAGTTTGTAGAAGGACTGTCAAGTTTCTAGTTTATTCATCAGATTAAAGTTTATCATTTTAATTTTTTTAAAAGATGTACTTACTTATAATTATAAGAACAGGATGTTACAGGCCAGAGGTGTGGGGTGTGAGAGGATTCACCAGAGACAGAGTGGGGAACAGAACAGGTGAATTAACCAAAATACACCGCTGAGGGGTGTGTGAGACAGGAGAGGTCTGCTGTGCCGTGTGGGTCAGCATTGGCTGTGGAATGCTTCATAGTGCTGAGACTTAACCCGTGTGCCCCACAAGTTTAATTTTTGCTTCATTTACCCTAAGATCATGCTTCTTTTTTTGTTTGTTTAGTTTTTGAAAACTCATTTCAAAGGTGCCTCTTTGACTTTGTATTCTTAATCTGGAGTTTATTATATTTACTGGTACCAGCATGACAGTCTATCTAGATCAACTTTGTACTTTTATCCGTTTTTCTCTCTTGAAGGTACTTTATGACCCAGGCTGTCTTTTGAATCAGAAAGATACTGGAAGCTGTAAAACATACAAAGCCAGGCTTTGTTATCACCTGAATGTACTGAAAGGCTCTAGTTCTGAGTACACACTGCCCGCTTCCCTGTCACACACTTGTCATTTTTTTCTAATCTCCATTCCCAGATTCGCCCCTAGATGGAGGATGGAAGCAACCCTGGTAAACCCTAGCTGCCTCGGGTTAGCAGCTTGCACATGGAGGTGAGTAGCTGTGTTCCTGTGGGCCTGTTTCTCTTGGGTATGGGGTGCACACAGGTAGCTTGACAGATTCGTCTTGAGCACACCAGCAGTTCTGAACCCCAGGAACATCCACTGGCACCATTCTAAAGTCATTGGGCCCAGCTTGGGGGCCAGGGTGCATGTTTCCTATAACTCTGAGATGGGTGTAGTTATCTCTGCTCCACATGGCTGATGCCAGCTGGTGTTCCCAAAGTAACTATCTTATCAATGCCCTGGATTCTTTTTTTTTTTTTTTAAATAAACATGAGAGAAAGTGTATTTTTTTTCTTGATTATCAAGTTAGACATACCCAATGTAGAAAATTTGACAAATATTGAACAATGTTACTATGAAAAGGAAGTGTGAATGATGGTTCTGCTATCCAAAGATAACCGCTGCTAATATTTTGTGAAATACCTTGTATTGTTGATTGTTAATCTTGTTCCACGGGCATTTCTGTGATTGGGATGCTTTTAAATATACTGTTAGGGGTTCTGCTTTTTTCTACTAGTTTGTGACAATTTTCCTTTATCAGCTAATATATAGATTATATAATTATGCTATATCTATAATCAATATCATTTGAAATCACATTTGGGTATTGTGTGATTAAGCATATATACAGTACTTTCTATTTTCCTTCTAAAATTGTTTTACTTTACACAGTTTAATGCAACTGTGGATCCTTGTGCTACATTAGCTTCCCATTTGTGGGAACCCTAGAGCTCCCATAAAACTTGTATTTTGAGGTTTTATTACTCTGAGGAGTCTACACATACCTTTTTTTTTTTTTGCATCAGAGCTTTTAAAAAAGTTAAATAAGTGAGAAGGAAAGCGAAAACTATTAGGGGCATTATATATATATATATATATATATAGTTAAATAATGCAGTATTTATAGGAAAATTAATTGTCATCTCTCTACCACCCAATAATAAGTTGTCTTCTAATTCAGATAACTTTTTGTTTGGGTTTCTCTATTGGAACATTTAGTTTTGTAAATCACAGGAATACTGTATTGGTTAGGAACAGGCTCACTGCATAGAATGGAAAATATAAGTTACTAGTAGCTTAAGCACTTGTTCAACTATTTCGAAAATATAAGTTACTAGTAGCTTAAGTACTTTATCAACTGTTTCCTCAAGTAAAAGAAGCCTTAAAATATGCAGCCAACCTCTGCTATGTAAACTCCCCATTTATCAGGGACTTGGGATATGATATTTTTGTGCTCTCTCATGGCTTCCATTTTTAAGGCTTCAAAAGGCCTGTTGCTGCTGTAGCTTCACAGGAAGGAGTAAGCAAGGAAAGAAATATGGCATGCCCTGCCATGTCAAGCTCCTTCATGGAAACTCCATATAGCACATCTGTTTAAATCCCACTGGCCTGCCATGTGCTGAGAGACAAAGAATGGAGTGGTTTATTTGAGATTTATTTGAGTGTACCATGGAATAAAATGGGAGTTTTAATACCCATAGGAGTAGATGAAAACTAGTGGGCAGGCAATCCAAAAATTTATTATTTCACAGAGCTGAATAGTTCAAGAATTCTTGAAGGCTTCAGGTGCAGTTTGATTTGGTTGATGACAACTTTGTTCCATTTCTCAGATTCTCCATCTTGTCTTCTTTGTTATTTCACCCCTGTACTGGCTCTTCAAGAATATCAGAGATGGTTGAAGCAGCTCATGATACTATCCCTTACATCTCCTTGGCTAGAGAAGGAGTGAGGCATTCTTTCTGAGAACTCTTACAGGAGAGCAAAAATGTTTTCTTCTCAGATCTCTACCATAGACTCTTTGTGTATCATTGACCAAACTAGGCCATTTGTAGATCTCTGGACCAATGCAGTGACCAGGTGAATGGCTATGCTGATGGTTTAGACCAGTCAAGGTCACCCCTAGGACTGACAATGGGCTTAGCTTCCCTAAAATACAGTCACTGGGAGGGGAGATGTGGCTGTTGAACAGGAAGCTGGACATCAGAAGGAAACAAGGAAATCATTGTTCACTGCAGCGCTTCGGGAAATTACCTTCCTCTCCCTGTGTCACTTACATAGCTGTTCTTTTTTCCCCCTGTCATTATTTATTTACCTCCCGATACCATGTTCTCACTTCCTTCTTTGGTCACCTCTGAAACTTGAGCACAATTAAACCTTCATGGCTCATTCCATTAACCACAGGGCTGGACATCCCACTGACATATTCTGTGTGAAGAAGTTAAACTTCCTTTATGATTCATCACACCTTCCCTCTCTTATCTCTAAAGTTTTCTAATTGATCTGGATGGGGTGCTGGCTTGCCCAGGGGACCAAAGAAACAATCAACTTCAAGTGTTTCTGTTTTTACAAACTGCCTAACACCTTTACCATTTCTCTATATTTTCTAAGATTTCATTTTGTTTGTCTATTTCTGTAGAGACCCCTCTTTTCATGACCATCCAGGCCAAATTAGACTGAGCACTCCCAAGACCTGCGACATGTGTGTCTGATACCAAGGAGGGAGATCTGGAGCTCAGAAAAGAATTCTGAGCCAGAGTGCAGAATCTGAGACTTGTTGGCACACAAATGGTAAGGAAAGTAGAGGTGGGTGAGAAAATAGAGGCCCTGGAGAGAGTGGAAGGAGGAACAGAAAAGCTCTGGTATTTAAATGTTAACAGAGAAGATCTGGCCAAAGAGATTGTGCGCTCAAAGCTTAGCACGGGAGAATCAGTGAGTCTGGGGAGTAGAAACAGTGATGTTGAACCTCACACCTGGAACAGAGGTTGTGGCTTCAGCGTGCTTGGCAGATGGCACCCGGCTTTTCTACCTATAGTGCTAGACGGCTCCAAATGTAGACACAGACAGTTATCTTGGTCCTATTCTGCTTTCTCATGCATCAGAAATATAGCCTACTTTTATTGTTTCCTTCTACACGATAGCTCTCAAAACTGAATGAGGTAGTTGTGTCCAATACATATAATAATGTCATCAACCATGAATTTTTTTGTATATTGTTATTGTTATGATGTCTGTTTCATGGTTGCTTACAACTAAGGCTTTGAATCTGATCTTGGCTCTGGCCCTTCCTGGTCATGTGAGGTCATCTCCACGTTCCTTAACCTTTCTTAGCACAGTGACTGGCAAGTGGTATCAATAAATTGAGCACACTGGCAAGTGTGCTCAATAAATGTTATAAATATATGGCAACAATGACAAATGCCATCTATGCTTACTTTACTGACTTTCACAGTGTTTTGGAATGATCTGTTTCCAACCCCCTCATTGACTCTGAGGGCTTTGAAAAAGGACAAACCTTATTCCTCTTACCTCTTAGGGCTGAGTACAGGGCCTTCCACATAGAAAACTTATAAAATGTTTGTGGAGCTGAGATTTACCCCCAGGTACCCAGGCTTCCCTTCTTTAGACATGAAAGGGTACTTCAAAGCATCCCCTAGCCCGCCTATTATAAGTACCTCTTATTATCTATCAGCAATCGCAAGGAAACCCCACCTGTGCCACCCACCACCATCCAACTATGTCACCTACACGCACCTAGTTGCTCTCTGCTATGACCTCTATGGCTGGCAGGACTACGTCATGGGTCACTGCTGCCACTGTCTTTCAACAGGCCACCAGAGTCTACTGTGCTGAGGAACTGGCTCTGAATGACTCAAGGCCTGTCTGTCCAGGTTCAGGACGTGGCCTCCTCCCCTTTGTTATTTGAACCCTGAATACAAAGTGCTGATTTGTATCCACCACATGGAGCTTCCTAAACATTCCTATTGGTCTTTGCTGCTAACCCCTTCTTGCCACAGTGCTAATCAGTCCTAGAACTCTGGTGGGCCAGAGGCCCGGCCACATTTGCCCATTTTCTCTTCTTTCTGCTAACAGATCCTGCTCTCACTGAGTTTTATTCTTCCTTGCAAGAGGAAGGGAGGCTAGTGAATGGGACAGAGTGACATAGCGGTGCGGGGGAAGAGACCTATCTATATTAGCCAAGGCTAGTCAACAGTGCCCAGTTAAAACTCATTTATGATTTATCCTCCAATATCCTTGTCCATCCTAAAATTTAGTTTCACCATATTCTAACTGGGACATAATGACACGATTTTATTAATTTTTCAAGACTCACAGAACCTCACATCCCCAAAGCAGCGAGTTTATGACACATACATTTAAAAGTAAACTAGGACTCTCCCTGGTGGCACAATGGGTTAAAGCACTGCATTATGAAGCCCTCTGAAGCCACTGCAGCACAAGTTCGATCCCTGGCCAGGGAGCTGACCCACATGGCGTGGCAGACCTCCTCTGATCTGCCCACTGCTCCTCTCAGCAATGTACTTTGTCAATCTGCCCGTTCTGCTTCCCACTCTGTCTCTGGTGAATCCACCACCCCTCTGGCCTGTACCCCAGTTCTGTAAGCATAAATAAATAAATAAATAAATAAATAAATCTTTAATGGATAAAGAAATAAATCTCAAATAAATGAATAATGAATAAATAAATAAATGTAAACTATAAAATTGTGACTGTACAGGGATTTTGCTGATCAGGCCATATGCATGATTTCACTCTTCTGGGAAGTCTTTATAGTTTTCTTTCCCAATAGATTAAGTATTCATTTATTTGATTTTTTATTGATAACAAAACATGAATTAGTTAACGACCTGTTGAACCATAGAGTCAACCTGACAATACCAGGAAGATGAGAGGACAAAGAACAGTTAAGCACAAAAAAGGCCAGAGGCCTCTTATCTGTACAGTGATAATCGGCTTGGGTGCCCTTTATCTGCCTCTATTCTGTGCTATAGACATGTGAGTGTTCAAACAGCAAGTTCACACAGACTTGGCCACATTGTAGTTACTAAGAACACCGTATTTTGCATTTATGTGATCTCATGCTCTCTTGCTCAATCCCATTAATTCCTTTTGGAAGAGACTGACTTCTGGGCAGTCTTTCTTGGTGCAAAGCAGCCTGGAGCCTGTCTCCTCTGGTTTCCCATCCCATTTGCAGTTTCAGGGGTGTGATGTCATGTGTTTGAGCAACCTGCACATGACTTTACTACCCCAAGACCACATCCTGTCATACAAGGAGCCTCCCAAGACCACATCCTCTCTTACAAGTAGGACCCTACACATGTCTGTGGTTTCCTTTGTCCCCCAAAGGCTTTTGATTCTGTGACAACGCTGATCGAGAACACACAAAAGCTCTGAATGCAAAACTAATTGTCGAGTGGTTCCTAATCATCCAAACCATGCAAGGAAGTGTCCTCTCTCAGCTAAGCTCCTTATAAGAACAGTCTCTTCCTCCAGCAGCTTCTGTTTCACTTTAAATCTTAAAGCAATTACAGGAACATCAGTGCATTGTTACAGAGTGAGATCAGGGCTACAGGAGATGTTAACAGTGCTGGATCAGAAAATGCTGGCCCAGGAGACAGTTGGTCAAGGGGGAGAACTCACTGTAAAAGATGTTTAAGCTGAGTCGGAGAGAGCATTTCACATCTATGAAACAGTCAGTACCAAGTTCCTGAGGTCAGAAAGAGCTGTGGGTGATTAGAAACTTGTGACCCCACATGGTTAAAGCACAGGGAAGAGTGGACTTTAGAACTGGGTCAGGAGAGGAGTAGCTCAGGGACAAGAGAGTCCGGAAGGCTTATTGAAGAGTCTAAAGAACAAAACTTGTTCATTGGGTTGGACTTGCATGAGGGACTGGGCCATCCTCACACACTCCAGCTGTGTAGCAAGATAGGAATAAACATGGTCCTCTCTGGGAGACTTGACTCCAATGAGCAATCAGTTGCAGAGTTTTCTCCCTTTGCAACTTCATTGCAAGGAAGTTTTGTGAGACTTTCTTTCCTGGCAGAATGATTTACTACAAGGTAAACTAAGAATGGTGTACACACCATGTGTCCACGGATGCCACAGCTCTTGTTCTAGGTTTTATTTATTCTGTGGCCTTTATTATGAAGCCAGCTGCCCTGGCCTCATTCAGGAAAGCTATTCACTGATAGCTTTCCTTTCCTTTGCAGCTGTATTAATACTCTTTGTCCAACTGTTTAAATTTTTAGAAGCTCTTAAATGGATGGGACATATGCAGGCTTGACGTTTGTCAGTTCAAGAGAAGCACTGATTTATTTCAACAATTTGGATTTGGAATTTAATTTCCATCCTCTTCATTGTCTGCTTTCTCCCTCTTGCCTTTCCTGCTTCCCTCTAACTCTTTCCTCTCTTACCCTCCCCGCTGCCCAAGACTCCATTCTGTGACTAAGGCACCCAAAGTAAAATAAGCCTCAAATAAGCCTGGAGGCTTTTGAGATAACCCCATGGTGTGGTGCTGATAAGGTACTTTAAGTCTGCAGTGGGCTGTTACATAATAAATATATACAGGACATTTGTACCAGCCCAGCAAAGTGTGGACAATCAAAAGAGAAAAATCGCATTTGTTTCTGCAGATGAACGAAATTAGCAGTAGAAATCTTGACATATTTCAAGTCAATAAATGAAATAATGGGATGAAAGAAAAATCTTCTGAGTGGTGTTTCTGGCCTGTAGCTCTGCTGAGCTTGGATTTGGAGGGCTCCTAGCAGAGACTTGGGGGCCTGGAAGCTGGAACAACCTAATGCCTGGCATATTGCAGGGGCTGGTACTGAGCATTAATTATTTTCAGTCTGCCAGTTTTCCTGTTACCTTCCCAATAGCTCCCCAGAGTCCCTGGGGGAAATAACCTCCCTATTGTGTGTAGTGCTGGTGGGGGGACTAGACCTTTCTTCCTCACTTTGTTTCAGAACTGGGTGTGTGTGTGTAGGGGGCGGGGGCAGTGGACCCAGAGTTCACCCTGGCTGGACTGGTGTGCTGTCCAGGGATTTCAAACTTGAGAGGCTGAGCTAACTAAGGAAGGAGAACTCAGTGAGGCCATGTACCATGCAGGAGGGAGAGTGCCTCTTCCTGATGGAGTTTCCCTGTGAGCCCGTTCTGCTCTTTCTGCTTTTTGGTTCTCTGCAGCTCCCTCATACCTGCATCTGTACTACATCTGGCTTATCAGGCTCTCTGTGAACCCCTAAATGGTGTTCCAGTCTTTTCATTTGCTTAAGTTAGCTAGAGTCCTTTTGTGTCCCTTGCTGTCACAGGCTTAATTGAGATGATAACAGGTAAGTATAAAAAATACTATAAAGGAACTCATGAAAGGAAGACAAACCCAGGCAGTCTTCAAGCTTTTTGTGATTTTTTTTTTCTTTTCTTTTGTCATAATCCCAGAATTGAGTCTCACCTGGAGATGGATTTTTCTTGAGACTTGGGAAAATACTGAAATTTTATATAATTTTCCTTTTTGGAACCAAAGCTATTTTAAAAAAATAACTGAGTCTAGCTTTTAAATAGAGTGATTATATGGTGGTTAGAAAATACTAGAAAATTTGCAAACATCTTTCTATGTAACATTGAAAAAAATCATGAAGATGCAAAATTATTATTTCTTGTGGTAGAGATAAAAATTTAGCTACTTTGCTAATGTTAGAGATTTGTTTATTCCAGTTATTCACTTTTTTTGTATTTCTCTGTCTTTTTAAATTATTAATATAATAGTTTATTTTTATATCATTTTGTGCCTTTTTCCATCTCAGTTGTGATCCCCGTGGGCTTCCCATCACCAAATCACCCATGTGCCATCACCATAGTCCCGTGCATTTCCCTCCCACCATTGTTTTTGATCCCATTCCCCACCCCACCCCCCATAAAATATCTCTGGTATATAGTTGTTCATTGTTATTATTATTTGCTCGCTTAGTCCATTATACTCCTGCTATGAGTGAAACCATCCGGTATTTTTCCTTTTCTTTCTGGCTAGCTATTCACTTTTATAAAAAGATTCTTCAGTAAAGATCTTAAGTAAGTCATTAGGTCCACAGGGTTATTGACCTTAGGATACTTTTTAGAAATAGAATGTAGGTAAAAGAGTTTGCCTGTTTGTAATTATCATCTTTACAATAATAGCCCTTTTGAAAGAAAGCTGATAAAGAACAGCCTTTGCATTAGGTCAGTAGAATTCATCTTTAGCAAAAAACAAAGCAGAGAAGAAAAAAAACAAGCAAAAAACAAAGTCTACATGTCCAGTTAGGTGTCAAAGCAGGCCCGTTTGAAAGCACATTGTGGAAACTGAAATACTTCACTGACCAGCCCAACTAAATAGAGACAGATGGTGCCAGAAAAATGGATTGCTAGCCCTGCTGTTCAATGCAACCAGGCATTGCTCTTGTTCTCATCTAGTCCTCAAAAAACATTTACTATATCTCCATTATGTGCCTGGCACGGCTTAGAGGCTAGGTACATGTACAGGCAGATGAGACATCAGACCTGGCCTCTGCCTTTGAGACACTCACAATCTAGTGGGCCATGCAGACACGTGAACAGCTCAGGGAGCTCAGGGAGCTCAGAGGTGTGTGTGGACAGGTGGCCAGTGAGAGCAGGTTGGGAGGACTTAGCCAGAGCACCTTTAACCTGGCTGTTACCATCTTTGCCTTCTCTTCTCGTTCATTATCTTGTTTCCCATTTCTTAAGCACTGTTGCAGGGGGCCTCCCTGGTGGCTCAAGGGTTATGTCCAGCACTATGAAGCTAACCACAGCCATTGCAGCATAAGTTCAATCCCCAGCCAGGGAGCTGACCCACCTGGCACAGCAGAACTCTCCTGTCTCTCCCACTGCTCCCCTCAGTAGTGTGTTTTGGTCAGTCCGCCTGTTCTGTTCCCCATCTGGTGAATCCTCTCACCACCCCCACCTCTGGCCTGTGCCCCAGTTCTCATATGCATAAGTAAATAAATCTTAAAATAGAATAGAATAGAATAGAATAGGCAGGGAGGGAGACCCTGAGAGAGAGAAAAAAACAGTGTCCAAGTAAAATGGGGAAGAAATACAGACCATGAGGAAGAAGACAGGGTCTGGAAAAAGAAGGGGGGAATGAAAGGTGGGAATATTAACAGAGAAAGGAGCTGAGAAAGGGACAGCATAGAAATTTCTGGCATGCATTGGCTGGTCAATTTAAATTTCTAGTTCACTTGGGTTATACTCACATATGTTATATGTTGATAATTTTTAAGATTGTCTTGAAAGATTTTTTTGCTTTCAGAGGTTGGTTACTGACCACTGCTCCTGTTTTGCTGGGCTTCCCCACATTTTCAGTGACCCTTGAGGGGATGAACTGCCCAGCTAGGGGACCCTGGTCCATCCTCTTTCCCTCTCTAGTATGCCTTAACTCAAATTATTTAGTTTCTGGCATTTGAATTCTTTAAGAGGTGCGTTTTTTTGTGGGAAAATGTTGATTCCTGTCTCAGTCCCTCGTGGGTGGCACTCACAGGCAGGGACCTTAAGGCTTCGCAGAGGGAGGGTACAACCCCCTATTTCACAGATGCTGAGGCTCTCTCAAGGGTAGTTTGGGAGTGGACAGAGCTGGCAATAAGAACCCTCCAGACCATGGTGGCAAATAGTGAACACTGCAAATAGACCCCTTATGAAGAGTCAAGCCAATGAACCCTGGCCTCTGGAAGCCTTGGGAGCCTTCTGTCTGCAGCCCTCTGGGTTCACTCTGAGTAACACTCTCCTGGCATGAGAAGGAAGTAAATCATACAGGAATAAAATTTCCCTGGCAGGGACACCGCAAGAGCTTTCAGTTTTCAGATTTATGACCTCAATAGAGGAAATGAGCGCTCAGAGAGGTTTCCCAACTTGCCCAAGGTCACCCAGGAGTCTGCAGTGAGCCCAGGTCTGCCAGGCTCAGTTGGATGGGCAGCGCTCCCACGGGGACGGTACTGGCGGACCACCGGGCAGGGGCGAGGTGCCGCCAGCCCGGCTCTGTGCCCACTCCCTGTGCCCCCACAGCACTGGCCTCACCCAGTGCCGGCCGCAGTCCCTGGGCTGGGTGGGGGCGGCCGCACAGACAGCCAGCCCTGATAGCAGGGGGTTGAGTCCTGCTAGGCTGGCCGGAGGGACGACGATGCCCTGTGTGCCCAGGTGAGCCAGGGCTGGGGTCTTGCCTGGCGCCCGCTGGTCCCCAGCGCGGGGGCTGGAGCTGCACCCGAGGGGGCGGCTGGGAGGGCGCCGGCAGTGGAGGGGATCGCGGCGGCGGCGGCAGCAGCGGCGCCGCACCAGAAGCTCAGCTCCTCGCAGGGGTGGCCGCAGGGATCTGCCGGGGCTCGGCTCCCTAGCCTTGGCTACGGGTAGGTAGAGCCAGTGCGCTGGGGGTCAGGGCCCGCGGGCTCACGTGGGACTCGGGGGCGGGGCGGCTAAGCTGCAGAAGGGGTCGGGGGCTTCCGACTCTGGACACCGGCTTTGCAGCAGGGATGGGCAGCGTGGCGGCTGGGGTGCAGTGGGCTGGCTGCCGGTGTGGGACCATTTCCAGCGGGGACCACTGTAGGTTTGGGGCTAGTCCCCTCCTGGTAAGTACTCGCGAGTGAAACTGCTTGTGTGTTCGCTGACTGGTCTGCGTGAGGTTGTGTGATTAGAGGGTGTGTGAGTGAGAGAGAGACAGAGACAGAGACCCAGAGAAAGAACACAGGGGGCCCTGGGCTGTGCATCTGTGACCCCGAGAAGCCACACGTATGTCAAGACTCTGGCTGGACCGGCCCTGACGCCCAGTGTGTCTGCTGTGTGTGTGGCCGTGAGTAGCCTCTGTGCTGCTGTGTGTAGCCACTGTGAGTGTGGGCACGCCGTGCTGCTGGAAGCTTTCACTCACGGTCACTGCCGGGACTAACATCCTGCAGTTGCCTTTCCAGTCCCAACTTGAGATGCGTTTTCCCTCGCTAGCTCTGAGAGCACAGCACTGTGCTGCCAGCTGTTGCCTTTGAAGAAGTGACTGTTGATAGAGGGCAGAGGTGGCTGCCAGAGGGGACGTGATGGACACCGTCTTGTGTTCCTGGAGTTTATTGTGAAGAAGAAATGTTGGTTTTGGTTTCCCGTTTTAAAACAAGCTCCAAAAATGTTTCTTGGCACACAGGTTTGGCATGAAAGGAAGGTGACTTTAGGGGGAAGGACACTGCCCATTGCCGTCCTCCTTGTCTTGATCTTGCGGAGACACACTCCCGGTCATAGGTCATAGGTCATAGAGGTGTGGGGGCCCCTGGAGGATAGTGGATGGCTTTTGACTGTCCCTTGGTGGAGATTTAGGAAGGGGAAGTTGCTGTGTGCGCTGGCGGTGAGCGCAGGTGGTCAAAGCTGGGCGCTATGATGGATGTGGTACCATGGATACAGGCAGAAGTCAGGCAGGGGGATGGGACTTGGGGAGTTCCTAGAGCATCTCACTCTCGGAAAGTCATGAGCAGGGGCAACTAGTGAAAAATAAAGTTTTACAGCATTTTGAAGTCATTTGTAAGCCTGATCTTTATTCTCCCCATAAATTCTTACCCTCAACTCTTGTGATTGCATTGTCCCTCCCTTCACCCACCCCAGAAATATCTTTATTATAATTATATTTATCATACAGTTGAGTAAGTTATTTTTTTTTAATTGAGGTAGCTGGCTTGCAACACTAGATATGTTTTAAGAATACAAATTCACACTCTTTTGTATGTGGCTGTATCCCTCCCTCCACTGTTACCTGTCAGGCTCCTTTCACCCTTCACTGCCCGACCTGTCACCGCGCCCCTCTGGTGCTGCAGTCAGAACCCAAAGGTTTTTTTTATTGTTTGTTTGTTTGTTTGTTTGTTTGTTTGCCTGTTCCTTTGCTTTGTCGCTTTATATTCCACATTATCAGTGAAGTCGTCTGATATTTGTCTTTCTCCTTCTGACTTATTTCACTTTGTTTAATTCCCTCTAGTTCTCTCCGTGTTGCTGCAAATGAGAAGATTAATCTTTTATATCACCCGAGTAGTATTCCATGATGTGTAGATATAGCATCTTCTTTATCCATTCATCCGTCAGTGGGAGCTAAGGTTGTTCTCATACCTTGGTTACTGTAAATAGTGTTGCCTATAGGGATGCCTGTATCTCTTCCAATGAGTGTTTCTTCTGCTGTTCAGATCGATACCTAGCAGTGGAATGGTGAGATGTATTTTTAACTTTTGGAGGAAACACCACTCTGTGTTTTAGAGGACCATCAATTCATAGGGTTCTTTTTCTTCATATTCTCTCTAATGGTCTAATGGTCTTCCTGATATGGGCCATTCACATAAGTTGTCATTTAAACTTCAGGTTCTAGAACCCAGAGTCATTTGATTGAACTCCTGCTGTTATTCCTTTTTTTTTTTTTAGATGTATTTATTTATATATACAAACACTGGGGTATAGGCTACAGTTGTGGGGCTTGAGAGGATTCGCCAGAGACAGAGTGGGGAGCAGAACAGGGGAATCTACTGAAATGCACTGCTGAGAGGAGCAGCAGGTGGGTCAGGAGAGGTCTGCTGCACCATGTGGGTCAGCTCCCTGGCCGGGGATCGAACTCATGCTGCAGTGGCTGTGGATAGTGCTGACACATAATCCCTTGCACCACCAGGGAGGCCCCCGCAGCTATTCCTTGTAAAGGCCCCTGCGACCTCATTGCCTACAAATTGGGTATATTTTCTGATCCATATTCAGTGACTTCCAAAGATAGGGTCAAGTAGCGATTCTTATGGTTGAAAACAAATGCAAAGCAGATACACAAAGAGAAGATCCTTGATATTTTTCTTGCGACTGATATATATATATATATATTTAAATAGTCTGTATTTTCTGATAGTTGCAGCATTGTGTGAACTAAATCAGGTCTCTTTCTAAATCCATTTTCTTTTGTAAAATGTGATGAATTATTTCAACTAGAATATTGTTGTTGGATCACTTCTAAGGTTTCTTCTACCTCTGATTGTCATTGATGTTCTTTGGTTTAGCAGGGAGTGTTTTACCCAGTGTCTTACCTTCCAGTGTCTAGCCATCTCTTTAAAAAATTAAATTTGTGTTTAGGGAAAAGAAATAGGCAAAGCACACAGCTGATTTAGGTTTGTGGTTGAGAGCCAGCCTCATCCAGCTCAGGGCTGGAGGACTCTTGGAAGTCACCTATTTTATTTCCCACAGTGTATCAGAACTGCTCACGCCATTGCCTTTGTGAAAATTGAAAAAAAAAAAAAGTGTCAAATCCTATTAAGATAACGTCACACTATGTGTGTGAGCAAGTTATGTTGCAATTCAGGCTGTCTCCAACTTCTGCACTTGTGGCACTTGGGAGAGGTCATTTTTGATTTTGAGGATTTGTTCAAGGTGGCACATGACCGATAGTCTCCCTGGTATGTTTGATGCCAGCAGCGACCCACAGGTATGACAAGCAAAAATACCTCCAAATGTCTCCTTGGGGGACAAAGTCTTCTCCACCCTCCCCTATTGAGAAGCTCTGTTGTGAATAAGACACAAGCCTGTGACCTTGCACAGAAATACCCGACAACCAGGTTATTTAATAAATGATGTATCGCTGTGTGACTAGCTGCTTCTCCACCCGCTTAGCCACCCTTACATTTACCTGTACCCCTCCAGGTTGCTCACTGCCTTGTTGCTATGCCTGCAAATGCTCAAGATGCTGTGGAGGCTGAGAAGCATTTCAGAGGCAATATAATAATAATTCTAATAGCTCACACTAATCCAGCCCTTGATATGTGCCAGACACAGTTCTGAACATTTTACATGGATGATCTCATTAGGCTTCATTTAGAATCCTGTGAGAGAGGTACTTTTACTTCTCTCTTCTCCTCCCATTTTAGAGATGAGGTAGGTCAGACTAAGGTGAAATAATTCACTCAGTGCTCTCAGTTGCAAGGAGATGGTGCAGGACATGGAGGGTGTGCTGGAGGACTTGAAGCCACATTCTGCGGCCTCATGCTTAACTGTCTTAAGGTATTTAGCTGTCTGATGTGAAAGGGCTCTTACTATAAAGCTGTACATTATCTTAAACACCATCTAGTTCAATTTTTAGAACCAAGTCTGCTTCTAGGAAGACTAGAGATGTGAGGTTGGTGGTTATAATTAATAAAACATCTGTGCATTCTCTCTCTTGCTGGTTTTGTCTTCTCTTTTGTTGCTATTCAAGTTATTTAGAATAACTTCAATGCAGAGTGAAAGCAGTGGGAGCAGGGATAGGAAATTGGGGAGCGGGACCAGAAGAAAGGAAGGCAGGAGAAATTTCTTTCTCCATTAAATTTTGATTACTATCTATGCTTTAATGCTTTCTGTCACCAAAATTGAAGTTACTATGCTTTTATCAACTCCCTCCTTCTGTAGTCTTCTCGGCCTTTCCTTTCATTCTCCCATTCCACATCCTGTTTTGGTACTCTTAAGGCAAAGCCAGAGCACTTAGAGCAGAGAGAAATACAATTGCAAAGGAACCAGCCTTATTGATAAGGCTAGTCAATGTAAACTTTGCCAATTGCTATGACGCGTGAAGATCCAAGATAATCTTAAGAAGGCAACGGTTTGCTCTAAGACCCTGTTGTCAGCAGATCCACAGGTGGTAGCTGCCAATGAATTAATGGTAGAGCCTCTGTTTGGTAAGTCTCCTAGTTCAGTTAGGACAGTGTTTCTCAAATGTTGATGAGTAGTGAAAGCATCTATAGGACCTGATAACACATGGATTTTCAGGTATTTCTCTGTTCCCTATTCTTTTATATCTCAAACAGTGCTTCTAGGTCAGGGGTCTAAGAATGTTTATTTCTAACAGATTCCCAGATGATCCTGATACTGCTCATATAGAGACCACAATTTGAGAACCTGTGACTAAGAGGTAGATGACTAGCCCACAGCCCACTCACCTGAGGTTTTTAAATAAAAAAGACATTTTTACAGTCACTAAATTTTTGGACTTATGAGAATCAGTGGATAGAGCAAGATCAAAATAGCACTATTGGGGAGGGACTAATTGACAGCTCTCACTAAGTCATCATCTCAGCTTCCTTCTCCTTTTGAATTTCAGGAAAACCTTTGCTTTGGCACAGGTTTGGTACTTCTAGGTTGGATTAATTCTGCTCTTAGATCTGTTCATTCTCCCTACCAGCAGCCACCCCTCATGACTACCTCAATTTGGCTGATAAAATCCCTCATTCCTCACAGCATAATCCAATTTTTAAAAAATCCTTTAATAACTTGTCTCCTTCCAGATAAATATGACTAGGCCCTCAGAGATGAACAACATTTTGCTATCTGTGCACCCAGATTTTGTTTTCTATGTGTTTGCTTTATGCCTCGTTCTCTTTCCAGTCAACATTAGCACACAGTTCATTTTTGAATAATGTGGGGCATGAAAGCATGACCCTGTGCAGTCGAAAGTCTAACTTTCAACTTCCCCAACACTTAATTACTGTTAATCTGCCGTTGATCAGAAGCCTTACTGATAACACAGTTTATCAGCAGATTTATTTTGTATGTTGCATGTGTTATATACTGTATTATTATAATAAATTTACAGAATTAAGAATATCATAAGGGAGGGCCTTCCCTGGTGGTGCAGCGGGTTAAAGCACAGCACTAAGAAGCTAAAGCCACTTCAGCATGAGTTCGATCCCTGCCCCGGAGGTGATCCACATGGTGCGGCAGACCTCTCTTGACCTGCCCACTACTCCCCTCAGCAGTGTACTTTGTCGATCTGCCTGTTCTGCTCCCTACTCTGTCTCTTGTGAAGCCTCTCACTGCCACTTCACCTCTGGCCTGTACCCTTGTTCTGTATGCATAAATAAATAAGTCTTAAAAAAAAAGAATATCATAAGAAAGAGAAAAATACTTGTACAGTCCTAGACCAGAAGTTTCTGTCATCCATTTACAAGAATGTTCATGTATAAGTGGACCCATGCAGTCCAAGCCCTGTTGTTTAAGAGTCAACTGGATATATTTTTGTTTAATATTGCCGATATAATATAATAAAAGCCAATATTGCCTGACTTAAGCAAATAATGGGATTTAAAAGCAGGATAATGATGTTTTTTTTTTTTTTTTTTAAAGATTTATTTATTTGTACATACAGAACTGGGGTACAGGCCAGAAGCTCAGGGGCGGCGAGAGGCTTCACCAGAGACAGAGTGGGGAACAGAACAGGGAGATCGATGAAGTACACTGCTGAGGGGAGCAGCGGGCGGGTCAGGAGAGGTCTGCCACGCCATGTGGTCACCTCCAGGGCAGGCGGGAATCGAACTCATGCGGAAGCGGTTTTAGATTCTCAGTGCTGTGCTTTAACCCGCTGCGCCACCAGGGAGGGCCGGATAATGATGTTTTTTAATGGATTCAAGGACTAGACCCTAGGAAGGATGGGAATCAGGTCACCCAGAGAACTCAACTACAGGCGTTCGTGATAATTTCCCCTATGCTGCCATTCATGTGACATAATGCCAAGAATGGGCCTCACAATCCAAGCTCCCAAGAGAGAGGCTCTGACTTCCCCCAATCACTTATGGCCAAGCTGTCAAGGTAGAAGCACGATTGCCTTGGGATCACTGTTCAGCTGTGGTTGGGGTACCCAGAATATGGTCTGCTGGACTGGGACGAGTGTCTCCTTTGTCACACAGCTAGTATGGCAGAGGCAGGATTTGATCTCAGGTTTGACTCCAAATCCAGAAAAACACTGGGAAGTTTGATAGAGAAATACACGTAGCCTAGATGAAGGACAACTTGCATTTATTTTCAAGGCCCCCCAGGGCAGCCTTTCCTTGCATAGTGTCTGAGTCCTTCCATGTGCACATACTCCTGCTGTTAGATACGTCTGTGGGCTGCATCCCAGCTCTTTACTGTCCAGCTGGTGTCTGTGCTATGCTGTCCAGCTTCTGAACCTGCTTATGGATGCCAAGTCTCTAGCTCACCTGGCATAGCTCTGACTGCGATCAGGGAGCAGGATCAGAAGGTCCCCATCATCCTACCCCTCTGCTATCTGTGCAGTTGTTATTGCTAACGTATGTCCAGCATCTACCCCCAGCGGTGTTGCTGAGAGCTGCATACTTCACCCAGCTCCTCATACCACCATGTTGTTGCCTTTTCTGTTTGTTTCCCAATATTTTATTGGAAAAGCATATTTAAAAGAGAGGTCAAGGGTTCCTTCCTGGTGGTACAGTGGGTTGGAGCGCTACACTGCAAAGCTAAATCAAGCCAAGCCATGGCCATTTCAGTGTGAGTTCATTCCCTGCCCCGGAGGTAACCCACATGGCACAGCAGACCTCTCCTGTCATGCCTGTTGCTCCCCTCAGCAGTGTACTTGTCAGCCAACCTGTTCTGCTCCCCACTTAGTTTCTGGTGAATCCTCTTACAGCCCCTGCACCTCTGGTCTGTACCCCATTTCTGTATGCATAAATAAATCTTAAAAAAAATAAAATAGGCCCTCCCTTGTGGCACAAGAGGTTAGGACACAGCACTAAAAGCATGCAGCAGCCACTTCAGTTCCATTCCCGGCCCCAGAGGTGATCCACATGGCACGGCAGGGCAGACCTCTCCTGTCTCATCTGCTGTTCTCCTCAGCAGTGTACTTCATAGATCTGCCTGTTTTGTGCCCCGCTCTGTCTCTGATGAATCCTCTCACCGCTCCTGCACCTCTGGCCTGTACTCCAGTTCTTTATGCATAAATAAATAAATCGTTAAAAAAATAAAATAAAAGGGAGGTTGGAAGAATTGCATCATAGACATCCCTATACAATTGCAGGTTCTGCAGTAAACATTTAGTAACTTGCTTTAGTACACTTCTATGTATCCACTCCTCTAACCATTTATCAGTCCTTTATTGGGATGATTTCAAAGTAAGTTGCTGGTTCTTATTTTTATCATTGGGAAGAGAGTTGATATAACCTTCTCAGGATCGCTCACAAGGAGATGATGGAGCTGGGATTTAACACTGGCCACCTGACTCCCCAAACCACTTACATAACCACTGAGCAGTGTTGTATCCCCTGGAAGGGGTGAGGGGAAGACTCAGGGTGAGTAGCAGGGCAGTGACAAAGTGCCCAGGTCACTTTATTCTCATATTCCTGAAATTTCTATTACACCGAACCATGACTGCAGGTTTGGTACTTTACAACCTGTTCCAGATCTCTGGAAATCTGACTTTTGACGCAGATGAGTCTACAAAACAAGTACATTCATCCTCCTTCCTTCTCAACATTTTAAAGTAATTTATGGAAATGACAGGCTGGGAAATTACCATTTTCGATCATTTTTTTACAATGTTCAGAGGAGGTTCACATATGTTATCTTATTTGAACTTCATGAGTAGTAGCAGACCTGCAAGACAGATGATCTGGGTAGCTCAACCACATGGAACAGCTGGAGACCTCAACTTAGAGCTGTGGATGGGAAGAGGCAGGCTGGGTGAAAAATGTATTAGCTTTGAAATGCTGGTAGATAGTCTGTGCATCTGGATGCAAAACCTGAATAGGTAGCTAAGAAAATGGAGCTGCACAATTTGAACTGGGGGGCCACTGAGAACGGAATCCTTTATGGGATCAAGTTTCCTGTCTGGGCTCTGTAGTCAGTCACAGCATGGTGTGGCCCTGGATAGCCTTCTTTTCTGTGCCTTGTTGATTTTGTTTTTAAAATCTGTGGGGTGGGGGTAATTTGCAATATTCTTTCATGGAATGATGTGAGGCATGTGTGAAGGGTCTGGTACTTAGTGTAGAAACACCAAATCTTGTACAAACAAGTTTGCTTCTTCCTTTCCACAGTTTTCTCTCTTGTTAAATGGGCCCCTTGGAAATCTATGGGTGTTTTGTCTTCCCCCTGAGGGATTTAACTGGAAGGAGATTGTAGGAAGCGCTCTTTTGGGGGGGGGGTGACATCTTATTATTCGTCAGTAAAGATGTAGATTTTTCTCGAGAATTTCCACCTACGCTGTAAATAGCTCATGTCCTTTGAGATAGCGCTGGCATGTTTAATCAGCACAAGATAGCTGAAGTAGAATTCTGTATAAGCTATTTTCTAATCCAGGAGCTTCCGAAGAAGTAGGAAAGAGAGAGGAGAGAAGAGGCATAAGCTGAAAGCACCCTTCTTTTAGCAAGCACAGCAAATATCAAGGGATATCCACAGATTTAGAAAACCTATTAAAGAGGGTTTGGAAGCATTCACCTGCTGGGTTGTGCTCTGTCTTTGCTGTGTGTCCCAAACTGTCTCCATGAGTCACTATACCATCCATAGTCGCTGGGACCTTTATTAAACTGCAGATTCCAGGACTTACTGACTCAGTGATGTTTTCAGTGTGGCACCCAAATCTGCAGTTGTGCAAGTAATTTCAGAGTGTTCTAATGTTTGAGAACTACTACTAGCAGAAGCGGAAGTGTTCAAGGTCCAAAACACGAGTTTTGAAAACTTAATTTAGGAAGAACACACATTTTGATTTGGCCTATTCCCAATTCCAGGTTTCTGAAATAATGGTGGTGACAAGAAATTTGGGCATTCACAGGCTAGGCCTGCAAAGGCCTATCCTATATAGAAAGAAATAATCTCTTTTTTTTAAAAAAGATTTATTTATTTATGCATACAGAACTGGAGTACAGATCAGAGGTGTGAGGAGTGAGAGGATTCACCAGAGACAGAGTGGGGAGCAGAACAGGCCGATCGACTGAAATACACTGCTGAGGGGAGCAGCGGGTGGGTCAGGAGAGGTCTGCTGTGCCATGTGGGTCAGCTCCCTGGTCAGGGACTGAACTCATGCTGCAGTGGCTGCAGATAGCTTCATAGTGCTGAGACTTAACCCCTTGTGCTACCAGGAGGCCTCTGCATGGTTGTTTTTATAGAGTAAGGTACAGACCACCTTGTTACAATAGCAGGTGAATATATTCTGAATTCACTGAGTATCTACGTTAATCGTTTTCATTTCTTTGTTTATTTTACCTATTTCATTGTTTGATAGGGCACTTATTCCCATTATACAGATGAGGCCACTCAGGCTCTGAAAGTAAGCTGTCCAAAGGTGTACTGGCAATTGCTGATAAGGACCGAGGCCAAAGCTGCATTTTGAAATAGGGGTTGGCAAATTATCTGACTTGATGCCTGTTTTTATATGGCCTAAAAGCTATGAATAATCCGTACACTTTTTAATTATTGAAAAGAATCAAAGAAAAACACTATTTCTGTGACAAGAGAAAATTAGATGAAATTTAAAATTGCTGTCCATAAATAATTTTTATTGGAAAACAGCCATATTTATTCATCTCTCTATGATCTCCGGCTATTTACTCACTTCTACGGCATTAAGTAGTTGTCATAATGATCTTCTGCTTCCAAAGGCTGCACATATTTGCTAAATGACCTGCAGGAACCAGGTACTGCCCTCTGCCTTAAAGCACTGTGCTGGTGTTCTCCAAACCTCCGTGGTTGGAGTAGGCCTCCTTTTGTGATTTTTGCCACCTTCTCGTGCCATCTGGAGCATTTTCTGCACAGCACTTCCAATTAGTTTTCCTTAAATACATTTATTTTATAAAGAAACAGAATGTAAGTGGGAACCAGTAACAATGGCAAGAAATTGAAAGTAAAAACAAATGCAGGACACACAAAACAATGTATCAGATTCCAGCTAAATAGTTGGGGCAGGTGCCACCACTGTTATCCTGTTTTCCTGCAGCTCCCCCCTCACCCCCCC
>NW_004567122.1:36670336-36725663 GCF_000260355.1 Condylura cristata | reverse complement strand
CCCCCGCTGTACACCTGACTTCCAATCATGAATCTGTCTCCTGGCTGCAGACTGCCTTCAGCCTGCTGGGATCACCTTCACTTACTGGTACAATGGCTGGGAGTGCCTGACAGCCCTTAATAATTATAAATAAATGATGGGAGTGAGTGTATCAATCCCCAAGTTCCCACCATACTCCCCAGGAAAATTCTGAGGCATGTGTTTTACACCAGTTCCCAGAGCTTCCTGAGGGGACCAACCTTCACTGACTTCCTAGCACGTTCCCTTTGTGTCTCTTCGCTGTTTCACTCCCCTGCCCCTACGTGCACCTTCCAAATAAACAAAGTGCATTTATTTGTCACCTCACTATCTGCTTCTTGGGGGGCCCTAAATGAGCCAACAGGGTTTTTCACAAAAGACTGTGAGCCTGAAACCTGTTCTTCCTTATTATAAATAAGCTGTATGCAAATATTAGGAAGTTTCAAAGACTGGCATGTATGTGAGTCCTTTTCTTCATCATAAATAATTGATTACAAATAAAAACTGAAACCCCCCCCTTTTTTTAACCATATGATCTGATAATGCGCTGTCCACCTACTGCTTATTTCCATGCGCCTCCTCTATAAGTTAAAGCACCTCATTTGAGGAATAGATGTTTGTCTTCATGAGTGGTCTCTAGACCAGCAGTGTCGGCAAAACCTATGAACTTGTTAGTAATGCAAATGAATGCTCTAAACCTACTGAATTAGAAACTTTGAGTGGGGCCCAGCGTCTGTGTTTTAACAAGCCTTCTGATGATTCTCGTGTATGCTTAAACTTGAGAACCAATGCCCTACAATAAACAGCGTCTTATTTAGTTCTGCACTCAGTGCATTCCTGGATTTCATCAGAATTCATAACCCTCATTGCTACCAAGGCTCACAGGTCAGTAGCTGGACAGCTCTGATAGTGGATGATCTGTTTCCATTCCTCTTTGAGCCTTCTACCCATTATCCTTTGGAAACACAACCACAAGGTCAATGCCTTCTCGAACTATAAGAACGTTTTCATATCACGTCATTCTATTCATTCAGAAAGTTCAGATCATGTAATGTGGATCAGAGTAAGAATTAATGAAGTGACCTGAAAAGTTAGCATATAAATAAATAAATGTTTCCTTAAATAAATGTAGTTTAGAGAGAAAAATGTAAGGGGAACTCTAGAATCTCTTTTTTCCTGCAGGGAATGTCCAGATTTGTATTTAATTTGACTTGGTTTCTTGCAGCCTCACTCTTTTCATCAATCTTTAAGAGGAAAAAAATCTCTGCCTTAAAAAAAACAAAACAAAACAAAACAAAAAAAACAAAAAAACTAGAACTACTCCAGATGCACTCCATTCAATACTATACAAATTTGGGGTTCATGTTCCTTTTTTACTATAATCCATTATTTCCCCCCTAAAAGTAGATTGTGTATGTCTCTTAAATATTCTTTCACTGCATAAGAACAGTTTTTAATATCAGTTTTTTGACAAAGGAGCTCAAGTTCTCAGCTGAGGAATGTATATTTCTCCAAGAATAATTCTTCTTTTTTAAAAAAGATTTATTGATTTATACATACAAGAACTGGGGTACAGGTCAGAGGGGTAGGGGGTAAAAGGATTCACCAGAGACAGAGTGGGGAGCAGAACAGGCGGATCCACTGAAATTCACTGCTGAGGAGAGCAGCGGGTGAGACAGGAGAGGTCTGCTGTGCCATGTGGGTTAGCTCTCTGGCCAGGCATTGAACTTGTACTGCAGTGACATGAATAGCCATATAATATGTAACTTTAACCCCTAGCACCATCAGGGAGCCCCCCTGAATTCATTTTAGTTATTTTGAGAAAAGTTAAAAGCCAGTTATATACTAATTGTCCATGTGGGCATGGTGGTCCCTAAAATGACTAAATTGGCAGCTGTATAGATTTTCAGTTCTGGAAATAAAATGGCTAGAAGCTTTTTTATTTAGGACTAAATCTTTCTAGATGATTTAGCACAAATGGCATTTTGAATGTCAGCCCTAGAAAGAGACATTTGCAAATGAAGGTCCAGCTCCCTGGAACACAGACTCTTATTTTTTCAATGACACATTCTCCCTTGCACATTGGCATTTAGATGTCTGAATAAAGTGATTTTTCTTTCAGGACTAACTTGCAGGCAAAAAAACCCTAAAGTGTGTATATTAGCTGATTGAGGTAAAACATTTTCATTTGCTGATACAGCATCCTGTAAATTCTAAACAATTTTCCAGAAAACAAAGTTCAAGGAAAGAGAGCAGGAGAGGGGAACTTTTTTTCTTCCACGGTGAGAATTTGCACAGGTGCAACTTTTTCAGCTGATCAAGATTTATTTTCATATGAAGTTACTGGGCAATCAGGATCTGCATGGAATGTGGAAGTGTTTGCTTATGAGTTCCACCTGGTGAAACCGTGGTTTGGTGCCTGTGGCCAGAGAGGGGAGGAGGCCGGTGCGCATTTGAACATATGTTTTATCAGACAGCCCCCCTTACTGATGACATGCTTTGTTGCTCTTGTTTGTCCCACCGGGTCAGATGTGTGTGATGGTGCTGAGGGCATGTTTGAGGGAGTACATGTGAGTGGAATGTAGATCTTTGCAAACATTGGGAAATGATTCAAAGTTGTTTCTTTTGCTGGGGAGATGAGAGGCAGAACTAGCAGGGACTGTCATTGCCTTACAGTTTTAGGGTCAAAAGAAACCCTAACAGCCACTAAAATCACCATCCTTGCTTAGTCTTCTTTCATTAGTCATTCACGTGCCGCTGACATGCCTATGATAAACAGCAACTCACTTTCTCAAAATGTCCTGAGAAAATTCTGAGAAGTTCTAATTACTTGAAAACTTTTCCTTTCTTCTTCCTGCTCGATTTTCTATCCCAGGCTATTCTACCAATGGGGTAGGTGCCAGATTGGTCAAAGACTTGCTTTGGGCTAGAAACAGTGAGTAGTCGCAGGATCAGGCTGGGGGCCCAAGCCCAGGAGTCCAGGCTTGATGCTGGAGCTGTGGACAGGAGTCCCCAAAGCTTGTATGTGAGGCCAGGACCCCGCCTTCCTGTTTGGCTCTGGGCATCAATAATGTTTCACTTATTCCTGACATTTGTTGAAATCATAGGTATTAGAATATGCCTGTTGGTGTAGAAATTTAACCCATGCCGGCTACCCTAGAAAAAAATGTGATCTCTCCAGGCACAGTTATGCATGAACATCTGCCTGAGGAATCAGAGCCAGAGGGAGGGGTGGGGGGAGAAAAGTACAGCAAGGCAAGCTGAGGTTATGACAGAGTCCAGGTTGTCGGAAGTTGGCAGATTGCCAGACTACACAAGGGTTGTACTCCAGTAGGTGGGGTTGATTTGCAGCAGAGTCTTGTGCTCCACTTTTCATGATAGAGATGCAGCTACACACCTTCTGTTAACTATTAACCACTGTCCTGCAGCTGTCTTTCAGTGCATTCTGAATCAAGGAACATGGGAAAAGATGGGTGCTCTTCCCTCATGGGTTTGCCCAAGAAAACTAAAGTTTGGAGTTGACAATGGGTGGCATAAGATATGGTCTCTTCCTCCTTCTCCTCTCCCCCCCTTTTATGCAAAGAACAGTCTGAATGTGTTCATCTACCAGGGAAAAGGAACCCCAAAGTAATCAGATAGTGTTGCCAGTAGCTTTATTTTTGTGGCAGATAGTGTTTTACATGATTCCAGGGACCTGAGCTTGGCCAAGGCCTGACACAATACCGAGACCTTCATTTGTACCTCACAGCACAGAAGGACTTGCTTGCTTCCAACATTTCATCCTGTCCCCAGAACTTGTGATATTTTCTCTCGGGTTAAAATGATCTAGGAAATTTTTTTGAAGGAAACTGCCCGTAAGGTTTTCCTTGCCCCTTAGATCAGTATGACTGTCATTAAAACATGCACGTGTATGGTCTATTAGAATTTCAAATGGCAGAAATTTTACATTCAGGAGATGCTCTGAATGTGTCTTAACTAACAGGTAGTGTTTTGTTAAGGAGCCAGACATGTAAGCAGGATAGATAGAAACACTGGGTCCATGCACAACCCTCTCACTCTGTAATCTTCCCAACAAGCGGTTTCCAGTAATCACAGTTCTGATGAGTTATCTCTGGTGAGCACAGCAGAAAATAGTGGAGTGTGATCGATTAATCAAATCAGGATAGGTACTAATCACTGACTGCTCTTTTGTTCCTGTTCCTTTCTCACTAACAAAATGCATGCTGTCTCACTGGCTTGTTAAATGGCAGTCATTCCAAACTTGCTCAATGGGATTTGATGAGCAAAATGTAACAATCTATTGTGCTAGGCATGTATAAGATATTCCCCATGTTACAACATTTTCAAGTGTCATTTCAATGAGGTGAACTTCAGTTAGCTCTGAGCTGGTATTCTTTGTGCAGACTACTTTTCCTTCTAATCTGTATACAAGGACATTTTTTATATTACTTTTATATATTTTTGTGTGCAAATAATGATTGGCACCACCCAGCTCAAACTGACTTTAGGAGGCAAGGAATTTGTCAGCTCATAGATTTAGGAAGTTCAGTGGGTAAAACTGTGCTAAAACACTTTTGCCTCGTGAGCCTCAATGTGTCGTCAGGATGCTGGATTCTCTTACAACTCTTCCTTTAGGTTGGTTTCATTCTCAGACAGTCACCATGAAGTGGCCACAAGGGCTGCCAGCAGCTTCAAATACAAAGTTTCTATCAGTTTAGCAACATCAGGGAAAAGAGACTTTCGAGCCCTCCCTGGTGGCACAGCGGGTTAAAGCACAGCACTAAGAAGCTAAAGCCACTTCCGCATGAGTTCGATCCGCAGCCCCGGAGGCGATCTACATGGTAGGCAGACCTCTCCTGACCCACCTGCTGCTCCCCTCAGCAGTGTACTTTGTCAGTTTGCCTGTTCTGCTCCCCATTCTGTCTCTGGTGAATCCTTTCACCACCCCTGAGCCTCTGGCCTGTACCCCAGTTCTGTATGAATAAATAAACCTTAAAAAAAAGAAAAGAGACTTTCTACTCAAAATCCAAGGGCTGGCTTTCTCTAGTCTACCCCAGCTAAGGAATCCTTTTAGCCAGACCATGGATGGCTCTCTGACTGGTCACTCTTGGTCATGTGTTTACCACTGGCACTAGGGATTGGGCTGGGTGATGGTTCCACAAAGAAAACTAAGGCATTGTTCTCCAGAAAGAAGGGATAATTGTTTAGTAGGAAATTGTAGAAGAACTTTACCACACTTCCTTGTAGAAGTGTGGTAAAGTTAAGCTTGAGATTTAAACTCAGAGTTCTGGATTCTTTCTTTTCTCAGTATGGTCAAGAGGTAACTATGTGGTGTTGACAAGTTAGTTAATCTCTTTGATCACAGTCTCCTCATCTAACAATAGAGGTAAAAACTCAGAGGTTAGAGGAGGAAAGGGACAGTGTTTAGCATCTGTTAATGCTTAGCAAAAGATAGATAAAGATGAAATGGTTTTGCTACTTTTTTTTTTTAAGATTTATTTATTCATACAGAACTGGGGTACAGGCCAGAGATGCGGAGGGTGAGAGGATTCACCACACACAGAGCAGGGAGCAGAACAGGCAGATCGACAAGTACACTGCTGAGGGGAGCAGCGGGCGGGTCAGGAGAGGTCTGCCATGCCATGTGGTCACCTCCGGGGCAGGCGGGAATCGAACTCATGAGGAAGTGGCTTTAGTTTCTCAGTGCAGTGCTTTAACCCGCTGCGCCACCAGGGAGGGCCGGTTTTGCTACTTTTTAAAATACAGTTTTGTAGTTTGTAATGGTCCATATATACCTCCCAGTGGGAAGGTCACGAATTCTCAAATCTTAGTTTCCTGCTTTGCTACTTAGTTGACTCAAAATACCTGCGAAGAGAAATCAATTTTTGGTATCTTTCTAGCCACTGAGGACATCATATTGATCTAGTTATAATGGTGCCTTTGAGAAACTTATATTTTAGTGAGGGAGAATGATTACAAATAAAGAAGGAATAGAATATATATAATGTATATACAGGTTTTCCCCATTTTCCAAAAGTAGGACATTCCAGTAAAACCTTTCATGAACCAAAATGGCATAAAGAAGCAATTACCACTAACTTATTTGGCAAAATTGTTTAGTATCCCCAGGCCTGACCAGATCATCCCAACTAGCATACTAAACCTAAAATAACAATAAGAAATGGTAAAATCTGCAATGACATGATAAATGCTGTCTACCTGTAGAATACAGTTCCTGAGGATGGAACACAGGGGGCTACTCTGGCCAGTTGAGGGGTTTCTCCTGAAGCCGTTCAAAACAGACACTGAAGCCGTTCTCTTTTTGAATTTTGTCATAAAAATGGAAATGGCCTTCAGATTTATTTCCTGTATGGGGAAAGGGTACTTTCCTAAAAGTGAAGTAGCTGAATGCAAAGTGAGGTATGCCTGTACTAGGAAGAAAAAATAGAGTGGATAAAGGAGATAGACACATCTAGAATATGAGCCTGGACTCCCACTCGGGTGGTGGGGGAAGGCCCATGATGTCAAGCAGTGTCCCCGCAGAAGGGAGGGCGTGGCGTGAACAGTAGTATTTCAAGGGAACAAGTGAAAAGGTGCCCAGTGAGGCTACTTTGATAGTCATAAGAAGAAGCTTAGGGGCAGTGAGGCATGGCACACATTGGACCTGATTATGGTCATGAGAAGGGGTTTGGATTGTGTTCTAAGCGTGACAGGAAGCTGCTAGAATTTTATGCTGGCAAGAAATGCTCCAGCATGTTATTCTCATACTGTGGGGAGGAGAGGATAGTGGAGCAAGCAGAAGAAAGGGAGGAAGGGGGTGTGGTGATTGTCCAGGGGAAAGAGTCTGTGACTTGGACCAGGGCACTGGTTTTAGAGGTAATGAGAGTAAGAAATCCCTTTCTTAAGTCAAGAGTTTGGGTGCAGTGGCTAACAGAGAGGCATTTGGTCTGAGTAACTGTGTTAAAGGTGGAGCCATTTGTTGAGTAGGGGGAGGCGGAGAAAGTTATGTGTTGCAGTGGGGACTGAAGAGTTCAGTTTGACATATTTTTGCATCAGCCAAACTGAGATGTCAGGTAGGAGATAGATGTCTGGAAAAGATCTAGCTTTGAGCTGTAAATTTGAGTGAATTCATATTTGGTTAATAGCCAGTAATTTAAGCCACGGGACAGGATGTGACTTGAGATTGAGGACAAGGGAGGTTGGAGCTTTGCCACTCCCATAGTGAGGACTCTGTGCATATGTAATTCAAAAGAAAGGTTATTCCAAAAGAGATGGAAGTGGACAAAGTCACTTTGCTCGAGGTCAGATTAAGGGATTCAGAGTCACATAAGCCGAGCCTTGCCCACACCTGCCCCAGACGTGGAAGTGCTGGGTGTGTTTATTCTGGGGTTCCCTGAAGAAAGCCCCCTTTTACTTCTAGGTGGCATCTGTGGGAGCTCTGGTTGGCAAGAAAGGCATAAAAGAATAAACACGGAAGCTCCCAGAGAGATCTGTCTACTCTGGTAGTCTGCCATTCACTTTCTGGCTGTCTGACACCTAAGTTGCCTCACCCTGGCCAACGCCTCCACGGCTCAGGCTTAGTTTCATGGTTCTGTGATGTAGGTAACCAGATTTATAGTTTGCTGTCAGTAAATTTGATTAGAAACCAGCAGATGGAATTACAGACTATGTGAGTTGGAAGGAACTCAGAGATCACCTCCTCCAATCCCTTTTGATCATTGAGAAGTGGATAATACTCAGAAATAAAAGGGGGCTTTCTTTACGGAGCCCCAGAATAAACACACACAGCTGTCGCCCCTCCATTCTCTGGTTTACCGTGTTATCAAGACAGTGTGATGAAAGTGTAGAATTCCTTTGAAAAATGAGCCTGCAATGTCAGTTAAGAGAGTTGAGTGTCTCTTCATGAAAGGTGTCAAGTCTTCTGAGAGGTCCTTGAGAGAGGAACTTTTGGGCATTTGAAAGTTAATTCCCCTTCTCTTGGGAGTTCCTCAAGAAATCTTGGGCTCCCCAGAAATTGTGTATAGATGTTATATACATCTATTTTTTTTCTCTGGGTGTGCTTTCAGGAATTTACTAGAGTCTCAAAAATCCTCAAGGAGGACTTAAAAAAAATCTTGAAAATCCTTATAAGAAATGGGATGACTGACCATTTCAATGAACTACATTAATCACAGCAATATAGTGACCTATTTTCATTAACTAGTGTCCAGATGCAGATCCAATAAATAAACTGTGTTTCCGGGAAGAACAACAACAACAACAAAAAAAGACAAGTAAGCCAATTAACATATAGTAAAAAGAAGTACCCATGTTTCATCTCCAGCAAAAGCTACACAAACTTTTGTCAGATTCCTCTTTGCCAAATCTAAGTAATTCTTAGATACTCTGCAAAAGTCTTAGCAAATAGGAAGCTATGATTATTTGGTATTTTTTTCCTGCAACAAAATTTTTATTTTTCTACATGACCTTCCTATCTAACCATTTTTTTTTTTTTTAATTTCCCCATGTTAGGACCCCGTGGGCACTGAAATCCTACTCATCCATGCTGATTTCTTGTAATGGACAAACTTGATGCTAATGTCAGGTATGTTCAATTTTGTATCTGTTGTACTGCTAACTTATTGAGGCTTGTCCTGTGAAGTCTCTGAACACTCTGTTGTAGAGATACAAAGCAAATGACTGGATTTTCTTCATCATTTCATTTACGATCATGAATGTGGTACTGTTCAATTATCTGTACTTTTTTTCTATCTTTACTAAAGTGATAGAGATGACTCAAATGTTTCCAGGTGACTATGTTAATTAAAAGGCTGCATAATGGGAAATGCTGTTACATGAAAACACATCTTCATCTTTGAAACAGGAACAAAGATGCATTTAGATGGGGTAAAAATTAGACAATCTGTATATTTAAACTTTTGATATATATTCAAATAGCTTTTTATAACAGGCTCTAGTTTGCTCAGTTCTTTTTTTTTAGCCAGATCATTAGACTCTGTGACATGAGGGTTGCATGGGATAGTTACATAAAGCTAAATTGTTTTTGTTTTGTTTTCCTGTAATTTCCTGCGGTACTTGGAGATCAAATAATAGGCTGATTCCTAGGGAAGTCTTTTTCTTTGAGGCTTTACTGCACTTTCATACAACCGAGCAGTGCAAAGAAAACGGGACTCAGTAAGGTTTCAGTGTTTATGAACTAGCATTTGAGACTGAGGATGCCCCACAGGTCTCTAACTGGAAGACACCCTAAAAGAATGTTGCTGGTGCAATCATAGGACAGTATTTCTTTCACTTGAGATCTGTAGAAAAGTAGGTTTTAGGCAGTGACCAGGGACTCTGTTTGATGCAGCAGAAGATTGTGACAAAAGGAAGCTGTCAACTCTCTTGGCAGAAACTCCATTGTTATGTGAATCAAGCTGCAATATTGTATGAAATCCCTGCTTGGGGTTTCTTTAAGGGCAGAATGTTTCTCTGCATAATTCCAGGCTTGTAGTAGGTTTTTCATACAGAATTGCTAGTCAGCTTGTCCTACCAACATTCTACATATCCTATGTGTGATAGTAAATTGAGCTGTGCCCAGGAACCCTGTATATTTAGCCATAAATCCTTTTACACTCTCAGTGCTCGATGGAAGCACTGTCGATCTTGCTGTTTATCTCACATACTGACTTGATGCACAGATTTTGAGATTGGTGCATTGTATTTAATTTTCCTTTAAACAGGTGTGACATTTGCATTGAGAAAGCGTGGTGGGATTTGGAGAATCCCAGACTTATTTTTGTTCATTACAAGGCCAGAGTGAATAATATTAATGTTGATAAGCTGTGATAATCTGTTTGACGTTTCAGACACTGGATCGGACTGGATCATTTGGTGACAATGCACTTTCTTTTGGATAATTCAGATTTTATGTTCCCTATGATTTCTTGCTTTTAAGCATTTATTTATAGCAACACTGAATTCTAACAGTAGAGTACAATTCAATTTAATGAACATTAGCCATTCTCATGGTGCTATGGAACAACAATGCAGGGTATGAGATGTTCTCACTACCCAGAACCCTGTCAGGTCTCTAACCTCATCCCCCTCACCCTCCCAACCGTCACCTTGGCCTCCTCTGTCCCCACAGTGCTGCAGTAACCACCACTGACTGCCATTTCCTCCTCTGTACAGCCTCCTGGTGACCATAATAAAGACCTTTTTTTTAGGCTCACATTTACCAAATTGTGATGCATAGATAGATGCCTAGTAATAGGCAATAATTTTAGATGGTCTAGAGACATCCTTTTTATTTTCAAATAATAACTGTTTCTGTTAAGGTCAGCTTATTGTGAAGAACAGTGCAATTTTGCCATTAATACTAGTGACATAAGGTTTTCTTGTAAAATTTATTTATTTAAAATGTAAAAGTCAATTTATTGAAGCAGAGGAGGAGGAAGTGGGATGGGTAAAGGGGGGGGAGGAGTCAAGTGTTTGGCGCTGGGTGGAAACTGGACTTTGAGAAGCGATTATGGTGTATTGATTACAGAAGTCATTGCAGTGCTGGCCACCTACCCTGTCAGGCTACAGGCCAGCACTACCTCAACAAGAGTAAGTTGATATAAAGAGAATTACAGTGTGATTTAAAACTACTCATTAGTAGTGAAATAATCAGAAGGAGACATATTATGCTAATGAAGCTAGAAACATCCTAGCTTTAAGTAGCTAGAGTACATTTTTTCAGTTTTGGCATAGGAAGCAGAAACTCTCTTTTTTTGGTCAGGGACTCTTCACTTGGCAAAGTGCCTATGAACAGTGAGAGTTGAAGGGCCAGTCCCTGGCACAGGAGAGGACTTTTCCTTTGCTTGCTCTAAAGACAGGAAAGTGCAGGAACAGAAAGAGGGAGAAGGTTGGAGAAGAGGGTGACTCAAACAAGAATGTGAACATGGGCTCTCCCTGGAAATAGTGAAGTTTGGGAGGCAGGGGCTGGGGGGACTTCAGAGTAGTTAGTTTGCCTGCTTTTGATCTTTTCATTTTATTACATTTATTTATTTCCTTATGTCATTCATTTTTGTATTTGAGTTCTCCCTTCAGCTTGTTTCTTTTGGGCATTTGGGTTGATTCCACATCTTCCCTATTGTAAAAAGGGCAGCAATAAACATAGGGGTTTGAATTATTGTTTTTGTGTCCTTTGGGTAGATACTTAGGAGTGGGATTGCTGGATCATATGGAAGCTCCATTTTTAGCAGTTTGAGAAACCTCCACACAGCTTTCCATAGTGACCACACCAGTTTGAATTCCCACTAGCTGTGTGGGAGCATTCCCCAAAATAGAAGACGTGATATATATATATAAACACACACGCACACACAATGGAATATTACTCAGCAATCAAAAAGATAAACTCATGCCATTTGCAGCATCATGGATGGAGCTGGAAAAGATCATGCTTTGTTAAATAAGCCACAAACAAAAAGAAAAATACCAGATGGCTTCACTCAATATATAGTAATAAAGTAAAAAAGAACACCAACTAGCAACTATAAACCAGAGACATTCTATGGTGGAGGAGAGGGGAACAAGATAAAAACTGGGGTGGGAAGAGCACATGGGACTATGGTGATGGCACATGGGTAAAGTGGTGGGAAATCCACAGGGATTACAACTGAGATGAAAAAATGTAGAAAGTGAAGAATGTAAAAAATGTATTTATAAAATTTTAAAAATGTTAATCTCATGTAAGCTGACTTCTCTCAGAACCCACTTCTTAAGTGGAACTTCCTTGCCTGGCCAGGAATTGATTATGAGTGTTTACCTTGTCTAAGGTCATCATGAGCTATAAACTCAATGTGCATGAGGCCATTTAATTTTCAAAACAGTCCTATGAGGCACAAGCCATTATTACCTCCATTTTACAATGTGTGGTCACTAAGGAACAGAGAAGTTCAGAAGCCTTCCCAGAGCCATACGATTACATTGCTTCCTGCTATAGTACAAAGTGGTGTGTGTGTGTTTGAGTCTGTGTGTGTGTGTGTGTGTGTTTGAGTCTGTGTGTGTGTGTGTGTGTGTGTGTGTCTGTATAATGGCTGCCATGCCTGTCCTGGTAAATGTGCTTTAGAAGAATCTCATCATTTTATCAGCCACTTCATTTTGTGTTTATTTTGGTTTTATGTAACTGAGGATTCAGCTTGATCCTTGCTATTACATGCTTGTTAGCTATCATCTCTGTGAGCTATAAGAACAAGATACAACAGTTCGTATTTTAGAAACAGGAGACATACTACAAGCATTTTTCTCCTAAGAGCGCGGTTGAGACAGGTGGAAGCAGGAAGAAGCGAGTCACCACAGGAAGCAGCAGTGAGAGGCAATTTCCGAGGAGTGCTCTCCCTTAGTAAGTAGTGTCTCCCAAACTTAGCAGTAAGCAGACAGCTGGTTCTGGCCTGTCACCTCCTAGTTGGGACACTCTTGATGCATTTTCAGAAGGCCTGAAGAAAGGAAAGTGGAAGTGGTGGCTGTGGAGATGCCAGAGAGGCTGTGAGAACACCACTCAGCAGCTTTGGGCAGTGCCCCGAGTGCCACCTCCCCCCTCCCCCCCCAATACCCCCCCCCCCACCTTGCTGTCTGAAGTCCGTGAAAAGCCCCCACCTCCTGACTTCAGAGATAGCCGTCTTTGTTTTTTTTTTCACTGCCAGATGCTCTCTCTGCTGCTGTGCTGGTCCCCAAGTGTGATCAGCTCACGTGTGATCCCCCAAGGCAACCCAAGTCTCTTTCTTTTTTTCTGCCGCTTATTCCAGTTAGAGTTTCTGCTTTCTAAGAACGTTCTGTCTTCATTTCTTGTTTCACAAAGCAGAGGGTTCAGGAGCGAGAGGAAACCTGGAGGAAACTGCAAATATACACAGATTTGCTCTTTGAATTTTCTCTTTAGAATGATCTTGGTGAGTAGACAGGGTAGACTTACACTTTGATTCTTTTTAGTGGTGCTGTTCTCTGGATTCGCCCTTTGCCTCCTGGGGTTTCCATGTTTTCCTGCGGAGCAGGATCCTCTCTTGAACAACACCCTGGCTTAAGATTCTGTTTCTTATTTACAAAATAACTGTTGTGCCTTTTCATTAGCAACCACAGAAGCATCCTGTAGGGATGATGTATCCTATAAATGGCAGCGTCTTCCTCCTTTTGCTAGGGGTTCTAGGGAACTCAGAGCCACCTTTGTGTTTGCTAATTACCACTAGCAACAGGAGAAGCTCTCCAGGCCCTTACTGTGTCTCTAACATGCCTCTAAGTTTTTTTCCAGCACTTTTGATACTTCATTTTGTTTCCTTTGTTTTCTTAACAATAGCAACATTGCTTACCTTTGTAACCCACTTTAAGGAAGGACTACAAGAAGAAAAAAGGGGAGACAGGAGTTTGGAAAGAAACCATTCTTGAGGGAGAGTCCTTTTCCTTTGGTAAAGCTTGATGCCAGGTGCTGGGAGTACACTAAACATTTTTAACAGATCAAAATGACAAGATTTTGTATAAAACACAAAAAAATTGGAATAAATACCGAAGCTGAGAACTAAATACAAAATATATACTCCTAATGCAAATGTACCACTTGCTGTACACATGTAAAAACATTAATTTAAAAACATAAAAAATGTCAGTGGTAATTGGCTTCAAATTAATCACCAGTTACTTTAATTCTGTCATGGCACTAAGTTGTAATTCAATACCACAAATCGAGAAACTAGATTAACTGGAAATCAATGTGACCACCATTATTAATTAAAATTATCTGATTTTAATAAAGAGGAAAATAATTTTTAAAACAAGGGAATTGATTTTTGGCTTGATGACTAATACTGGTGACAATAGATGTCCTTCACTAACATCTGAGAAGGAGGTTGACATTTTTAATACTAGAGTCTAACGCTTTAAAATAGCTCATGGAGTTTGACATCAGTGTGTGCCAAGTTGTCAGTCCTAAAGACTTACCAATACAGAATGGATTTGGAACCAGAGTGAATTGATGTTTGTCACCTGGCAATTGGAATTGTGAACATGTGCAGCTTTATTTAACAGGAAACCTCTCTTTAGACTTTGAAACTGTGACATGTATTAGCATACAAGGAGAAAGTGAATGGGTACCATTTCAAAGAGTTTATTTTTGTGTTGCTTTAGAAATGTAAATGAGAATAATACTCAGATGTATTGCTTGACTGATCAAATAGTGATTATTCAGTTAGTCTTTTGGGTAGGTCAGAAGCACAGTGATTTTACACTAGAAAGCATCCCATGATGGAAGCCGCTGTGTCTCAAGGGGTCATGGTGAAACTTAGGTCAGAAGAGGCCTGAAAGCTACCAGAGGGACTGTGCTGTGTTTACATTAATAAAGCAGTGGCCTCTTGGCAATGTGGGAAATCTGCTGTTTATGGAAATAAGCTGGGGACATTCTAGGTGAATCTGAAGGTTCCCAAAGCACTATGACCAAAGCATTTCCACCACCATGATTTCAGTGCTAGCACCAAGGTCAGCTGGAAGAGTGTGTTTAAATCTTTATTCTCCCACTTGTTAGCTGTTTGACCATGAACTAACATCCCAAAGCTCTTTAGCTTTGGGTAGGGGTGAGATACAAGAATTCATAAGAAATAGAGGTCAAATGTTGTATGTACACTTAGAGCACATGCCGTGATAATAACCGTGAGAGAGACACCTTTCTTACCCGTAGGACTGGACTCAGTGACTACACTCCATAAACGGGCTTAAATTCAGTTCCATTGAACCTTATTCATTGGCTGCCCTAATTAATGGGTTGTTACATTTTTTGACTTACTGTCTCTGGCGGTAAGGAAAATGAAGCTCCAAAGGTGGTGACAGACAATTCTTATTAGAGATAGTAAGTGGCGTGACTGAGATGAGGCTTCTGCTCTTTGCTGTCCTACTCAGCTCTGGATTACCTTGACTTTGTAGTTTTTGTGAACTTGGCCATGAAACTGGAGGGAATTGGAGGGAGCTAAGACTTAGTCTTCTGTCCTATCGATTGCTCTAGGTGTTACAGTCAGCTCTCTTACATGAAACTAACCCCTTATTGGTGCTCTCTGTTGAAAGGAAATACCTCTGACTTGCACCTGTATTTGGGAAAATGGAGTCTATTGTAAATATTTCAAACACAGGAAGATTTAATGCAGTTGGTTGCAAAGCTCACTGGAAGGGCAGGGCGTCCAGAAGCTTTGTTAAGTCCCTTCCTGCCATGGGTCTTCTGGAAACTGCCTCAATGTAGCTGCCACGCGTGTTGAAGGAGCCACATGCCTTTGCTCTCACTGCTGAAGTTTTCTTTTCTCCTCTGAACTTTCCATTCCAACAACATAACCAGAAAGCAGAGGGCAAGAAAGTATAGAAAATACATTCACACTAGTTATCCTCTGTGACTGAACTGAGTCTTCAAAAAAGAGGACAATATCAGGTATAGCGTCTTCCTTTTAACCTTGGTTCCTTCTGGAACTCATGCTCTAAAACCTGATACATTGGGTTGTCTATTCTCCCAGCTCCCATGTGATCACATTAGCATGGATAACTAAATCTCAGGGTTCTCGAGTCTCCATCCACTTGTAGAAAGTTGTTATTTGCCCAATTCACTTTGTCCAGATGATTTTGGAAATTTGGTTAATCTGAAAGTGGGTGCTTATAAATGACCCTGAATTTGTTCTGCTTCCCAAGCTGAATGTTGGCCACCTCCAGTTTGAACTGTTTCACTGAATCACATCCTGCAAATGGAGGACCCTTGGGTCTCAAAGGTTGAACACTGATGCTAGCAAAGCAGAAGCTTCTTCATACTGAAAATGCACAATACTGCAGATGCATAGTGAGAACATGCTTTCTGTGTCCTATTTGATCAAAGCCCCCTACTAAAATTGAGACCGGAGTGCTTTAGAAATCAACAACTGAGCATTTCTAGTTCTCAGAATCTGTCCTGCTGGAACTTAAGGAGGGCTGGATGCTGATGAGTAGGCTTCTCTTGTTACACATTCTTAGTCCGATTCCCATGTATACCAAAGGCCTTTTCTCATGACACCATGCCCTTCCTCACTGCAGCTTGGTTCTTGTGAATTCTGCCAACCATCGCCAATCTTTCATTAAATCTCAAATTTCAGGAAGATTTTTCTAGATAGTTTTTTAGGACCTAGGTACATCAGTGGGTGCAAATAACTAGGTGGGGATTCAGGTATTGCCTTATTTTACCCCCTCCCCCCCAAAATTACAAGATTGCTTATAGTCTTGAATCTTAGCTCTTGTCAGTGTTTCCTCGATATCTAATAAGACTAGTGTGTGGTCTGTATTGAAGTCTCACCTGAACTCAGAAAGCCTTGGTCTTGTTATCTCTTTTTATAAGAATGTTGAGACTCAAGAAGCCTATGGGGAGAGTCATTTGAAATTCCTAATAAGCTCCTTTCCATAATCTAGAAACTTGCTTTGTTCTTGCAGCTTCCTGGAGCCCCATGAAGTACAGTACACAAAATAAGTAAGAAAGGTTTTAGAGAGGTTAAGCAATTCTTACTAAGCCCACACAGCTAATGAGTGATTAACCTAAAACTAAAACTCAAGTTGTTGCTTCCAAAAATTGCTTTTTCTCAAATCATTTTCCAGCCAACCAAAGACAGCAGATTATTTCCTAAAGAGCATATAATTCACATTAAAATGTTATTTAATGTAAATGTTTATATTAACTGCCAGAAGGAACCAAGGTTATAGGAATAGGAAAGAAGGTGAATCATTTGTTATTTGCTGCCTTGGACAGTGGACAAGAATGGTTTGCTATGGCTCAGATACTCCTCTAAATTGGGAGCTGCATAAGCCTGTTTTACCCCAACAGCTCACTTAGGGGCTGAATGTTTGTGCTTCCCTCTTCGAATTCATAGATTGAACTTCTACCTCCCTGTGTGATGGTCTCAAAAGGTGACTTCTTGAGGAAGCAATTTGACCATGTGGAGCCTTCGAGGAACAGATTACTGTCCCTTAAAAAGAGACTCCAGGCCCTCCCTGGTGGCGCAGTGGGTTAAAGCACAGCACTGAGAATCTAAAGCCGCTTCCTCATGAGTTCGATTCCCGCTTGCCCCGGAGGTGACCACATGGTGTGGCAGACCTCTCCTGACCCACCCGCTGCTCCCCTCAGCAGTGTACTTCATCGATCTGCCTGTTCTGCTCCCCACTCTGTCTCTGGTGAAACCTCTCACTGCCCCTGAGCTTCTGGCCTGTACCCCAGTTCTGTATGCACAAATAAATAAATCTTTAAAAAAAAAAAAAAGAGACTCCAGGGAGAACTCAGTTTTCCACCATGTTAGGATAAAGCCTTGAGAGGATAATAGCAACTGCACACCTGGAAGGGTGCCCTCGAGAGACCTCCCTGTGCCTTGGTGGGTATGCCCTCACCTCTTGAACTGTGGGAAATAAATGTGGGAGGTTGAAGCCATCATCTGTGGTGATTTGTAATAGTATCTCAGAGTAAGACACTTAGAAATTGGGCTCTTTTCATTGCAAAGGAGATCCAATGAGGATTGTTTTGTTAAGTCACATTTCTAGTAAGAGGTGAAGCCCTGTTTCCAGCCATGTTTGCTTGATGTCAGAATCTATCGAACTCATGAGGAAGCGGCTTTAGATTCTCAGTGCTGTGCTTTAACCCACTGCGCCACCAGGGAGGGCCTGGAGTCTCTTTTTAAGGGACAGTAATCTGTTCCTCGAAGGCTCCACATGGTCAAATTGCTTCCTCAAGAAGTCACCTTTTGAGACCATCACACAGGGAGGTAGAAGTTCAGTCTATGAATTCGAAGAGGGAAGCACAAACATTCAGCCCCTAAGTGAGCTGTTGGGGTAAAACAGGCTTATGCAGCTCCCAATTTAGAGGAGTATCTGAGCCATAGCAAACCATTCTTGTCCACTGTCCAACATATTTGTACAGGATTTCTATGTGGTTGAGGAACTGTCAGTCAACATTTTTAGTTTCATGTTGCCAAATGGGAGACCTGGAGGACAATGCTTGCTTGGTTCTGTTACAGGGGGTTGCCTGTCTGTGGGTTCTCACCAGCATGCATAAGATTCATTTGCACTGC
This sequence comes from Condylura cristata, assembly GCF_000260355.1. Classification (NCBI taxonomy): domain Eukaryota; kingdom Metazoa; phylum Chordata; class Mammalia; order Eulipotyphla; family Talpidae; genus Condylura; species Condylura cristata. Next base: position 36,707,583 of record NW_004567122.1, on the reverse strand, counting down.
AGGCACACACAAAAAGGGCCAATAATGGATTTATTTACAAAGGGAAAGAAAAGGAAAGACCCAGGGAAAGAGAGAAATAGAGAGAGAGAGAGATGCAAGTTAGCTGGTGCAACCTACCAGTTCTGCTGACTTAGAACCCCAATAGCACACTGAAAGCTGATCAAAAGCCAAGCGACCAGCCTCCAGCCATGAGGCCAAGGGAGAGAGAGAGTCTCAGCGCAACATGGCTCTTTATATATATCCCAAAAGTCTCCAACTGGCTGCTTAGCTCCACCCTTGGGTTCTCGCAGTCCTCCCTTTGGGTTGCTGGGAGTTGTAGTTACAGTGACTGGAGTAGGGGGTGGAGTCCACAAAACCTGTGTCTGCAGAGTTTGTTCAGGACATCCTTTCCCCCTAACAATTCGTCCAGGCTTTTAAAAATTAGCTAAAATGTTTATTTGGAGGCTACAAGCTCTGATTTGCCAGAGGAACAGTGATTCCTACTTCCTGCAAAGAAGTCGTTTTGAACATTACATTCTCTAGGCCAGCATCCAGTGGGCCACTTACCTGCCTGGCCTGTGAAGACTTTTGAAGTTAGCACTTCAATTTTGAAAACAATGGAAAGAATTATCTCCAGCTTTATAAACCATATTATGACATTCTGTACAAGCTATTTTCTTCATGGAAATTTGTTTTATTACCATTTAGCAAATAGGGTTATGATGATTTCAAGACCTTTTTTTAAATTAAGGAATTGGAGCAGGTTTCTATGTGAATACTTGTTTAAGTGATTACCATTTTATCAGTCAGGTAACATGTTCAGGCAGTGTTCTTATTTGCATTTCTAAAGAGCTGTAAGAATAACCTTTCCCCCCCCACTTCTCCTCTGCCCACTCCTTAATTTATAATGCCTTTATTAATTTCAGTGCTTGAAAAAGATTTTCTACAAAGCACTCATTTTTGAATGTTTAATACTAGCTTGTCTTTATGCAGATCAGATACAGATGCCTATTTATGATAAAATGTCACTACCAACAGTGGAACTGACATTGTTAGCCTCACCTTATCTCAAATGTCGCCATGATTCATTATTTATAACGATTGCAATTCAAACCCTCAAAAATAGAATTCCAGAAAGAGGGCACACATAGATATACACATTTAGAAAGTAGTTTTGTAAATGTGAAAAAAGGAGAACATGTCAGTATTTTTAAATGTTGGTAATAGTAAGTAGAGAGTAGCTGTGGAAGGTCAGGAAACATGGTCAGTCTATGAGAGGAGGGAAGAGCCCTGTCCGGCATGTTGAAATGGCTGAGTAGAGGCTGAATTACCCACATGAGAGCAGCCCAGGGTCTCTGCTATGGGGCTGTTAGCCCTGGTGTAGAGGATGGAGGACAAAAACCAGAAGCTGATTATAGGAGTAGAGCATTGGGAAAGAGGACACAGATGAATGAGGAAGTTAGGCAGTAGAAATCATGGCAGAAAGTGACCAACTGCATGAGAAGGAAGAGGAAAGCATTTTAAGGTGACCTTGGTGACAAGGAAGAACATACACTTGAAGGTGGCCTTGGACAAGGAGGAGAGTGCATGGGGAGGGAGAACTTACTGTGGAGTTGGCTGAGTTGGAGAAGACTCTGAGATGTCCTGGGTGGAAAGTTAAAAAAAAAAAATGGTATTGAAGTAATGTTGGTTTATCGAATTATGTAATTTTCAGGTGAGCAGTATTATACATCAACATGTGTATGTCCTATATCATGTTCATTATCAAAAGTCAACTCTGTCCTTCATCATACAATTGACCTTTTTTATCCAGTTTACATCCCTCTTTTCCCCTTCTTTTTTGGTAACTGATTTGGTCTCATTGTCTAAACGTTTATTTTGATTTTGTTTAGTTCACTCATTTGTTTCTTCACGTACCACATATGAGTGAAATCGTACGGTGTTTGTCTTTTTCCATCTGACTTATGTGAAAAACTTCTAACAGAGAGTTGGCTAAATTGGAGAGGAGCTCAGTGTGGAAATGTTTTGGGAAGATTCTGATTCCATCTGCTGCATGATAAATTGACTAGAACAGAAATTAACCCTGCAAAATGCTGAAGGTCTGCCAGACAAGGGAAAGATGGATGTAGCTCTCCAAATATTAGTATCAAAGAGATTGCCATATGGGAAGTGTCTTAGTTGCTGAAATTTCAGGGATCATTTCATTCTCTAACTTATAAGCACAAAGGAAGGTTTGCCCGGTGATCTCCTAAACTCAGCAAGTTTGCACATGAGATCACCTGGAATTACTGAATATTTCCCTTGTATTTTGATTTTTCAGTGACTGTGATTGTGTCTATTATGTTTCAGAGTAAACAAATTCTTTATGATTTATGAGGGTTATGATGTCAGAAATGTACAGAGTTGGGAAAATAGTGCCTTGCTTTATTATGTGTTTTAGACAACCTGTGATCTTTGTGGTTTTCTGCTACCGTACTACTTTAGTAGAAAATAAGAGAAAGTCCTCAAAGGAAATGTTTTGGTGGCATCTCCTGGGAGTGAACAGAATTGTATCACTGCAACATTGACAGAAGTTTTGAAAAACAAATTGAGTCATCCCAAAGAATCCTGAGAATCAGGAAAATTGTGGCAGATTTTCTGCAACTTCAAACATGCTATAGTTTGCTGGTGGCGGGCTAACACTCCTGGCCTGAGCCCCTCGTTGTGGAGGAGTGTCAACCCACCTGTCTTCCGTCTTAAGAGATTTTATGGGCCTCTCAGACCAATTGTGGACAACCTTTTGGAGTGCAGGGGTTGCACTTTGTACCCTAGAGAAAGGAATTGACTGTAAGTAGAGATTAGCCTGGAAATTCAGGAAGCACATTTGTGGGAACAAAATCAGACGAGAGGTTCAGTCGACTTTCGGGAAAAAATAATATGAAGAACTCCTGTAATTGGTTGTCGGTGCACTGATGCTACTAATTAAAAGCCAGGATGTTGAAAGGTATTTAAAATATCTCCTCTAGTCAAAAAACTGTAAGCAGTTAGTCATATTTTTAAAAAGATCTGTAATTCATATTTGATTAATTGTGACATGCTTCTGCCCAATTATGTTGAACTGATGAGGTTTTACTCTGTAAAACAAACAAACAAAACACACACACACACACACACACACACAAACAGTAACCTTTTTATGCTAGCTTAATTTTAGCACTGTCTTATTTAGAGTTATGTAACTTTGACTCCTGCCCTTCCTGCCATTGCTGTCATTAGAACTCACCATCTCTTTTCTGAGACTGATTAGCACCATCACCAAACTCCTCTCATAAATACTGCTGTCCACTGCCAACCCCTGCTCATATTTCCACAGTTTAGTGACCAATCTTCCTTCATTTGTCAGTCTGAATTCAGTTATTTCCTCTCCACCCACCCAAGTCTTCCGTCTCCTCTCTCTGTGCTCAGAATTTGTGTAAAACCTGCTGTTTTTAATTGTTTGAAACGGTCAGTTATCTGTAGTTATTGTTTAATATGTCTCCCTCCCCTGCTGCACTTCATGTATCCAATATTTAGCACACTCCCAAGAATGTGATGGTGTTAGAGGAATTTAAGTAAAATTAAGGAGACCTGTACTTCTTGCTCTGCAACTCTTTAGGGAAGGTCTCGTCATCACAAGGGTCTGTCAGAGACAGGTGTGCACCCACAGTCCTAACAGCCACCGCCTCTAGCGCCCACTCCCCACCAGGTACCAAATTCCACTTGGAACTGTGGATTGCAGGGCTCTAGGCTTTAGGGAGGTGATGGGAGGCGGAAGAAGCACAAGTTCTTCACTTGAAGTTGAAGAAGCCTCTGCTAGGATTTTACAGATTTCATGGGATGAACTCTGGTGACAGGGTTGTGTTCCCTTTATTTTGTATCTCCTACCAGGGATGGGTCTTTAACAGCTGGCTCCTCCAGCGCCCTTCCTTTTATTTCTAGCAAACAAGTGGCACTCAGTGGCTCAGGTGTGATGCTAAATCCTTTGTGAGTATTTGTTCATGCACTGTGTTCCACAGTTGCGTGAAGGGGGTGCTCTTATCTGTATGTGTAGGTGGTACTACTGAGATGTGGAAAGTCCAACTGACTTGTCCCTATTCATATGACAGACACATGTTGGGGCAAAGGTTCCAGACCTAAGAGGGGTGAACCTGTATGGCAGGGTTCTCTGCTCCCTGCCTACCCCACTAGATTCGACCTTTGTGATGACATCAGGTCCTCAGGCCATCTGCACTCATCTCCTTTCTGCTACTATTGCTGTTCCACCATTTCCATGGCTCCCCTACTACCGCCAAGAGTTCCTCATACTTTTTTTGTTCCAAATACTGCCAAGGGCTTGCTTTCTAGATAGTACCTTGTGTCCCTGAGAAAGCCTGAGTGGATCCAGGCTTTCTGAGTGACTCAGGACCCCTCAAGGGGAGCTAGGCCCCTTGTTGACTCCCTCCCTCTCTAGAAATTCTCATTTGTCTCTAATCAGAATCTTCAGTGCTGTTTTACCTCTGTCTTCTTCTATCCTCTGAGGTGACTGGCATCAGCTGGAACTCAGAGCACTAACAAGGATGGTCCTTCAGAAGCTTGAGAGAAGTGAAGTTTCTCCCACACATTTGAACTCCCACTGCAGCATCCTAAAAAGTGGTCAGCTTCTTCTGCAGGAAAATTCCAGTCCTTTTCTATGTAATTGGCTACATTCACTTCATTCAATTCAGATAACTGGGTATTTCTGTGAAGAAAATGAACCACAATAAGATTGTGTTGAAGTATGCCTCATTTTTTTGGTCAAGTCTGACAGCGGGTTTTGTTGTAGGGGCTGTAAAAGTTCACCCTCTGTTCCTTTCCTCTGTCATCTTCTGAGCTGTTGTTCAACTTCCTGTCCAGTCCGTCTCCCTCCTGGCCCAGAGAGTAGGCATCATCTGCCTTACCGCAGAGGAGATAGTTCTGTCACCAACTGCTCATGCTGGGTTGGGGTTTCCTTACAACAACTTCAAATGGCCAGTTCTTTCCTACCTAATTGAAAGCCACTGGGGAGCAGGGTGCTCATTTCCTTCTCAACCCCTGGATATTTTCCCAAGTAGGTAACTCAGTGTGAAATACTGAAATGACCTTTGAATTACCTTGATTATGGATGGACCAGATTTCCAAGGCAAGTTCTAATAATCTGAGCATGCCCTACAGACCTTTTATTGAAGCAGACAAAATAAAGGGAACCTTTGGGCTGAGCTGACATCAACAGGGGAGACTTCATGAGCTGCTTTTTTAAAGTATTAGAGAAAATGAATATTGTCTGTGTCGCAGCTAAATATTTCCAGAGTTCTATCAGTGAGATCCTTCCAGTTTCAAGCAAATCCAAAGTAGCTTAAGCAACAAAGAGAATGTATTAGATTACCAAACAACTTGCTGTTCCAGGGACTCTAACAGATTTCTTAGAATTGGTCTTTCCTTCTGTAATCTGCTGTCTTCCTAAGCAGGGCCTTTCCGTGTAGCAATGTCTTCAAGTTCAGGTTTATATACTATCAGCCTCTAGTACAGATAAAAGAAAGGTCTCTCTTCCCAGTAGTTCTAGCTAAAACTTAACATCAAGTCCATTAGCTCAGTTTGCATCTTAGGAAGCATCTTCTGAATCATTGTGGGTTGCTGTTTTACTTCTCTAGGAATATCTAGGGGGCTTCACTATAGTAACTGTCCAGGGTATCCCTGGAGATGAGATGGGGAGAATAAGCTCAGTCCCACTCCAGCTATGGGACTAGATTGGGGACAAAAGCCTTGCTCCAAAGAAAAAGTAGTTATTTTACAAAATGCCAGGAGGATAAATGTTTAACAGCTACATGGGCAGATGTCTAGCTGAGGGGGTTGGGAGCACAAAAACCCCCAAATCAGAGTTCTTGCAGTTCATTTTGGAAGGAAATCCTTTGTTTGCTTAGGTAAGGCTGCGCTGTATCTTTATGTAAATGATTGTGTCACCATGGACTGGACCAGGAGTTTGCTGCAATTAGCATACTAAGGGAGACATGTGAACCAGATGCGAGGTTCCAGTGGGATGGACGTGGATGAAAGAATTAGGTGGCTCTTAAATTTGGAGAGAACAGAAGTCCAGAGAAGACAGCTAAGAGAGTGGGAGCAGATGGTGCTTGTATCTAGACAACATTGGACAATTTCATCTCAAGGCAAAGCTTGGTCTTTACTCTGGAGTGTGTAGGCAGGAGACTTAGGCTGGAGTCACCTCTCTGTGAACTAGCTTCTTGCTCAGTAATGGAACAAAGATGTTCAAATACTGTTGAATTTCAAAGAACCCATTCATATTAATATGCACTAGCCACCCTCCTTAGTTCAAACAAGTGATTGCAGTTGACAGTAGAAATGTAAATTTCACTGTAACTAGAGTCTGTTAACATCCCTTCTCTGTTGATGGATATTATTTGGATACACACAAATGTGGTTGTGCACAGATATAGGAATGGGTGTCCAGGTGAGGAGGCCTGGTGACTGTCGCCAGGAAGTCTGTATTCCCAGGTGGCTGTGAATTGCTGTGCTATTGTAGCAGCTGTTGAGTTGCGATCTAGTTTTCTTTCTCTTAGTCTGAAACTAGGTTCTGCTTGCGATGGGAAAGATAGTGAGAGCTAAGTCAAGTCTTCCAAGAATCACAGAGAGAGATGACGGGACTTCACGGCAGTTCTACCCAGTAGAAATATAACATGAGCCACATGTAAAAGGCTAAGTTTTCTATTACTTATGGTAAAAGTAAAAAGGAACTGTTACCAATAAATACAAAATCCGAAGCAAGTAAAATTAATTTTAATAAGTTATTTAATTCAGTGTATCCAACACATTATTTCTGCATTATAATCAATGTAAAAATATTTTCCTGTACTGAAGTCTTCAAAATCTGGTGTGTATTTTCCACTTACAGGACATCCGCATTTCCAATTTCCTGTGTCTACATGTGGCCGGTGGTTACCATAATGGACGGTGTGGTTCTGGAACACATGTTCCAAGGTCACACCTCCCTGTGCTCATCGCTGCTCCCCACCCCGGCTGACAACCTTGCCTCTCTCTCTCTCCCCATTTCCTGCTCCTGTGACTTCACCTCCTTCTCAGCACTGCATTTGAGGCCCAACCGACTAATCAGGTACCTGCAGGAGACTTAAAAACATCTTGCCAATGCAGACAACTGAACCTTTCCCTTTCTTTCCATATTCTTCTATCTTTTTGTTTGTTTGTTTGTTTTTAATTCTTGTATTTATGCACACAAATCTGGGGTATAGGCCAGAGTTGTGGGGTGGTGAGAGGATTCACCAGAGACAGAGTGGGGAGCAGATTGACTGAAATCCACTGCTGAGGGAGCAGCGGGCGGGTCAGGAGAGGTCTGCTGTGCCATGTGGGTCAGCTCCCTGGCTGTGGATCGAACTTGTGCTGCCGTGGCTGCAGATGGCTTCATAGTACTGAGACTTAACCCCTTGCACCACCAGAGAGGCCCTTCTTCTACCTTCTTATTCGAGATTGCTGAGCACACACAGGTCCTGCTGTTGGTGTTCAGTCCTCGCCGTTCCTTGCCCTAAGTAAGCACTGAGCCCACAAGAACAAAGTCCCTCACTCTGCCAGACTCTCCCCCACATACCAGTAAGCTCAGTGTCCCATACTCAGTCTGTCCTTGCCTGCCCTTGTACCTGGACATGTTTTGCATGAAATGCCTCAAAGTTTAACTTTTGAGGGGGTACCCTTGGTGTTATCATTAGCCTCCTTGCAGCATGAACAGCCTATATTTCCTCAGCTCCTTCTTCAGATCTGACAATCTCATGATTTTTTAATTTTCTTTTGTAGCTGTCAAGTCACACCTCATTTCCCGCAGTGGCCTTTTCTTGCTCTTCTCCGACAGATTCCACAATCTTGGCTGGACGAGGCAAAATACACCATTATGTGGGGACTCCCTCCCCCTGTGGATTCACCAGTGCTTTTCTTGGGCTGCATTGCAGGTCCCCACTGCCACAGCCCCACATTGCCCATAAAAATCTCTCTCCAGTGAGGTTCTTAACAAAAGCAATTTTGTTTGGAATTGAGATGAGGGCCTTCAGTTTCCATCTATTATTAAACTGTTGCCTAGTTTTCAAAAGTAATTTGCTTTCTTGGTCAGGAAAAGCATGTTTATTCACTATAGTAATTTTTTTTTTTTTGAACTGGCAGTGTTTGTATTGGCAAACATAATTAATTGTAATTCACTTCAACTTAATAGATTATTAGAACATGAGAGGACTGTAAAGATAAGCTAGTTCAGATCCAGTGTTTAACAGATCTGGGTAACGAGGCCCCATGGAAAGCACAGTGGTTTCAAGGTCACTTAATATGAGTCACAGGCAAAGCTGGGTTGCATTTCTGGGTTTATTGGCTTAAAGGTCAGAATTCTTTATTCCTGTGCTCTTTTCTTCTCTCTCCCTTCCCTCCTACCTTCCTTCCTTCTACTTTCATGGTCTAGGAAAGCTGGATCAACTACATTAAATTCTGTCCATCACAGGGCTTATTACAGATATGCCATACCAAATTAACAAGCCTGTTAAGGACTTCAGCATGTTTTTGTGGACAGCAGAGCCTGAGTCCGAGAGTTTGGGCATTTGTATTAAATTGACTTGAGCTTCCAATGTCACATTAATTTCTTGAATAAGGATTTTAGTGCTCAACCAGATTATTGTTTGATGTAAAGGAGAATAATAGGCTGAACAGCCTGTTAGGTGATGCCAGCTGAGTCCCCGCAGGAAAGTGAAGACACATATAAGTAGGGTAAAGGCACTAGCAGGTTTGAAAGCTGTAAGGGGTGGAGGCACCCTGGAGTTTGCGATACCAGAGAATTGTTGCCACTTCTATGCCTGAAGGGACAAGAAGGGCGTTGTTAACAGAACCCGAGGAGGATGGAAGGAGGGCCTGAGTTCCCAGAAGGAGCTGTGGCCTCCAGTACAGCAACAGTTACTGTCAATTGGTGCGGAGGAAGATGGAGAATCTTTTGACCTCACTTCCTGCTTAAACCGCTTGTTGACTGACTTAAGCAGAACAGGAGGGCAAGGTTGCTGACTACATTGCTCCTGACATAAAGCCCATGTGAAGGCTTCCCTGATGGCATACGGGGTTAAAGTGCAGCACTATGAAGCAATCCATAGCCACTGCAGCATGAGTTCGATTCCTGGCCAGGGAGGTGACCCACATGGTGCTGCAGACCTCTCCTGACTCGCTCACTGCTCCCTTCCGCAGTGTATTTCAGTTGATCTGCTGGTCTGCTTCCCACACTGTCTCTGGTAAATCCTCACCCTTACCACCTCTGGCCTACACCCAGCTCTTGTCTGCATAAATAAGTAAAATAAATCTTTTAAAAAGAAGCCTTATGAGGAGCACCTGGGCTACAACTGTCTGTCCAGGGCCTATCCTTCCGGTCCCTGGTAACTGCTCCCTGTTCTGGCCTGATAGAAAGACCCCTTTCTGAATCTTGGCTTCTTTGTGTTTGGGGTGTACCTGGGTTGCTTCCTAACCCACTCAGCGTGCCTGGCCCCAGGCTGCAGTGGTGGGTATCATTGCGGAGGCCTGGAGTAGCTGACAGCTCCCTGGTCACCTTTAGGAGAGAGCTTGTCCAAGGTCAACGCCATTATTGAAGAAATGCTGGAAGTAGAGTGAGCAAGGCCCATGGCCTTTGTTGCATTCCTGGACACCCCTGCCTTTAGCTAGCTCTGCTGCTGAAGCTTGCACCCCTCCAGACATATGATCATAGATCATAATTGGCTAAGCCATGTTGAGGTAGGGCTTCTGAAACAAACTTAAAACAAAAATTCTAATTACTTCATTTCTATAAAAGTTAAAGTAAGAGACTTGAAGTAGAATCACACTAGGGAAAATGCAAGGAAGCAGTGTCGTAAGACTGGGGAATTAGTAAAGCTATCTAAGACTCAAGGGAGGGACAGGAAGATGCAACATGACCAGTAGAATTATTTTCCAACCAGTCATTTGTTAATTAAGTCAAGTTTCATGGAAATGGTGAAATAATTATGGTATAGTATAGATGCCTTTAGAAACTCTGCCAGCTGTGCATATATGTTTCTGTGGTACATTAGGACTTCATATGTAGACTATACCATTCTAAAGAAAAAAATCTGTGTAGGCATAAAAAAACAATCTAGAAAGCTATACACCAGATATCTACATTGCTTGCCTCTTGTGAACAGAAAAATGGATGTTAATATTTGTTCATGTGTCAGTATTTTTATATTTTTCTTGGTTCATGATCATGTATTACTTCGTAACAAGTACACAACAAAACAGAGTTCCTTGTAGTCAACATGTCATATTTTTCACAGCAATTGAAGTTGATAAATACTCATCCCAGGGTAGGACTTGCTGGCTAGAAGATCAAAAACAGTCTTGTGATTAATCAGCAAGGTGAGATGAAATAGAGATGAGTTTGGAGAGTGCTGAAAAAACCCTAAGCTACAGGGAAAGCAGAGCTGAACTAAGGAAATAGAAATAGAAGGCTTTTTCTTCGGGCCCTCCCTGGTGGCACAGTGGGTTAAATCACAGCAGTCCACAGCCACTGCAGCATGAGTTTGATTCCCAGCTGGCCTGGGAGGTGATCCACATGGCATAGTATATCTCTCCTGACCCACCTGCTGCTTCCCTCAGCAGTATATTTCAGTACATATTCCTGTTCGGCTCCCCACTCTGTCTCTGGTGAATCCTCTTACCCCCCACACCTCTGGCCTATACGCCAGTTCTTGTATGCATAAATAAATCAATATATAAAGAAAAGAAATGGAGGGCTTTTTCTCCTACCTACTGTCTTATCTTGAGCTGATGATCATGCTAATAGATTATGTCAACTTTCCATCAAGGAGAATTTTAAACACATTTTAGAAAAATAAACCACCAGAAAGGTTTAAAATAAGTGTGCGTTTTCCCTTTTCATGTGTGTCAAAAAGCACTAACCCCTGTGGTTGTCAGTATAGTTACTCACTGGCTCCTATTTGTTCATGCACATGCTCAGAAACCACCATGAGCACCTATGTGGCCTGGTTGCCTAGCAACATCAGTGGAAGTGCTGTGTGTGCTTCTTAATCACTGTAAAGTCTTGTCCTATACACACACCACACACACACATATTTGTACACACACATATACATAATACACACACACACACACACACACACACGAAGCATAAAGGGAAAAGGAAGAAAAAGACTGTGAAAAGCAAAATGAAAAAGAAAATCTAACTTCCAGCTACAAATTAAATCATAGCATCTAAATAAGTTTAGGCTAAGGAAAATTTTTCAAAAATAACTTTAGTCCCATAGGAAGAATTGAATGACAAGTGGAAGTCCCGAGTCAGCATTTAACTGTGCATTTTACAGGAAGTACCTCCAGGAGCTTAATCCCTCATCAGGAGTGGTTTATCAACAAGTCCTAAAGAAGTTCCTACTCACTTTCATCTTTGGAAGTGGGTGTGAGCCGTGTTTGGCTGAAGAGGGTTTGGCAACTTGAGGGTTGTCTTTAAAATCCTGCTGTAACTTAGAAAAATGTATTTTCAGGTTCTGTAGTTTGTGGGATAGTGAATCCCATTGATTTACTCTTCCTGGAGTCAAATCTCACTCCAGGACTTCTAAAGTCAGCACCTCGGGTGTGTTGTCACATAGTGAAAAAACCCTGAGAAGCCTGTTAACCTGCATGCACCAAATGAGGCCTGCCAGAGTGGGGACTGACCTGGCCTGTCATTAATCCACAGGACCTGTTTGCTACTATTGTGCCAGGTCACTATTTTTTGAAAACCTACCTTTGAATTGAATGACCGTCAGCGTAACAAGCAGAGTGGCAAGATTTATACTCAGTGAGTGATTGAGCTAACAGAAGACACAGCAGTTTCCTATCTCCTGTCTCATTCTTATTTGGGGGGGGGGGCATGTGATCACTCAGCGAGCAGTGAGCAGAGTTACCTGCAATATTCAAATGGTACCTCTCTGAGTAGATTGAATGTATGATGCGACTCTATTGTAACTAGTGCTATATTTTTATTTCCAATAACTTACCAATTTTTAAGCAACAAGGAGATCCCTACTTCTATCATTCAAAAAATAGATTAAAAAAGTTTTCTCTCTCCTCATCTTCAGTGAGAGCCAATGTACTGCAGGTTTGAAAGGTATCAGTTCCCTCCCTGACATAAGACTCTCTCTGTATTAACATCCCTAATAGAATATATCATCTTGATTAACCACCTAGGAGTTGATGGCTAGAGATCAGACAAGCTCAAGAAGCAATAAAATATTAAATCCTACCATTTCTACCTCCTGATCCCACTAAAATCCTTTCATACTTCTCTGACACTGTCTTGATTCAGAACATTATCATCTGTCACCTGAGTTATTGCAACTACCTCCTCCTTGGTCACACTGTCTCTCTCAATCTATTCCGCCTGTTACAGTGGAGTAGTCCTTATTTCTACAACATGAACTTTCTGGGTCCCACACAGTCAAATTAAACTAACGCTGCAAGAACGCTGCAAAGCTGGTGCCTATGCCCAGATGTCTATAGCTCTTACATTCCCTCTTTTAATTTTATTGAGTTATAGTTGACATATAACATTGTCATACTGGCATGTGTATATATTGTGATCACATTCATAAGTTTAGTTAACATCCGTTACCATGCGTAGTTACAGAATTTCTTATCCTTGTGTTGAGTCACTTTTTCTCTTAACTAACTATTTTGACACAAATATTGACTCCAGAACCAAATAAAATAAAATAATGGGAATCTTGTTATGTGACATCCCTGTTTAAATGTCTTTAGCAGTTTCCCATTGTTCTCAGATTAAAATCCAATATTCTTAATGTTAACAGGCAGACTGAGGACCCCCAAACCTTCCTGCCTAAATGGGTTCTGCCATCTGCCACATAAAGACAAGCATACTGTACTGTGTAAGACCTTCAATAGACAAGAACTTTAATACAATTAGTGTGCAATAGAGAGACAAGAAGAGGAAGAATATAATTCAAATAGTTGCCTCAGGAAACACCTAAAGTTACCCATCCTTTTGTGGGTAAATGTCCAGTCAAACAGGGTTGGTCCAAAGCAGGGCCCTTGAAGTCAGAAAACCTGCCACGAGGCTAAGGACCCTCCTGGCGGGGACCCGTAGGAAAGGGGAAGAAGGGGCCAGACAAGTCTGGAAGGAAAGAGAAGAATCAAAGTACAAGTTAAGAGAAAAGCTGCCTTGTCAGCCTCCAGGGGTCTCTCACTTTCAAAGGCCTCCTTCCATGTCCCCAAGTCCCTGATACAAGTGGTGCTCCTTCACCTGTCTCTGTGCTCCATGTGCCTTCTCCAGTCATCTTCCTTCTTCCTCTTCCTGGCCTTCCTCCTCCTCAATTCATCTCCCAGTCTATTTAGCTTTTCCTTCTTGCCCAGCTCCACCCTTCCTTAGTGTAGAGCAGGGGACCTGGAACCTCCTTCTTTCTATGGTTATCACACTGTCACAGTAAAATGACCAGTCAGGATTTCTATGATTTGACACCTGTTCTATCTGTTGCATCATACCACTCTCTACTGCCTGTATTACAGTTGGCGATTGCTCCCATTTTTCCATATATTGCATTTTCTTGCTACTAAGAACTCTCTTGTTACTGTCTTCCCTTGCCTAATTAAGTCACACCCTCAGGTTTCAACATAGATGTCACTTTCTCCAGGAAGCTTTCATAGACCACCTAAGCCTGGACTGGATGCTCCTCTAAGGTGTCTCCATGAGATATTATAATGGCAGTCACCATTTTACATGATTGTCCCTTTGTTTCCCTTGCAAACCTTCAGGCTATAAGAAGGCAGACAGTCTTAGTTTACTCAAGTTCTTTGTGCAGTATGTGTTCAAAAAGTATTACTTGAATGAATAAAAATATAAGCCAGATTTACACTTTGGGATCTAAAAATAGCCTTGGGATCTAAAAAAAAGTTGATTTGTGAAAACAGTTCTTCATCCAGATGAGACTAGACAGTTGACAGTAGGGGTGATCTGTGGGTGATTTGGTGGTAGGTGTACTATGGTGGCAATATTTGAGGGGGGGGTCCTATTCTTTCAAAAGCCCAACAGTTATGTGAGCCAGTGTTACCTAAATTTGAATAAAGGAAAAAAAAGGACTACTTGACTAAAGTTTTGGATGAATGGCAGATCTTGGAATATAGAATTCTTGTGTTTCCAGTTGAGGTTAGAGTAAGAGTCTAGGCTTATGGATCACTCCTTGTCTTAGAAGTCATCTTGCTTTAGTTTGTCTAAACACCACTAGGACTCAGAGACATGGCAGTATAAAGTTTGCAAGTTAATTTTGACCATTTAAGTGATAACTTCCATGGCTCTCCATTTCTACATTAACTCACCTCAAAACTCTCATCATTGCATGGGGTAGGGCTTCATTTGAGGGGCTGAAGTTATGTTCCAAGTTTTAACCTTAGAGAAAACAGGCTTTTTTTCTACTGCAGGCTTCTACACCAGTCTCCTTATTCATATGATTGGATCATAGAACAGGATGAGGCTGTGATGAATCAATGATGGTAGTCAAAGAAATTGCGATCTCTGGCCAGCCCTGGGATGTGTGCCCTATCTTGGAAGGCCTCTAGTGCTATAAATGGGGGTAGAGAGAACCATCAAAGATGATTCAGGGCCTTGCTATGAAAAGAAATAGGGGATGTGAAATACAATTCACAAAGACTCACTGCAAATGACCGATTCTCTTTCCTTGAATGACTTTAATCAAGTTATGGCCCCTGAATGTTTTCACTGTTGCTGTCCATGGTGGAGAATAAGGCCAAGTCAACAATGGGACTTGTCCAGTCCAGTCTTTGTCCACTGGTTTTCATAGTATGAGTTGGTCTGAGAACAAAGAAGTGAATCATGTGCTTAACCAGGATGTTATGAATATAGACATTTTTATCTCTGGTTACAAAAGGGGATTTGGATGCCCGAAAAATAAAGCAACATCTCTAAGGACAAAGAAGAATAGAATTGAGTCCAACCCAAATCAAGCCAACTCTAGGCCAGCACTTCCCCCCCTCTGATTTTTACTCCCCCCCTCCCTTTTAAGTTCCTTTAACCTCTTTTTCATGGTGGTGACATGGAATATGAGGATCAGGGGCTGTCAGATACTTATTTCCCACCACTACCCAATCTGGGGCAATCTATTAAGGGGTAAAAAAAGAGAAGATCAAATAGTTGGAGGTTAGTGAAGGGACACATTGCTGAGTATCCTGGCTATCTCATTTCCCTGGGTCTAGTGGGCTCTGATACTCAGCCGAGTATCATCCTTCATCGTGGTTATGCGAGATCTTGGTGAGTTCTATATTGCCTGAGCTTACATAAACCAACGGGGTTGCCATAGCTTATTTCACATAATGGTTTACAGCTTACAAAGTGTTTTCCTCCCATCACCTCGCTGTCTGCTCCATTTTCCTACCCACCCTGCCTAGGGACGTGCTGCAGGAAATGTTATTCTTGGAACAGCTGTGCCTCTGATTTCAGTTTTTACAATAGTTGCAGCTATATGAGGGGTGAGGTATTCTGTATTTGTCATCTTCTATATTATATAAGTGGCATTATTATCTTGTTAAGATGTCAGCTTTGATAAAGGTGTTTTTGGAATCCCTTCAAATGAAAATTGGATTATAAAGTCAAAGAAAAATATCAGGAGGACTAAGAAATAACTTGCATAAGAGAACAGATTGGAGGAAGCACCTGATGAGGAACAAGAATATGGTTAATTAATTATCTTAAAGTAGGTTTTATATCGAAGTATAAACTACACCTGGAAATATGCCCAGATAAGATTATACCTGGACAAATTTTCTCTGAGACTTGTATAACCAACATCTAGATGAAGAAATGAAGAGTTACTAAGGCCTCTGTGTGGGAATTTCCTTATTTCTCCTTTCCTACACTTGCAATTTCTTATCTTTTTGATAACAAGTTTGTCTAGGGGACATTTATTAGTCTTTTTGAACAAGGAAGTTTTATTTTATACATTAATGGTCTTAATTTAACTAGCTTCTGCTTACACTCTGTTTCCCTCATCCTACTTTATTTTGTAGATTATCTTGCTCTTGTTTTTCCAGACTCTTGAATGAATATTTAGTTTAATAGTTTTTACTTTTTTTAAGTTTTTACTTATATTCTCAACAAGTATTATTTCATAATGCATGCACTTAAGGTTGTGAATGTTCCACTTACACATTGCTTTATTTGCATCTCACAAGTATTAATGCAAAATTCACTTCCAAACACTCTTTACTTCCCATTTTGATTCCTCATGATCCATGGTTTCTTCAGAGAAATATTGCTTACTTTCCAAATATTTACAAAATCTCCAATTATTTCGTGCCTGATTTTTACCTTAGTTCCTCCAGAGTGGGGAATATTACTGTTAACAGTTTAAAAATTAAATTAAACTAAAGTAGTTTTGAGATATACCTTTGGTCAGCATATGTCAAGTCTGGTAAAGTGCATTTGTACTTGAAAAAGTGACTCATGTTCTGACATTGTTGGCTATACTGTTCATCCAGATCCTCTATCCTTACTGATCTTTTTGTCTGTTTTTTTCCATCCTCTCCTGAGAAGGTGTGTTCATTTCTCCTGCTATGATTGTGGCTACATGTATTTTGCCTCATAGTTTTATTCATGTTTTTCTTTGTATTTTGAAAATATTTATTAAGTGCATTAAAATCTGGAATAGATGTATCTCCTGATAAACTGACACATTGGCCATCTGAAATATTCCTTTTAACTCTGAATTACTTACAGCATTAAATTTTGCTATTACAACTACACCAACCTTCTTTTAGTATAGTTTCACTTTATTTATGTATGTGAAATATATGTTCATATTTCACTTGTGTGCTTATATTTAAACTATCTTTATTACGAGCAGTCTTTGTACTTTCATTAATCTGAAAAGTTTCCCTTTTATGTTGAGGTATTTAAGGTTCTAATATATTTGATTCAGGTATACTACTTCAAATTTTATTTTCTAGTTGTTCCACATAATTTATTATTTATTCTGCCTTGCTGCCTTATTTTTATCCAGTAATTTATTTTTATGTTTGCATTTCCTCCTTTACTAGTTGGTGAGATGTATATTCCTCTAGTGTTTATCCTGAAGATTAAATGATCACCCTGAATTATTAGAGTTTAATACAAATTTTTGCTTTGACCACTTCTCTGGCAATCCTAAGTCCTTAAAAATATAATTATCATCTTCTTTTAAGCTTTACATATTATATATGCACACACAAGACATTATATATTATTTGTAAGTATAGTATATTCTAATTTACTAGTAATACTACCCTTATCATTTTTCTTCATTCCTATCTGCATTTCCATGTTTTTCTCTGGTGTCAGTTCCTTCATAGGGGAAGATGAGCTCTAGTTTACATCTGAATGATGATGACTGTTTCTACTTTTTTTATGTGCCTGGAACTATTTCGATTTTTCTTTCATTTTGAAGAATATGGAACTGCGAGGTTGACAGTTTTGTTTTCTGTTAGCACTATAAAGATCATCTCATTATCCATTTAGCTTCATTCCTCTGATTTTTGGAAAATCAGGTATAAGTAAGTCTTGCTGTTTGTTCCTTTGAAATAATGTGTATTTTATCCCTTTTAGTTTTTTTAATGTGTACTTGAATTTTAAGCAGCTTTTGGTCTTTGTGTTTTTGTGTTTTATTTCTCTTGGTTAAATTCACAGTATTGCATGTGGGATTTGAGGTTTTTCAGCAGTTTTAGAAATAACTTCAAACACAGTTTTGCCTCTTCTTTCTCTTCACCTTTCTTGAATATTTATTGCACTTATATTTCACCTTTTCAGTGTATCTCCTCTCTCTACTGTGCTATTTTTTTGTAGTTTCCATTCTACTTTTATCTCCATGGCTCAGTCAGTATGTTTTCTACTTACCTTTAACCCTGAGTTTTTATTGTTTCTTCATTCATACCCAGTATGCTATTGAATTCATCTACTGAAATTCTTACTTTCAATAATTATATTCCAATGTTCTATAATTTCCATTTAAGTTATGAAAATATTTAAATTTTTTCTTGTGATGCTCTGTCTACCTTGTCATCTCTTTTACTGAACATATAAATCTAATGTTTGGATCCATTGTGCTAGTCATCATGAATTCTGTCATAAAAAGGAAAGTCACTAGGCAGGCATCCCAAACAAGTTGGCTACATGACTAAAGAGTGGGCTTATTTAATGGAGAAAGGCTTTGGTCTGAGTCAATTCAACCAATGTGTATCTCATGGTATCTATTATGTGTCAAGGTATTTTCAAAAATGCCAAAGTACAAGATTTAATGATCTCATCAACTACTAACCTGCACCAATTTCATATATTCTGACCTTAACTCCTGGCCGTCTGGACATCACCTTTCTGTATAATTTTTTCATCCTCCAGCCCACCCTGATCCCGTCTGTTCTCCTCTCATTTCTTCCTCATTCCTCCACACTATTCTGTCACTTTACTTTCTTGGTTCTGCTATTTCCTGTTAATCTTGGAATCTTCCCATAGAATTTGCTGGACCAAGGTGATTACTAAATTACTGCAGTATTTCAGACAGGTATTCCTCTGCCTACAACAACATTGAACCCCCTGGTGGTACAGTGGGTTAAAGCACAGCACTGTGAAGCTAGCTATAGCCACTTCAACCGGCTTCTGATCCCCAACCAGGGAGGTGACCCACATGGTGTAGCAGACCTCTCCTGTGCCGCGTCTCACCCACTACTCCCCTCAGCAGTGTACATTGTCGCTCTGCCTTTTCTCCTCTGTGAATCCTCTCACCGCCCCTGCACCTCTCGGTTGTACCCCAGTTATGTATATAGAAAGAAATAAATCTTTAAAAATAAATACATTGAATAGAGAATTTTTAAATTCTAGCAAGAACTGTACTCTGACCAGCACACAAGGAGCCAATCAAGTTTAAAGTTGTGGGGGAGGGGTCACCGACTTTGAGATTTTCCTCAGGAAGGTGAGTCAGGACTCCTTGTTAATGACTTAGTGGTATTAGTGCCATTACAATTAGAAAAAAACAAAGGATTCTCAGGACATGTGCTGGGGCTATTATAGGCCATTGTCATCACATCCTAAAACTTTAATAAGCTTGTTTCACACAGGTTGTGCTTATCACTTAAAAGGGGTGTAAATAGCCACAATCCATACATTTTTGGATTGTTAGACTACTCATTAGCATTTGTTTAATTACGGTTGTTTAATTACAGTGTCCTCAGCTGCTGCTCTGGGTTGTAATGGAAGCACAAATGCCATATGCTGCAATTGATTTGCAGACACAGACTTTGATCGGAAGTCTGTGGGCTGCTGATTGGTGTCTGAGGCAACTGATATTCTGTATTTTATTTTTAACTAACTTGTAGAGATAAAAACATGATGTTGCAGTGATTATTAGTCATGGCAGTAAATAAGCGTGGCACTACTCAAAATTCCTCACACAGCCCACAGGTTTATGAATTTTCCCTATAAATGGGCTGTATCATTTTAAAATTTATATCATTTAAATTGGGAGAGAGTTTTAAAACAATTTTTTGAGGATGTTAGAGGGGCAAGCAGGGTGGGACGATAAAATCCAGAACTGATATCTAACATCTCACATAAGGAATCCAAATTACATTTGGAGTCAACATTAATTGTTTCAGCAAGGTGATTCACATAGAATGGCTGAGGTGTCAGTCTCGTCAGGTGAATAATTAGTATATTGATGTCAATACCAATTAAAGTAGCAAAAAAAAAAAATTCTGCTACGAATTTTTTCCTTGTGGGATCTTTGAATAGGCTTTTCTGTTTGGAGTAATTTTTTGTTCCTTGTTCCAGACCCACCCATGAAGTGTTTGGAAAGCAGGAATGTGAACAGGTAGATGACCTAGGAAATCCACTCTCTGCCTCGAGGAGGTAGTGAGGGATCTGGCTTTGACGGGGATAGAGGTGGCTTTGGTTCTCAGGCCTACCTGCGCCAGAACATTCCCTGTGCAATCTGTGCACGCTGCAGTAGGGCTAACATTTAGCAACAGCAGCCACCTCTTTAGTCGGAGTTTTTCTTATTGCATTGACTTTAACCCTGACTCTCTGACCTTCCTGGAGATTTGGGGGCTTTCTCATATTCTAATATTCTTTTATCTTCTCTACCTGAATGAGCTAGAGAATTTTGCTATTTGTGACTAGAAATGCTGACTAATACCACCTATATGATTTTATTTGGTTAAAAGAAATTATGTTTGCATAGAAAAAAATGTAACAGTGGTTTTTTTCTGCCAGATGGGATTTCTGAAGATTTCAATCTTACTTGCTTTTTTTTTTTTTCTGAAATTTTCTATAATGAGCAAGTATTTTCTATGTCCAAGTTTCTGGGAAATAAATATGTGGGGAAACTTGTTACTTTGTTGCATTAATTCATATGTGGAAAATGAGAAATGCTATTGCCTTTTTTGAGACTAGGTTGGAATTATTGTCAAGAAATAATGAGAATAGTGTTCACACCCTCCCTGGTGGTGGTGCAAAGGGTTTAAAGTGCAGCACTATGAAGCTATCCCCATCCACTTAAGCAAAAATTCAATCCCCAGCCAGGGAGGTGACATACATGGCACAGCAGACCTCTCCTGACCTGCCCACTGCTTCCCTCAGCAGTGTATTTCAGTCACTACACCTGTTCTGTTCTGTCTCTGGTGAATCCTCTCAATCCTCCACACCTCTGGCCTATATCCCAGTTCTTGTAGGCATAAATAAGTATTTTTTTTTTAATAAAGAATAAGAGTTGTGTTCAAATTGCTTCCTGGAATCTTAGGTAGGTGCGCAGGGTCATCTGGTTCATCACACGATGCTGACTGAGTTCATCACTGTGTCTTTGGACTTCTGTCTTTTCACTTACAAAGTGGCTGGGTTGGCATAGATTATGTAGTTAGATTTGGCATTGTGCAGACTGTTTCTGATGAAGGGGGGAAGGATTACAGGTACATTGGTATATAGTGTGCTCTCCCTTCAACAAAACCAGAGGAAAGTCACTTCTTACCTGGCTGAATGTTGGATTGCAGCAGTTGTCTTTGGAAAAATTTCCTAGCTAGTGACAAATCTGAGTAAAGAGCTAAATTATTATTATTATTATTTTTAAAGATTTATTTATTTATTCATACAGAACTGGGTTACAAGCCAGAGATGCGGAGGGAGAGAGGATTCACCACAGACAGAGTGGGGAGCATAACAGGCAGATAGACAAAGTACACTGCTGAGGGGAGCAGCGGGCGGATCAGGAGAGGTCTGCCACGCCATGTGGATCTCCTCCGGGGCAGGCGGGGATCGAACTCATGCGGAAGTGGCTTAAGCTTCTTAGTGCAGTGCTTTAACATGCTGCGCCATCAGGGAGGGCCGCTAAATTATTTTTTAGGTCCCATTCAGTCCAGTCGTTCTGTGATTTCATTATTTTTCCCTTCTAACTGCTCATACCACAGCAGGCACCTCCACCTATATACAGATCATCCACACACACATCCACATACAGAATCCACACATCCAGAATGCGCGCGCGCACACACACACACACACACACACTGAATGTGGAATTACAGACTCTTTTACTGGAAAAGACCTTTTTAACTTCAACTTTTTACTCTTATAAATTCTAATTTATATAATTTCTTATATTATCTAAGAAGCTAATTCCCCTTATTTTATTTTTATTATGCTATTTTTTACTTTGTATTTACTTATTTAAACCAAGGTAATGTTTAAATCGAGGTTAGTTTGCAATATTTTAGAAGTTCCCAGATTCTATTTTCTTAACAGTGCTCACCACCACATGTGCAGACACCCTTTAAAAACTCACTTGCCTTAAGAAAAACAGTTTTACATTTTTATGAGAATTTAACATTGTATTTGTCATTGATGGCATGTTTCTAGGACATAAAATACCTTATTTTTGAGAATACAGGTATTATGCCGTGACTGGAATGTAAACAAATGAATGTAATTCCACCAGTACTTAAAAAATTAGAACACTGTTGTGGACTGCAATTTAATGTTTTTACTATAAAGCATAGTGAATATCAATTTAATCATTAGGACCTAAGCTGTGAGAGATGATGAAAATCTTGCATCTGGATTATATAGATCTATTTCTTGATGATTCTAGTATATTCAAAATGTATTTGGTGGAATTGAAGTGAGTTGGAAATTTAATAAGGTTGAGACATTGGTGATGTGGAGGTGTTGAAGGGAAATTGGTAAGAGATAAAAGCCTAAGGTAGAGATAAGCTTATTCATGACCATGCCTTTCCTCATAGATTCTGGCCTATATTTTGTGGGTGGTAGAGGGACAGTAACATTTTAGCTGAAAACTGTATTTGAATATTAGAAACACCAGTTTGCTGCAGTTTAGATAACTGAGGGGTAGACTCCTGTGGCAGAGGGAATAACTAGGAGGCTATTTCAGGCATCAGATTAAAGAACTAAGTTAGTTGCATTGCAAGAGGAGGGTGAGAAGTAGATATATTTCAGAAAAAGTAAAGAAAAAGCACTTGTTGTGGTCATTCTTGTATGAGGCACTATGGATGAGGTTGTACTACTTTTTTTAGATGACTGGAACAAAATCAGGAGGAAAACTACGTTTGGGAGCAAATAATTAAGTCTTATTGTGTAATGTCAATGTGAGGTTCAAATCCTACTACTCTGATGGCCTGAAAATTGACAAACCAAAATTTTGAAATTCAACCTAGAAGATCACCTGTCTGAAGAAAAATTGGAACTCCTCTAGAGGAACCAGGCTGAACCTCGATTGTCTAGAGTTCTCACAGGTGAAGTTCCACCAAGGATGAACTCACAGTGCAAGATTGCAAAATACATGAGAGAAAGTGTTTTTATTGAGATTTATTGTCCCAAAATCAGCAGGGTTTTAACACTGAGAACTTTATCTGATAACTAATTTGGTAGAAGCTACATAAATAATGATATAAAATCAGTAAAATTATAAAAGAATTAACACCATTACACAACAAGGAAACAACATGACATAGAATGAATTAGCACAGTGTAACAACAAATATCTCAAAATGTAAAAACACATGAAAACAGAGAGAAAATGAGTGAGTTTTAAAAAATCAGTGAGGCAGAGATAATATTCAAAGAAATTATGGCTGATTTTTTAAAACTTATAAACACATTTCAATGAAGCTTCACATATCAAAGACATGTAGAAGATTTTAGTGACCAGAGGCAAGAACATGTGTTTGTAGAGTAGCAGCAGATTTTCATTAATTATAGAGGCCAGAAGACACAGAACTGTTTTCTTCAAATTGCTGAGAAGAAATAATTATTAATTTAGGCCTCTATGTTCTGTCAAAAATCTTTCAAGACCAATTTTGAATAAATGCATTTTCAAATAGGCTGAGAGCAATTTATAGCCATCCCTTACTATTAACATTTAGAAAGTAGGAAATTGAAGCAAAAAGTAGAAAAATGGCATAAAAAGTAATATTAAGTAAAGAATTTAATGAACATCTGAGTAGTGCTTATTATTCTACTAATAGAATCACACAACAAATACTTAAAAATAAAAATGACTTGGAGTAATAAATAAAAATGACTTGGGGTGATAAAAACAATATGAAATGCGGATATTGAGGACACCTATATTTGAGCAGAGAGGTGAGTATCACAGGGACCTACTGTGGCATTAGAGTGGAGAAAATATTTACTAAAACACAAAAATCATTACCCAGCAAAAAATAATGCTTAGGTTGGCTACATTAAAATTAAAACTTCTATATTACAAATATAGCAAAACAAAGTGAAAAAAGTCAAACTGGGAAGGTTATTCCTAAAGCATATAACCAACAAAATATTAGTACTGAGGATATAAGTAGAGTCTTTACAAAGCAATAGGAAAAGACAAACTCACCTATGAAATGAGAAACAAAGCAGCTCTTTGAAAAGCTGAATGACCAGTAACAAAATGGAAAGCCACACGATCTCACAAGAAAACAGGGAATTGCTAATATCACACCATCAGTTACCATTTGACAACCCTTCACATTGGTAAAAATTAATAAAATCAAGTCTGCTATCAAATCTAGCAGAATGTGATAAAATAGGAACTCCTATTCATGGAAAGAGGGAATGCTGTAATTATCTGACAGAGCCCTCGAATGAAGTTTTCATGTATGTGTTTTGCAAAAACTTTCATACAGCTGTTCTGCAAGTCAGTAAATGAAGGACTGAATTACTTAGTCACACCAAAGTTCCCTTTCAGGTTTCTGCCTTAGAGAGACTTAATCTTAGGCAAAGCAGGCCTTTCTGGAGGTGCAAAGGATTAAGTCTCAGCACTATGAAGCTAACCCCAATCACTGCCAGCACAGCCCTGGCCAAGGAGGTGACCCACATAGCACAGCAGACCTCTCCTGTCTCTCCCGCTGCTCCCCTCAGCAGTGTATTTCAGTACATCTGCCTGTTCTGCTCCCCACTCTGTCTCTGGTGAATCCTCTCACCCCCTCATACCTCTGGCTTATACCCCAGTTCTTGTATGGATAAATAAATCTTTAAAAAAAAAAACCCACCTAATCTTATAGAGGTCTATAGCAGTTTGCTTAAGATAACAAAAATAGCGGAGACAAGTTATCTGTCCGCCATTGGAGAGTGAATAAATAGACTGGCTCATTCATATGGCGAGGAGCCAGTGAAGCTGTATGAACCAAACCTCTACTTCTGTTCCTGTGAATGCTGTATACTGACTGAGTGCAGTGGTAACTTCCGGGGAGGGAGATGAAGCCATGGAGGTTTTACCTGACTTTCCTGCCTCCTCCATGTCCCTCCTGGAGTTTGACCCTCTCCTCACACTTGTCCTACTACCTGAGTACGCTCTTGTAACTAGTGCTCAGATCTCCATCCTTAGTTGCTCACTCAATAGATTATTTCTTTACTTCTTGGAAGTTTTGAACTGTTTCCTAATTATAGATGGCTTTAAAACATTTAAAAAGAGATTAATCAACAATGGCAAGTGTACCGTCGTTACATCAGACAGATACTGAGAAAATCTAATGGTCCTGTGATCACAGAGCTAACCAGTGGCTTAGCAGGACACACCTCCAGAGCTGGCTGGTGGCAGACACACAGCTAGCTCTGAGCCTCATGAGTCTGAGTTGAAAACGTTTCTTCTGTCTGACCACATTGCTTTCCTATGTGAATAAAACTACTTCAAAGGCAGCTGAGTATATCACATCATGTATATATACACCACACCTTCCTGAACCATTTGTTTATACTAGGACACTTGGACTGTTTCCACAGCTTGGCTACTGTAAATAGTGCTGCAAGGAGTACAGGACCGCAAATTTCCCTTTGAATTTGTGTTTTCCTGTTCCCTGGGCAGATACCAAGTGGAATTGCTGGATTGTGTAATTCATCCATCTTTAATATTTTGAGAAACAATCCAATATACATAAAAAATAATTACTTTGTAGATGTCTACAGTCAGATAGAATGGTAACAGGGAGAGACTGAGAGTGAAGAAACAAGATCGAGAAAGCTAAGAACAGTCATGTCTTCGCCCAGATGTGGCTTGGAGAGGAAGGATCAGGGCCAGCCAGGTGCCTCCTGGTGTCTGCTGAGAGCTGTTGAGTCTGGATGCCTGCCTCTGGTTTGCTAGGTCTTTCCTGGGTGCTAGGGTGTGCAAGAAAAAGGAATTCTGCAGCTCCAGTTTCTCTCTGTTCTGGACTGTCTTGCTTCTTCCAAGGCTTCATTAAAGGCACATCTCTCTCCCACAGTTTGGATCCCCACACAACCTGCTCAGAAGGAGTAAACAGTAATTAGTTATATAAAGTGACAGAAAAGATACAGATACAAATTAGTGAAGGAGGATGAAGGCATAAATGTATCCTTATGGGGGAGAAGCAGCCATCCCACCTTTCACAGTTGTGCAGGGAGGAAGAGCCTGGAACAGGTGGGCACAGCCCAGGCAGAAACTTGACAGTGTTCTGAAATTCCACCACCCACCACCTACCTCCCTCCTACCCCAGCACCTCAAAGTGCCGGTGCCCAGTAACAGCACAGTTTAGTGTAGTACAAGCAAGTTTTAGCTCCTGGCCCAGCTCTGCCAATTCCTTGCTCTTTAACCTTAAACACGTAACCTAGCAATTTTAACCTTCAGTTTCCTCATACTCAAATGAAATTAGAGTCAGGCCCTTTTTAAATTTTTTCTACTTTCTATATTCTGGGCAGCTTTAAATACCTTGAAGATATTGCTAACCATGCCTCAAGAAGAGCCCTGGATCATCATTCACAGTCAAATATAATCTACTGCTAATGTTTGAGGAAGCTATATTTTAGCCTAACACAAAGACCAGGAATTCAGATGTCCTCAGGGATGAGGGAGATAAGGTACATTTCTGAAGATGGCAGGTGTGGCATCAGAGGGAGCGGTGTGGGTTTGGGGGAACTAGAAAGTGCTTACCCAAAAGCATTCACATGCAAAGCTTCATGAACACCGGGTGAGTGAACAGCGGTCTTCTGAGGATGCAGATGGGCCAGGAGCCATGAGTGTGCAGCCCTGGTAAGAAACAGAAATTTGTGACAGAATTTCAGGTGCTGATCATAGATAGTTTGAGAGAATTGGAGGTAACCGGAAGTAAAGAGGTGATAGAAGTAAGACTGTTTTCTAGGCAGTCACCCCGTGCCATTTCCTCTAGGGTTCACCTAACTTTCAAGAGCAGTGCCTGTGATAGATTAACCTGGCCACATCCCCTGTATGTGCCAGTGTACCCCATCAGTTGGATCGGGAAGCAAGTTCCAGACTTCATTCTCTACCTGTTGCACATGAAAGGGTTGGAGTAGTTTTTTTTTTTTTTTTAAAGATTTATTTATTTGTGCGTACAGAACTGGGGTACAGGCCAGAGGCTCAGGAGCGGTGAGAGGCTTCACCAGAGACAGAGTGGGGAACAGAACAGGCAGATCTACGAAGTACACTGCTGAGGGGAGCAGCGGGCGGGTCAGGAGAGGTCTGCCACACCATGTGGTCACCTCCGGGGCAGGCGGGAATCGAACTCATTCGGAAGCGGCTTTAGATTCTCAGTGCTGCGCCACCAGGGAGGGCCCTGGAGTAGTTTTGCTCTGACATCTCTCCTGTATTATATGTTTTTATGAGGCCAAATATGAAATGTCTTCAGGAGTCATTCATTCACTATTCATTCACCCAACATTCACTGGCAATCTTGGCTCACAGGTATTCATGGTATTCATCAGATGAAAGTCGCCTTAGTAGCCAGCAGTCTGGAACCAAAACTGTCAATCAATTCTCATTTGATTTATTGCATGACAGTTCTGGTTCCAAACATTGTTCTGTCTTGGAATGAGCAAGGCAGACAAGATTACTCTTATGCAATACAACCATGTGAGGGGGGAAATGGTGGGATAATTGTAGTTGTTCCTATGAGCTGAAAAGGAAATGATGGGGTGGAGGCTGATAACTTATAGGAGGTGGTCCCTGAAGTGGGATTCCATTTAAAATCAAAGTGATAAAGGAATGCCATACAAATAAAACATGAAAAATCAGATGGGGGGTGGGACAGGGATGACTAGTGTAAAAGCTCTAAAACGGGAATGTATCTAACAAATTTCAGGAACTACAACCGAGATCACACTGCCCAGTGAGTAGTGTGAATGAGAGAGAAGCGTTGGAAGTGAAAGAGACATGGGGATCTAGTTTTTCAGTTGTTATGGTGACAGGAAGGCATATCTCATGGTGACAGGCAAACATTAAAATCCCAGAAGGTTGCATATAGACACGTGTGTGTAATAAGTTTTCAGGCCGAGGTTCTCCCCCAATATCCACCACTAAGTGCCATGGGATGGAAACAAGTCAGCAATTTACTACTCTGTGACTTCAGTCTTCCTCATCTGCTTCACGAGAGGCCATATCAGAGACAGTTTAAGGCAAGGATCCACTAGACAGGAAGTACTGTGAGAACAGGGCTCTTATCTCACTCATATGCTGATATATCTATAAGGAAGGTGCTGAACATATATTTGCATTCAATAAGTGTCAGTTGACTAAATATTGAACTTTCTAGCTTTAGTACCTAAGATTCTGAGATAAACTTTGATGAATAATCATAAGACTTGGTTGATGCGGTGTTTTTGCCACAACCAATTTACGTATAAAGTTTTGAATATACTGCATGTCATTTGTGGCCAGTTAGATCAATCTGCATTTATCATTAGTGACTATTGGGTAATAAAATAATTTTGGAGACAGATTTCTAGATTTAAGCAGGCTGTCATATACTGAGGGCTTGCAAGATACCCAATACCATTATCAGCATTTTATATGTCCTACTGTGTTAAATCTTTATACCGTTTTGTGAGAAAAGTTAGGGAAACTGAGAGAAGTTAGGTTACTTTCTCAATGTCAGGCAGCTGTCTAGAAATTACACCAGGCCTGTCTCAGGCTATGCCTTTAAGCTCTGTAACATACTCTTTTTTGAATTGCTGTTTCTTGTTCTGGATAATATGTACAAATAAATCAGGGCTGGTAACATCAAGGGTCTTTGAACCACCTAGCTTTTATGTGTGATTGCTCTTGCTTGCTCCAGACATCAAATTCAGGTTCAAGGGAGACGAGATGACATCAGTAATATCCATCCTTCTGCTCAGGAGAGCAACTGCCTAGTTGATAGCTGCTTATTGATCAAAATTGTATATTGTCACCACTGGAAGAGAGTCATTTGATAGATCTGGGCACTTTAGCGGCCCCCATAAGGAGTGAGGTTCTGCCATTCCAAAGTCTGTGGTCAGATGGTAGGATAGTCTGAGAATGCTTACTAAGGATTATTTTAAAGCCATGGGGAGCATTTTCCACTTTACAGTACTTGCTTGGGTTGATATATATAAATACATACATATGTATCTACACACATAGTATGAAAAGTCAATAAGCTTTGGGAACTATAAGTCAGAAAGCAGGTGGTGCATCTCACTGGGTGAGTGGGCTCCTGAGATCCACCTAGCCCTGTTTCTACCATCACGTCATGACGTGGAAGAAAATCCTTTCATCCATTTTTCATCAGCTAAATGAGGAGTCTGAAGCAGATGAAATCTAAAACCTCCTTGGGCATCACCTTTTGGTGACATTATTTATGCTGATTATAGATTTAATGGATTTGAAGAGAATGAAGGTATTAGCTTAATAGGCACAACATGTTTTGTAGGTTGTTATAAAATGTGAGAGCACTTTTAAATACTACTTGTCTCCACTAAAAGTTGGTTAACATGAGGTGAAAAGCCTTAAAATAAATAATAGAT
Source organism: Condylura cristata (assembly GCF_000260355.1). Taxonomy (NCBI): domain Eukaryota; kingdom Metazoa; phylum Chordata; class Mammalia; order Eulipotyphla; family Talpidae; genus Condylura; species Condylura cristata. Next base: position 36,678,254 of record NW_004567122.1, on the reverse strand, counting down.
AAATTAGATAAAGGAAGTTATATAACCAGAACAAAGATCAATGTAAATGTTAAGAGGGATGTACTAAGCAAGGCAAATTCCACCATCCAATTGGGGTTCAGGACCAGGAGCAACTGGGTTCTGGTATGGTCATTTTCAGGACTGACATCCTAAAGCAGTTTCCCCTGGGGCATTAAAGAAGCAGCCAGAAAATGACCAAGCATCTCTCCAGGGAGCGATGGTCCTCATCTCCATGATCTTTTCTTGGCTTACATGAGGTGTGGGGTGTATGGTAGTTGTTGCTTATGGGATTTGGGGTTTTCCTTTCTAACACAAAAGTGATTATGGTGATGATGATGTTGATGGTTGTGAAGAAGGTGATGATGACAAAAGCAACTAGTATTTACGTGCAAGTGCCTATGATAATTGCTCTAAGCCTCAGTTTCTTGATCTATAAAATGTGGTGATAGTAATTTTGGCCTCATTCTTTCATATCATGAATAATGACCAGAAACCTAAGCAGCACCGACCAGTCAAGGAATTGCTATACTGGGCTCAGGGGAGAAATGCTTAGAAGCTGAAATGAACTCATATAAGCAGACAGCCCTTTGCTGAAGCTTTTTGTTGTTTCTTTGTTTCCACCTGACTTTCACATAGAGGGCACCATTGCCCTCCATGTGTGTGTGAGGTGTATGGAGCCAGAGTGACTGGCAGTGAGTGGCAGAATTCTAACGTGTCACCAAGATTTCCTGCTCTCTGGAGGAGATGCTCCTATTTATCCAAGTGGACAGTCATCTCATCACTGCTGGGAAGGCATTTTGCAAATGTAATTAGTCGCAAGTGGACTGACTGAGGAAGACCTAACCCAATCACATGAGCCCCTTTAATCTAGGTAAGAGGCAGGGAACTTGGATATTTGAAGCACAAGAGGCTCTTGATGTCAGGGAAGATCCCTGCTGCCTTTGAAGATGGAAAAGGCCATGTGGTGAGGAGTGTGGGAGCTGAGAGGAGCCCCAGCTGGCAGCAGCAGAGATGAAGGATCTCAGTCCTTAAACCACCAGGATTTGATTTCTGCTAACAACGATGTGAACCTGAAAAAGAATCTGCTCCAGGCAAGACCATCAGCTTGGCCTACAGCCTGCTTTCAGCCTGTGAGATCCCAAACCCACTCACACATGCCCAGACTTCTCACCTACCAACTGCGAGGTAATGAATAGTGTTGTTTTAAACTGTTAAGTCTGAGGTAATTTGTTATGTGGCTATTGAAAGTAATGTTCTTATGTCAGGGCACATGGATAGATCACGGTACACCTACAATTTGAAAGTCATCCTAGTTCACTCTGAAGCTTTATGCAAGTTCCAAGTTTTATGTCAGGTGAGAAATAGTCTTAAATGTTTTCAAGTGCTAAGTGCAAGCGTTAAATGTACAGAAGGGCCCTCCTTGGTGGCCTAGGGGTTAAGTCTCAGTGCTGTTACTGCTGCTTTCTGAGTTCAATTCCTGGTCAGAGAGCTGACCCACATGGCACAGCAGACCTCTCCTGTCTGGCCCAGTGCTCTTCAGTATATCTGTTATGCTACCCACTCTGTCTCGGGTGAATCCTCTCATCCCCCCACCTCCCCATCCCGCACCTCTGGCCTATACCCCAGTTCTTCTATGAAAGACTAAATAATTTTTTTAAATAAATGTACATAAACAATATGATGAGTTAAAGTAAGCTCTGAGAATGCTAAGAAAAATAATTGCTGGGGCGTGACATAGTCTATGTGTAACTCAACAGAAAATATTATAATGAATGTGGAAAGGAAAAATATTGATTAAGTCAACAAGCTTAGTTAAAGGGAGAGTAGTGATATATAAATACGGTCATTTCTGTAAGTGCCAACTTAGCTTGGAAGGACCGTGGGCCCTCAGTGAATTGAATATTCTCCTATAAAGAAAACATGTCTGAAATTTGAACAAATTGAACTTGATATGTAGAAATCAAAAGACTGGTCCTACCGTTTTTGGATGTTTGAACCCTTCAGTGTTTTTACAGGTTTTGGATGACTGATTAACAAATGTGAGCATAGTTTACAGCTTCAGGATTCTTCTATGGACTAACCATAGACTCAGTATAGGAATGCCATTGTAATGAGCCTTCCCCATAAAGCAGAGACTAAAGCTACTGATAAGAAAATATTTTAATTTTGCTCTATAATAATATAATAATATAATAATAATTATGTCAGTAATTATTATTAGAGTATGAGTTTTCTGTGTGCCAGCATTTCTGTGTCTACATCAATTTCCTCATCTAATTCTTAAACCATCTGAAGGGGTTGACACTAATTCTGAAACCATCCGAAGGGGTTGACACTTAACGCTTACCTCTGTTTTAGAGATAAAAATCCTGAAGTACAGAAAACTTCAATAACTTGCCTAGGTAAATATAAAGCATTAGCTAGAGCCCAGACACATCTCAAAGACTATTTTCTTAGCCACTGTGCTCTCATCCTTGGGGAAAATTATTAAAAGTTCCAGGAAAATGTAAATTTTGTTAAAGAGGGAGGATATAAAGGCGGGGTTTGTGCTCATTCAAATAATGTATGTATTAAGTAGAAAAGCAATAATGACACCAGTATATGCTTCTGGAGTGTGCTTGGGATTGGTGTTAGGTAGTAGTCTAGGTGAAGTTTAGGTTTTAGAAAATGCTTGTTAACTTTTTCCTTAATATTTATAATTTGAGCTCCTCCCTGGTGGCACAGCACTATGAAGCTATCAACAGCCACCGCAGCATGAGTTCGATCCCTGGCCAGGGAGCTGACCCACATGGTGAGGCAGACCCTCCTCTTTCGCCTGCTGCTCCCCTCAGCAGTGTGTTTCAGCTAATCTTCTGTTCTGCTCCCCACTCTGTCTCTGGTGAATCCTCTCACCGCCTGCACCTCTAGTCTGAACCCCAGTTCTTTATGCATAAAATAAATACATCTTTTAAAAAAGTATTTAGAATTTACTTTAGTAGATCAAACTAGCAAAACATAAATTATGGAAAAAATTCCCATGTGCTCATCATCCTACTTAGGAAATACAGCAAGACTGTTGCTCTCCATTTTTGGAGAGGTAATTTCTCCCAGAATTTGGAGTCAACATTTCCATGAATTTCTTTATACTTTTTAGCATACAGACATGCATTCTGAAATAATACTTTTTTTTATCTTTATGTAAAATATGCTGTATTATTGTTTTAAAATAAGATTTGTTTATTTATGCATACAAGAGCTGGGGTGTAGGCCAGAAGTGCAGGGAGGTAAAAGAGGATTCACTGGAGACAGAGTGGGGAGCAGAACAAGCAGATTGACTGAAATATACTTCTGAGGGGAGCAGAGGGCAAGAAAGGAGAGGTCTGCCTCCCATAAGGGTCACTCCCCTGGCTGGGGATCAAACTTGTGTTGCAGTGGCTGCTGATTGTTTCACAACGTGGACACTTAACCCCTTGCACCACCAGGAAGGCCCCGATTCCATAATATTCTACAGCTGTTTTTTTTTTTTCATTTTTTTAAAGATTTATTTATTCATATAGAACTGGGGTACAGGCTAGAGATGAGGAGGGTGAGAGGATTCACCAGAGACAGAGCAGGGAGCAGAACAGGCAGATGGACAAAGTACGCTGCTGAGGGGAGCAGCGGGCGGGTCAGGAGAGGTCTGCCACGCCATGTGGTCACCTCCGGGGCAGGAGGGGATCGAACTCATGCAGAAGTGGCTGAAGCTTCTTAGTGATGTGCTTTAACCCACTGCGCCACCAGGGAGGGCCCTGTTTTTTTTTTTTTTAATTCATTATTGAAGTATTGGTATTAATATGTTTATCTAGTGTAATTCTAGTTATCTAATTTAGTTTTATTAGTTATATAATTTATTTTAGTTCTAGGTTAGTCTACTTCTGCATAACAGACTGCTTTATAACTCAGGTTTGGGTTTCTCCTCTTGATGAACACTAGGATCATTTCCAGGGTTTTTCAGTTATGGGGTATTGTTCAATGAAGAATTGCATCGTCTTGACTATAGTGTTTGAATTTTTAGGTTTCTAGAGACATGTTGGAGTGTGGATACATCTGTACTTCATTAAGTAATAATACCACAATCCTCTCCAACGCCAGTAGTTCATTAGAAATCTCATTATTTCTTATCTCTCTCAGTGCATCACCACTTCAGATGTTAATTATTGTTAATCTAATTTTGTTAATTTAGAAATGTGATCATGTGCTGCCTCTTTAAAAGGAAGGAAGGAAAAGAAAGAAGGGAGGAAGAAGGGATCGAGGGAGAGTGAGAAGAATGGAAGGGAACAGAAGACAGGAAGAAGTGGAGATTGCAAATTGGAGTTACAGCCCCAGAGATGGGGTTTAGCAGTGGTTTAATTGACCAGGGCTGCTTTTGCTTTCATTAAGGGCGATGCTAGCCCCAAAAACACATGTGGAGAGGAGCCTGTGGTGGTTTCAAACTGGGGACATAGACTACAGAGGCAGAAAACAGAGCGGAGACATACTCAGCAGCTCCTCCCTTGACTGGACCTGCGTGTACTAACTGCATCTGTAGATGATTTGGCTTGTTTTCTAAGGTGTTGGTTACCACTCATGTGAACATACTCACTAGGCATCTTGCAGGCTTCATTCCTCTTAGGATGTGATAATCGGCTGCTTTATGGAGACACTTACAGAAACACAACAGAAACCCGAGAACCCTTTTTATGACACAAGGCAGTTAATGAAGAATAGAATGCATTCCATGGTGGGTAGAAATTTGACATAATGTAAAATGGCAAAGGTGAATAATTTCCTCGACAATGTAAGAAGTGCCACATATGACAGGTGCTGTGCCAGCCTCATGTCCCATCCTCAGCTCTGGTAGTGGTGCAGCGCTGATGCCCGACCAGGGGGGACTTTTTCCATGGTGTCAGCTTTGACAGATTAGGATGTTAGTTTGGACACATTCCCACTCAGGACTTTGGATCACATGTATGCACTGTTGAATCAATCTTTTTTTTTTAATGTTTTTAAAATAAATAATAGTTTATTTTTACATCATTTTGTGCATTTTTCTGACTTTTTAAATCTGAATTTCATTCCCTGAAAGTAGCAGTTATAGCAATAGTCCTAACAACTCTGAATTGTGTATTAAATGGGAATAGCCATGGAAGTTTTTGCTAACTGAAGGGTAAATTCAAACACTCATTTTGTAAATTTAGTGTGTGTGTGTGTGTGTGTGTGTGTGTGTGTGTAGAGAGATAGAGAGAGAGTTTTAATGCATTTGCCCTTTTCCCAGATGTTGACGCATCCCTGATTCATCCGACTGGTGCTAATGGACTCGGTGAATAGCAGTGCATTTTCTCATCTAACCATTTCCTGTAATGTCTGTAATACCGAGGCTCCTGGCCAGGTTCTTGTTTTTATGAGGAAATCTTGCTATGCAGATTTCTCCCCATGGCCATCTTTTGTCTTGCTTTCTGTTTGATTTTTTTTTGACGAACTTCTTTTGTGAGGGGAAAGGCAATGCAAGTGACTCCCTTGTGAGGAAGAGAAGCAGGATACACAAATGATGGTTGGTCATTGTCAGTGTCACTCTGTTTTTGTTGAGTAAAGTTCATTCCAGTGCTTGGCCATCTGTTGATTGGAGAACTAGTTATTTTTCCTTAAAGATCTGGCTACCTTTAGTGAAGTGCTCTGTTTAGTTCGCTGCTGTAGTTAGAAGAGTGGACGCCCTTTTATGTGTAGTCTAATAAAGAAATGGCCTCGGTGCTGTCTGCTCTTTGACCCTTTAACCTTTTCATACACCTTTCAGGCACCCTCGTGTGGTCTCCATTGCAAGACTTTGCAGGGGCTCTGTGTTGAAGATAATAATGAAAACCACTGGACTTAATACCAAATGCTATAGCTGGGCTCTGTCACAACAGTCCATGCGTCCATTGTGCACCCTACTCTTGTCGGGAGGTGCCTCACTGCTCATGGCACTGCTTGTGGGAGCCATTGTGTAAATTTCCATTCTCTCCTGTGCACATGAGTACAGGTGGGGCTGGGTGACTTGTTCCGATCAAGGACAGTGGGAGAGAATAATTCTCGGGGTATCCTCAGACTTCCAGCAACAAGAACAGTCATGTCATCTTTCGGATCCCATAACTCACCTTGGGTGTCTCTGATTCCCAGGGAAGGAGTAATGACATAGAGTTAGGATCAAATAGTATAGGAGACTGAGTGCTAAAGAAACTGCCTTTAAAGAAAAGACATGATGGAGAAGTAGGCGAAATGCTTGAAATTGAGCTTGTTGGTAGTGGCCGCTGTTGGTAAATTTGACACTTGCACATTGGACTGGTCACTAAGGATGGATATAACGCAGACTCTTGAGAGGAGCATGGGTTTGGGAAACTACAGCTCTCAAAGGCATTATCAGAACCTTTTTTAAGAGACAAACATTTATATCATTTCTATTCCATATTATCTCTTTTATCCTTTGAGTATCTTTATAAATTATGCCACTGATGATTAAATTTTTCCTAACATTTTGGAACATTTGTTCTAATACATCATAGGTTCAAAGTTAGCAAGACCTAGGTTCAAACCCTAAATTACTAGTGTGTGAATTGCAGTGCATTAGTTCAAATCTTTAGGCACCAGTTTTCTCATTTGTAAATTGGATATGGCAGTAATACCTATCTCCACAGTAGTGTTGTGACTATAAAGTGAGTTAGTGCTTGCAAAACAGCACTCTTCCTGGCACATGATAGCACTCAGATATGATAATAGCTATTCTTTATCCCAGTATTAAAGCAGAGATACCAAGAAGGCCTGACGGATTGGAGAGCTGCCATAGTCAACCCTTAGGGAATACCCTAATTATATTACATTCTATTACATTACATTACATTACATTACATATTGCAGTCTAGCATTCATTTCCAAGCTAACCACAAAATTAATTTTTCTATCTCAGTTGTTTCTAGCACATGGAAGCATTTCTACCCAGAAATTATTCTGAGAAAGAATAACACACATACACATCAGAATCCCACAAAATTGATTTGCAAATACTGTGAACTTAGATATTCATACGATAATGAAATACAGCTTTTGGTGGAAGATGTGTATTGCAGCTGTTAAAAATTTCAGGGCTGTGAATGAGGAAAAGCTTACAGCTAGAGGAAACCTTTCTAAATTCCCTGAGAGTGAGGTAGTCTGCTTAACCTGCCTCTTCTCTGTTATTTCCAGCCCTGATCCTCCCTGATCTTCAGCTGTGTAGAGCAGGGTTGATGAATCAGAAACAACTCAGTGCCTTCATTTTAGACAAGACACTGAAAGTTCAAGAAGAGAAAATAGCTAAGCTCTTGAAAATCATTCAGTTTTTCTACAAAGGCAGTTCTCAATCACATCAGGTCAATTCCAGCATGTCCTATCTTAAACAAATATTTTATAATATGCCTTGATTATTCAGAAATAAAATCCATCAGTACTCTAACCAAGTTATATGCAATTTAAAAACTATTCACAGAATGCCTGAGCTGGAATACAAAAAAGCAATTAAATGAATGTGATTTATATTAAGATAATACATATTTTATGTGCAGACTCATCTGCAGTAGAAGACAAAACAGATACGTGACATCTACCAAGAACAGCCAGTGCAGGTGTGTGTGTTAGTGACTCCAGTACCATAAACACAGTGCTGTGGATGATGCAGAGTATTTATTCTGCACAGAGTGAAAGTGTAAGCTCCCTTCACTTAGTATATATCAATTAGCAAGGCAAAAATGAGAGCTAAAATAAAAGGAATTAAAGTTCTAGGTAATTATAAACATATTTTTTGTTTTGTTTATACCAATTGCTGGTAGGAGCATGTGGGATGACATATTCTACCTTTTTAAAGATTTATTTTATTTATTTAGGCATACAAGAACTGGGGCATATCCAGAGGTGTGGG
>NW_004567122.1:36652613-36670161 GCF_000260355.1 Condylura cristata | reverse complement strand
CACAGATATCTCAGGCAGCATTGAGAAAGTGCTGGCACTCCAATGAGAGCCAAATGCTGATGGGTTGGCTATATTCATACAACAAAAAAGAGTTTAAATGACGAAGGCTGGAAGTTATACTCCAAAACGCAAAAAACCAGGCATGTAAAAATCCGCACATGATCAATCATCTTCCATGCCAACCTTCTGAACCCAATTTGTGACTCCCTGCTGAACTGACCGTGAAGACCTAAGTAATGGGCCCTTCCCAGGCCCTCTCCACCTGCCCCTATGCTCTATGTGGACCCCTAGTGGGTCCCGGAGCTGGGTGCACCTGTGAAGGATGAGCCAGAGGGATGCCCTGCATGCAGTGAGTCTTTATTTTGCAGCATGCTCTTTATATATGCCACATTACCAAGCTGAAACAATAGCGTATTGACTTAATCTGTCTAGACAGTCTCAAGCAGTAGCAACAGCGTATTGACTTATTCTAACTCTGTATCTGGTGCTCGAATTGTTGGAACACCGTGTCCAGCCCCAGATGGCCGAGCCCTCGCACACACCCGGACACTTCTCTTGATAAGCTCTTTTAATATCTTTCTCAGATGTGGCTACTTGCTCGCATGACCTATTTTCTCCCATTCTTGGAGCTCAGACCCCGCACTCGATGGCATTCCCCCAAGGCACAAATGCCTTTCGGTGTCTAAAGTCCAGATGCCAGTCAAGGCCATGCAAGAGCTCTGCCAACTCCCCAGCCCGTGCTTCTGACCTTTTCACAGTCAACTCTCACTTATCTCCATTAAGTCACAACTCAGTTGTGGCTTCCCCAGGAAAATGTTTCTCATCTCTCATGAAGATAGCACCCGTGCGAATCTCTTCTCATGGCATCCTCGGTAGCTGCTATTTTACATGGCGCAATTATTGGATTCCTCTCCACCTGCTCCAGCAACCCCTGAGCTTCCAGAGGACAGGAGCCAGGCCTGCTCTTACTCCACAGTGGCGGGAATAGTGCCCATCTCAAGCGTTCTGTCGAGTGGATACACAAGGGACTGAATAGACAGAGGGATGGTTGAATGAACAAATGAACAAACACCCGCTGTGGCGAAGCTGACATTCCTTGGCCACGCCTTGCTGAATCAGTGAATTTGTTTGTATTCTGCTTGGAGCATGCTTACACCCAATGGCTTAGAGAAACAAATGCTCTCACGTGTGACCTGTTGGCATGAGCAACAGCTTCTATACAAGGGTTGTGTGTAGGAGATGATGGGACTCCCAGGAGAGGTTGTCAGACTTCCTTACTCATCTGAGCAAGTAATACATTAACCTATTCTTGTCATTTAAAATTCCAGTAACATCCTAAATGAAAAGTTCCCTATCACCTCTGCTCTCACACCCTAATTACATATGGTTTATGACTGCTTGTGCATTCTAAAACCAGAGGCCAAAACCTCTGGTTTATGGTCAGGACAAACCTGTGCATCCTGAAGGCACAAGATTCTGCTGCTTCTTATCAACTTCCATCCTAGCAGTTGGTTTACATGGGTTCTTCTTGCTATCCTTGGAATCTGCAGACTCCTGTTTTTTCCAAGTCATAGTCCACCAACCTCCACCACCTTAGTTGTTTACTTCTGCTTTTAAGTCAGGTGATTATAGTCCTGTGCCAGAAACTTCCGCCTTCAATCCTACAACTTAAAAAACCTATAGCCAAAGTTTTTCTTAACTCAAACTATAGGTCGTAGTTATCTCCTCATCATAGAAAGATAAACACTTATTCCTTCCAGGGTTTTTTTTTTTTTTTTTTTTTTGTGGTATTAAGAGGTCACAAGTTAATCTCCCAATAGTTGTTATTTTGGGCCCTTATTATTAATAGACATTTTTATGAAGATGGAGCCTGTGTTCTTCTCTCTTATTCTAGCTCTTAACACTGGTCACTATTTATGAGAATTTTCCCTGTTTTTAAGCATTCTTTCAAATCTGTTATTAAGGACTGTGTAAAATAGTAAATAAATATGAATGTATTTATGTAACCAATATCCAAACTTAGACATTAAAGTGGTTTTAATTTTTCCTGTTATAAGCAATATAGTTGGGACCCATAGTGTGTACCTCACTATACAAGAACCATCCTAATAATTTATTTGCTTAAAACAACCTCTTAGGAGCGGGCATGCATTTATGAACTCAATATAGATTTCAGTTTGCCAGGTTGAATGCCACTAATGTCATTTTAAAATGAGTTTAATATATATGATTCTATGTTAGCTTGAGTATAGAGAACCTGAATTTCAACTTGGCTGTCACTGGGTGACACCGCCATTATCCTTCTCTGTGTTCCCATCACTCCAGCCTGCTCTCTGGAATATGTGTGTGTGATGATGTGGTGAGTGTGTGGGTATTGATGGTGAACTAGAATGCAAGACCCTTCTCTTCAAGCCCTTCATGCACCATCAAGATAGTGGACATGACACCCCCTTTCTCTTCTGCTTATGAGAGATGGGCAGACCCCCAATTTCTTACCCTCTCCATTTACATTTCACCTTTCAAACTCCATCTTCACTTGTATGAATGTTCAACACAGTTTTTTTCCTTCTTTGCTCCTACCACATTTGTTTTTCCACTGGTTATGTTTGGCAAAACCTCAGCACATTCTTACTCATTTTCTCTGGACTCTATTTTTACTTGTTATTTCAACAGCCCTCGCCACATTACAACAGGCTGTCATTATAATCAATCATCAACTAAGCTAAGATTTTTGCTTTATTATGAAGAGCAGCACAAAATGTTAATGCCTTTTGTGTATATTTGAAATGAATTCAAAAGATGAATAATAATAGCTAGCATTTATTGAGCATATAGTATATATCAGATAAGATCCTAAATATATTACATGCGTTTTTAAAAATGAATCCTCAGAAGTCCACTGCCCAGGAAATGACTAGAAAATAGATTTCGAAGGACCACTAGCAGAGTACAAACTGGGGGCGATTTCTCTAGAGAAATTAGCTGACTGCTTATGATGTCCAACAATTATGTTGTAAGTCAAAGAAGTGGCGGTAATGATTTAGATATAGAACTATTGAATTAAAGAAAGGGGTAAAACCATTATGTTGATTGCTAGAGTTTAAGCTTCTTTCAGGCAAAGGCTAACCTGTACGTTTTTTAGCCTGTTTTATATATAGAGAGGTAGGGACTGTGGAAGCCAAAATAAATAACACAGTATGTTAGGATGACATGTTTAAATGATTAATTAAGATAGAGTGTGATACTGACAAAAGCTTTAGCAACTTCTTTAGGGATTCATCCCCCACAGCAAGCAAAATAAAAGAGGACTTACATCAAACTGAAAATATTCTACACAATGAAAGAAATCATAACTAAAAGGAAAGGACACCCTTCTGAATGGAAGAAAATACTTTCACCTCTTACATCTGACAAGGGAATGATATCAAAGAAATACAAGGAACTTATAAGCTCCACAAAAACAAAACAAATAACCCAATCAAAAAATGGACAGAAAAACTAATCAGGCACTTTTCCAAAGACATAGAGAATATAAACAGGCACATGAAAAATTGTTCACCACCACTTGGCATTAGGAAATGCCAATCAAGACCACAATAAAATACCATCTCACACTTATATGACTAGCCCATAAGTGAAAAGACCAGAAGCAATAAGTACTGGTGAGGGTGTGTGTGGACAAAAGGGAATCATCCTATACTTCTGATAAAAATACATAATGGTCAACCCCTTACAGAAAGTAATATGGTGGTATCTCAAAACATTAACAAGGGACCTGACATAAGACTCAGTAATTCAACTCTTAGGTATCTGCCCCCAAATTCAAAATTTCTAATTCAAAAGGAAACTTACACTCCTGTGTATATTACAGCACTGTTTACTAGAGCTAAATTATGGAAACAACCTAAGTGTTGCAAAACAGATGAGTGGTGTTAAATATATGCAGTGGAATATTACTCAGCAATCAAAAAGATAAACTAATGCCATTTGTGGGAACATGGATGGAGCTGGAAGGGATCATGTAAGTGAAATAAGTCAGGGAGAAAGATACTTGATGGTGTCACTAGTAAGTGTAATATAGAGAAACTAAACCAAGATTAGATAAAGATGAGATTAAAAATAAACCCTTGAAAGTTGACTACATAACTGAAAAACCCAGAGAGGGGAGGAAGGAGGGGTAAAAAAAGGCAGGAAGCAAAAGGGTTTGTGGTGGAGGACTATGGGTGATTTTATGGTGCCTGTACTGCAGGATCTACACCTGATGTGGGTATCCAAATAGCACCTCAATTAAAAATAATAGTTTTTTAAAAAATAATTTAAAAGATTTATTTATTTATGCATACAAAAGCTGGGGTACAGGCCAGAGGTATGGGGGTGGTGAGAGGCTTCACCTGAGACAGAATGGGAAGCAGAACAGGCAGACTGATGAAGTGTACTGCTGAGGGGAGCAGCAGCAGGCAGGGTCAGGAGAGGTCTGCTGCGCCATGTGGGTCACATCTGGGGCGGGGCTCAAACTCATGCTGAAGTGGCTTTAGCTTCTTAGTGCTGTGCTTTAACCTGCTGCACCACCTGGAAGGGCAAAAAAAAAAGTTTTTAAAAGTAAATAAAACATGTTTTTCCAATCAAATAAAGTGTAATGTGATAATAGCTGTGTTATATAAAAGCATATAGGAAAAGGAAGGCATGGGAATCTGGGATGGGCCAGCTTCCCAGAAAATAGGACATTTAATTGAGCACCAGAGGACTTGCAGGGTCTTGCCAGGTAATGAAAAGAAGGGAGGAAAAGGGGTTTAACAAATGTGTCCTTACTTTGGTGGGTCTTTGGATATTTCCCCACGGTAGAGTTGCTACAGAGTGATGTCAGAAGTAAAGGAGAACAGCTAAGCAGGGACTGGGCTAATAAGGTCAGATTTGATATTTTACCAAAATTCCAATGGGAAGACATTGATGGGGGAGATAGACTCATTCTTTCTGGTAAAACAATCAAAACATTTGACTTCAGTGCTGATCACGATTGGGAAAGAGAAAGAAACGAGGCAAGATGACCAATGAAGAGGTGATGCGTAGATTGTCTGGTTTCTGACTTGGCAACTGGAAAAAGGCTGCTTTCTGCTTTAAAAATGCACAGGAATGAATGACATCCAGTTTAAATAGCTCCCTTTGAAGACATGGGCCATAGTGTCTCTGTACTGTATTCTTTCTTCAGACCAAACTTACCTCTGGTTCTAAAGATCAGGACTCCTAAAGCGTGTTGTGTAAAAGGTCGGAGTGAGCAGGTTCAGCATTTACAGCCATGCATCCTCTGTCATACGCCACCTGCTCTTGGAGTAGAAAGCAGAATACATAAGGAGTTGAGTGTGATGGCATGCCAGTGAACTTCTGTTTACAAAAACAATGGATTTGGCCCATTGGCCATTGTTAGGCTGGTCCTGAAGTGAAAAGCAGCCCTACGCAGTTTCTTCTTTCATGTGAGTTTAAAATTTTTACACAGTCAGAAGCAGAGATGGGAAAGCATAATACTTAGCAAGAGCAAGCCAGGACCCTGGGAAAATATGCAGAACTGAATCCATTGGCCTTGAGCCTGGTGTAGAGACCAACACCTTCTAGAGAAGGGATGGGGAACAGGCTGATATGAGAATATGGGAAATTCCTCTTTTCCTTGAACCCTTATCCTTGGGGTAAATGATTAACTACAGTGGACAGACCACATGTGGTTCACATTTTTTTCCAGGGTTGGGTTTTCTCATAAGAATAATTTCAAGAACATGATCAGCCAAATAGTGAAAACACAACACGCCACATATTTTGTTCCAAAGGTAGATGTTTCTGTGCCTGATGGGCTAGCTGTACCCTGGACAATGGGGGGCAAAGACATATTTGCAAAGCATGTCAATGACTATTCTGAATCTGCATATAACGATAGATGCATTGTTAAGAAAAAGAGGGACAGTTCTATCCCTAGAACTGTTTGGCATGGAAGAATGGATATTCGTTTTTTAAAAAATATTTATTTATTGGGCCCTCCCTGGTGGTGCAATAGGTTGGGACACAGCACTTCCAGCTAGCTGAAGCCGCGTCAGTGCAAATTCGATCCCCGGCCCTGGTGGAGACCCACATGGCGTGGCAGACCTCTCCTGGCCTGCCTGCTGCTCCCCTCAGCAGTGGACTTCGTCAGTCGGCCTGTCCTGCTCCCCACTCTGTCTCTGGTGAAGCCTCTCACCGCCCCTGCACCTCTGGCCTGTACCACACTTGTGTATGTATAAATAAATAAATGGGGTACAGGCCAGAGGTGCAGGGATGGTGAGAGTCTTCACCAGAGACAGAGGTGGGAGCAGGACAGTCCAACTGACGAAGTACACTGCTGAGGGGGGCAGCCAGTGAATCAGCAGAGGTCTGCCACGCCATGTGGGTCACCTCTGGGGAAGGGGGATCAAGCTTGCACTGACGCAGCTGCTGCTCTCTTGCAGTGCTGCATCCTAACCTGTTGCACCACCAGGGACGGCCCTGAGTGGATATTCTTTAGGTGGGGGTATGCCTCTCAGGTGTAATTTGCTAGCTCTATCATATTAGGCATTTTGTTTCCAAGAGGAATGAAACCCCTGTAATTAAAACTCTGTTTAGCAGTGAGAATCTCCCCAAGTGTAGGCCCCGCCTTGTCATAAGCTGTCACAGTTATAGCTTGACTATCCATTCTGACTTGTCTCGGCAGCCATGTCTTTGATCCTGATACCTTTTATATTCCTACAGCTTTGAACTCATTATACTCTATACAGACAGATCCTCTTTAGACTTTGAAGTTCTCCTCATACCTGATACATGTCATCATTGAGGCCCTTGAAAAGTCAATTAAGAGCTTCCCATAAGATTTTTCCTACACATTGTTTGCATTTAAAACCCAAACCTTTATCAGCAGGCCTCCCTCCTCTAAAGGTCTTCAAAAATAATCAAACAGAGTGCTTTTAGAATTGCATAGAAATTCTATTATGTATAATTTCCATTCTGTAAGGATTTTTTCCCCTACCATTTTCTATAGCTAGCATATTTTCGCAAGGCATATTAAGTTGTCATTATCAACATTTGGATATTAAGTTTTTAGACAAAAAAGTAAAATGTTAGCATGTCTTTTTTAAAAGATTTTTTTTCAAATTAAAATGCACATACTTAAAATTTAGTGGGAAAAGTATTGGCTTTTCAGTCAGACTGTGTCTGTCTAAATCCCAGGTACATCACTTAGCAGCTATAAAACCTTAAATCTCTTAACACCACTGGAGCAGTCGCTTCTAAAAAAACAGCTTATGATATTAGACTATATGATAATTGTGCAAATGAAATAAGCCAACATCCAAACCCCCTTAGTGAATTGTTTGCCATCTGGTTGGAACGCAACCATTGTCAACATCTATGTACTCCCCACTATGAATTCCAAATCCAGAAGTGAAAGAAAATCATTTGCAGTGGTGAAATGGGAGGCCAGGGCTAAAGGCAGCGTTTACACTGTGCTGGGTAAACGGTCTTCAAAATGTGGCCCATCAACATCATCTAGGAACTTGTTATCAATGCCAGGTTTTATTTTAAAGGTTTATTTATGCATATAATAACTGGGGTATAGGCCAGAGGTTGAGGGTGGTGAGAGGATTCATCAGAGACAGTGGGGAGCAGAACAGGCAGATTGGCTGAAATACACTGCTGAGGGGAGCAGCGGGCAAGACCAGGGAGGTCTGCTGCGCCTGTGGATCAGCTCCCTGGCCAGGAATCGAACTTGTACTGCAGTGGCTTCAGAGAGCTTCACAGTGCTGTGCTTTAACCTGTTGCACTACCAGGGAGGGCCAAAAATGGCAGTTTTAGTGCCACCTTTGGATGTACGGAATTAGAAACTGTGTGGGTGGGTCCAGCAATCTGTGTTTTAACCATGGGGCTCCTGAGTGATTTTGGGGTGCCACTGCTCTCACTGTTCTAATTATGGGACAGTTTTATACAATTTATCTTATTTAGTCCTTCAGTAAAAAAAAAAAAAAAAAGCACCTGCAAGAGAAAAAGTAATTTTTTTAAGAAAAATAGTTAACTTAGAGACCAGAAAAGTTACCAAACTGACATAAGCCAAATAATTAGAACTACTTTTCTACCTTATATGAAAATATGCGATTCTAAGTAAGTGTAAAATCTAGAACTTACTGAGAATGCAGAAACAAATGAAGACCACAAGAAAGTTATTTATTAAAGCCTTGTTACAGCAAGAGTGTTGAGCATCATTACTTGCATTTAGCAAAGACTCGGAGGAGAAGAGCTTTAGAGTAAATAAAATAAAACAAGGCTGTTGGAAGTTGCTGTTGTGGAGAAGCAGGAAGGGCATTAACAAGAAGTGTGGCACCTTACATAATTGACTGTGTTGCTTCCTGTAGTTGGTCTTCAGTTGGAAGCAGATAGTCATTGTACAAGTCCTGAGCCTGTTAGTCAAATATACTGTTATATAGGGTTTGGCCACTGTAATCAGTTATCTTAAGTTCCCTTAAGAAATCTAGAGTAAAAGTGCATATATTTTAAAGGCTATGACATATGCTTTAAAAAGGTTGCATTATTGTTTACATTACTAGTTATAGTGGAAAAAAATACACCTGTGAATTCTATTTCTACTATAAAAAGGCATTCAAAAATTAAATACAAAGGAAGTAATAGCAATACAAATATCTGTTTCACATAGCCATGCTGTATGTCCAAGATTTTGTTTATGGCAAATAATAAGGTTTTAAAAGCAGTACAGACATGGCCCTCCCTGGTGGCGCAGCGGGTTAAAGCACTGCACTAAGAAGCTGAAACCACTTCTGCATGAGTTTGATTCCCACCTGCCCCAGAGGTGACCACATGGCGTGGCAGACCTCTCCTGACCCGCCCGCTGCTCCCCTCAGCAGTGTACTTCCTCGATCTGCCTGTTCTGCTCCCCACTCTGTCTCTGGTGAAGCCTCTCACCACCCCTGAGCCTCTGGCCTGTACCTCAGTTCTGTATGCGTAAATAAATAAATCTTTAAAAAAAAAAAGCAGTACAGACATGATGTAGTTGCAAAAATTGTACCAAAGTTAAACAGGTCAGGGGAGCTTTTTTCAAGGTTGTTGTAATAGGGGAGTGAGACCAGCACAAAGTCTGAACTGAATTCTGCTGTAACAAAGGCAGGGGATGTTTTCATACATGGAGTCGGGGTCCTATGTCTTACTGATCAGCCTTACCCAAAGGAAAAACACTTTCTCAATCTCTGCAGAGAGTAGGTAGCTTTATATATTGAAGTAATGTGCCCACAGAGGAGCACATTACTGGGAGCTAGGGACCCTCTTTTCCTGGACGATTCCATTTTTCAGCTTCTTGAGAAAGACTGCCCTACTTTGTAAAGCCAGCAAGAGATTTGTTAAAAAGATGTACATCCCAAAGGACCAGAGAAAGAATTTACTACTTTTCTGAAGTAAATGGCTCTACAGTAAGGGAGACCAGAGTCTAGAGTCAGGACAACCATGTCTAAAGTTTAGTCAAGCTGAACAGGTAGTTAAGGTCATCTAAATCAACATCCAGTCTTTTATCCTTATGGAAAATACCAGGAACCTTACATTTAAAGTAACAAAATTTATTACCATCAACAGTTTGTGAAGGTTCCTTTAGTTATTGATGTGGGTTTTTTTTCAGACGTTTTAGCCCCTTGTAAAAAAAAAAAATTAACAAGAAAAATGACATCCAGACAAGGTTTTGCTAAGCTTGTATAAGAGAGACAGGACTGGGGGCCCTCCCTGGTGATGCAGCGGGTTAAAGCACAGCACAAAGAAGCTTAAGCCACTTCCGCATGAGTTCGATCCCCGCCTGCCCCAGAGGAGATCCACATGGCGTGGCAGATCTCTCCTGACCCGCCCGCTGCTTCCCTCAGCAGTGTACTTTGTTGATCTGCCTGTTCTGTACCCCACTCTGAATCCTCTCACCCTCCGCATCTCTGGCCTGTACCCCAGTTCTGTACGAATAAATAAATTTAAAAAAAAAGAGAGACAGGACTGGAAGAGGAAATTCTGGTCTAATTCTCAGAGGAGAACATGGAAGGGACTTCTTTTAACGAGTGAGTTAACCACGGTGGAGCAAAGGGGAGCAGCGTCAAAGCATGTTCTGGGTTGAATGATATTGGGGCATGCACAGATGGGTCACATACTTAGACATGTCGCATGTCTCATTAACATCTGAAATCTCCACCCAAGGTGTGCATTCTAGCATGCTAGTGAGACTCTTGTCAATTTTGGTCCAGAGTCAAGGCTTTTACTACTATGCATGTGGGACCCTTGACCATCTCCTTTTCAAGGAATCGTGAAACAGTCATTAACCAGGATATCGCACCTTTTGCCTAGGTGTGGTGATTTTGGTCAGTTTGGTGGGTCTCGTTGTTTAAATAAGCATATGACCTAGTTCACTGATTCCAGCTGGACATTGGGTAGGACAGTGCACTGGGCAACTCTCATACTCTACTGGCTCATAATTGTGTTCACGTTGGCTATTACACTTTTCTTCTGTATCTTCGTCATTGTGGTTCTGACTCACATTGACCACATTGGCCTTTAAGGGACAAGTATGGTGGTTTCTCAAAGAATTAGAAACCGACCTTTCATATCATTCAGCAATTCCACTCCTCAGTATCACCCTCCAAATACTAAGACATTAATTTGTAGGGACAACTGCACTTCTATGTTTATCGCAGCACTATTTACAATAGCTAAGTTATGAAAACAACCAAGGTGCCCAACGACAGATGAGTGAATCAAGGATGGAGCTTAGTTGCATCATGGACTACTACTCAACTATGAACAAAATTTAAAATCCATTTATGAGGGCATGGATAAAACTGGAGGGGGTTATACTAAGCAAAATAAGTTAGAAATTCATTTCACTCAGGTGTAATATTGATAAACAGAACACAGGGCAGACAAAACTAAATCAAAACAAACCCTTGAAATGCAGATGGGAATGGTGGGGAGCAGAAGCAAAGATGGGAGGGAGCCCAGTGGACTATGCTAGTGGGCTATGGGTGTGTTGATGTTTGGTTTGGTGTGGTAATACACATCTGAAGAAGTGTGAACCATACTGCTGAATCATAAGCTGTGTTAGCTCAATTAAAAAAAAAATACAATAAAGAGGTCTTTTGTAAATATAAACATGAATTCTCTCTTCAGTACTTTCTGCTGTTCATAATATGTCACTATTTTTTTTAAAGATTTATTTATTTATGCATACAGAACTGGGGTACAGGCCAGAGGCTCAGGGGTGGGGAGAGGCTTCACCAGAGACAGAGTGGGGAGCAGAACAGGCAGATCGAGGAAGTACACTGCTGAGGGGAGCAGCGGGCGGGTCAGGAGAGGTCTGCCGCCCCATGTGGTCACCTCCAGGGCAGGTGAGAATCGAACTCATGTGGAAGTGGCTTTAGCTTCTTAGTGCTGTGCTTTAACCTACTGTGCCACCAGGGAGGGCTAATATGTCACTATTTTAAACAAAGTACGTATACTCACTTTAAAAATTAAGTTAATAAAATGTACATTAGAAAAAATAGCCAGTTTTAGGTAAACCCTCTAATTCAGAGCACCTTTGCATCTTTCTTGCCAACTGTTGATTGGAAAGAGAGTGAACATTTCCTAATGTTCAAATATTTCTAACATTAACTCACATCAGATTTATATGCTATTATTTCATGCAGGCTGTGCAGTGGTGGCCAGAGTGGGTAAAGCAAGCACTTGCATGGACAGTGTTTTGAAATGCCTTGGGTTCCTCGTGGATATGCTGTGTTTGTTGTTGTTTTTCAAGAAGGCTGTTTCCCCTGTGTTTGGCACATGGGTTGGAGAGAGGTTCATTCTTCAAGGATCATTGATCCAGTGATGGAGCCCTCTTTTTCTTTTTTTTTTTTTTAAAGATTTATTTTATTTTATTTATGCATACAAGAACTGAGTTGCAGGCCAGAAGTGCAGGTGGTGAAAGGATTCACCACAGACAGAGTGGGGAACAGAACAGGTGGATCTACTGAAACAGACTGCTGAGAGGAGCAACAGGTGGGTCAACTCCCTGGCTGGGGATAGAACTCCTGCCATAGTGGCTTATGATAGCTTGGTAGTGCTGAGACTTTAACCTCTGCACCACCAGGGAGGCCCTGATGGGGCCCTCTTATCATGCATAATTTCATTCCAAAGTTCAGTTCATAAAAAGAAAACAAATTGTTCCAGTTATCCTGACTCCTTGCCTCCTCATTTCCAGAAGTGGCCTAATGGTATTTCCAGGGAACTATTTATTTTCACTTGACATTTTCTTTGCTCTTGGCCTCCACAACACCACAGTTGCTGGTGTTCCTCAGACATCCCTGAATATGCTTTCTTAGTCTCCACCACTGGCTCTCCCTTCTCTCCCACACGGCTCAGTAGTAGAGTTCGCCAAGACCATGAAAGACCGCTCTTGGGTAATCATCTCTCTCTCCAAGGCTCTAAATCCCACAGAAATTCTGGAAATTCCAAGTGAATTCCAGGTGGCTCATGCCCAGCCATCCTTTCTGTGTTCCAGCCACGTGGACTCAGCTGCCTGTTTGACATGTCCACCTGAATGTCTTCTGGGTAGCTCACCCTTACCTTGTCTTCCCCATCTCATTCATTCAGATAAGCAAGTCAGAAATGTAACTTTCATTTCTGCTTGTTCTTTTTCCTCCATGGGACCTTTTGCTTTTACCTACCCATTTGCTTCCTAAAATGTCTCTTCATCCCAATCTCCACAGTCCTTGCTCTTTTCCAAGCACTGCCTCTCCTTACCTGCTGAGAGTTCTCCATGGGTTCACTTTCTCTCAGACCTGTATCTCCAATGTCACATTTTTCCTTAAGTCATTTCATTATATTCTCTTTACTGTTTAGTAAGATAGAAACTTTTACCCATCCTTACAAAGCCCTCAGGATCTGCTTGTATCTTCTTTTCCACACTTACCTCAGATTCTTTTTTTTTTTTTTAACCATTTTAAAATGACTGGTGTACTAGGAAAAGGAGAAAGAAAAAGAGAGACACCTGGTAGTTGGACAGGAGAGCTACTTCATCTCAGATTCTTTGTCCTTTGCTCATTACCTCCAGTAATAAATATAAAGTCTTTTCTGCCTCAGGGCCTTTGCATTTGTTTTTCTCCTGGAGACTCTAACTCAAAGACCATCCATACAGATCAAAATTCAGCTAAGTGTCACCTCCAGTGCTCTCTCCACTAAAGCAGCTGCTCTTCACCTGTCCATCCTGTCCATCCTGACACTGCCCTTGAGTGGGGTGAAGAAATAGGCAGCTTGAAAATTCCTGCACTCATCTGGAGCCTGTGGACTTGTGAGAAAGAAGACTGGTAGGCACACCTCAGACTCAGAACTGGAATTGGAACCCACACTTCAACCGTAACCACAAAATAGTCATATGAATATTACTGTTGGCGAGTGTGACTTTGAAGCACTGGTCAGAAATACTGTTTGCTTGGTGTGCACTTGCTTGTTGTTTGTCTCCATCAGTAGTGCAAGCTCCATGAGGGAGGCCGCCGTATCCCTCTCCTTTTCTGTATATCCTGGGATTGTCATATGCTTGGCAAACAATGTATATTTGCTAAATGTGACATCTACTCTAACTTCCTCAATTGATCCATGAAGAAACTGAGCCTCAGAGAGACAAGTGACTTTTTGAAGTTATTTAGCTGTTATTAACTAGGTCAGTACAAAAAAAAAAAAAAGAGAGCGAGAGAGAGAAGGGAGGACCAGTGGTGGAGACTAAGGGTGAGGACTGTAGAGATTGGGATGAAGAGACATTTTTTTTTTATTACAAAAGTTTATTTTTACATCATTTTGCACATTTTTTTTTCCATCTCAATTGTAATCCCCGCGGGTTTCCCATCACCAAGTCACCATAATCCCGTGCATTTCCCTCCCCCCCCCATTTTTGATCCCATTCCCCACTCCACCCCCACAAAATGTCTCTGGTATATGGTTGTTCATTATTTTTGTTATTTTCTCGCCTGGCCCATTATACTCCTGCTATGAGTGAAACCATCCGATATTTTTCTTTCTCTTTCTGGCTTATCTCACTAAGCATGATCTTTTCCAGCTCCATCCAAGTTGCTGCAAAAGACATGTGTTTCTCTTTTTTGGTTGCTGAGTAATGTATATTGAATAATATACATACATTGTATATATGTACCACATCTTTTTTATCCAGTCATCTACTTGTGGGCATTTGGGCTGCTTCCATGTTTTTCCAATTGTAAATAAAGCAGCAATAAACATGGGGGTACAGGTATCTTTTTCATCCAGTGGTTTTGTGTCTTTTGGGTAGATACCTAGGAGTGGGATTGCTGGGTCGTAGGGAAGCTCCATGTTTAGCAGTTTGAGGAACCTCCAAACAGTTTTCCATAGTGGTTGTACTAGTTTGCATTCCCACCAGCAGTGCAGGAGAGTTCCTTTTTCTGGGATGAAGAGACATTTTAGGAAGCAAATGGGTAGGTAAAAGCAAAAGGTCCCATGCAGGAAAAAGAACAAGCAGAAAGTAAGAAGGTGAGGTGAGTGTGTGCGTGTATTTTTGAAACTAATTATTCTGGATGATATAACAAAGCATCACCAAAAACATTCCTAACTATTGCCCTTATGTGGGTTCCTGATATTAATAGCAATGTTCCTTATTTTTATAACACTGTCATTTATAATTCACTTTCACGTGGACTGATTGATATGAAAATTTATCCAAAGTTACTGCTGAAGGTTTTCTTTTATTAAAGGCAAAGACTAAACAAATTTTGCAACTTTATGAAATTCTTTTATCAACGGAGCAAAATTTTCATAACTGTCAGAACCAGCCTAGGAGAATGTTCAGCTCGTTGGCTAGAGAACTGTCTTAAGGGTGGTTGACTATTCTCAGAGGGTATCAAAGGTAACCTGAGGAGCTAATGTGGATTTTGCAGAAGCAGCCCCTAATTTATTTTAATTATTTTTCCTGGACTAACATTTAGTTCAGTGGACAGTTCTGCCTAATTAAAGAGGTTTCTCCTATGGTTAAATTTTGCTTGCCACTCACTGTTTAAACATGTTGAGCTATTTCTAGCTCCTAATTGGCATACCGCAAATGAGCTGTATCAGTGAGCTTGGGGTTCTCTGCTTATATTCCTACTGGCTTTTACTTTTACATCTCTGGAGCCCAAGATGCTCACCACAGACACTTGGAACTGTTTTCTTGTCCTACAATAGGAAAGACAATAGAGGGAGGTGTTTCTAATGACAAGGGGTGGTTGATAGAGAATCCATGAAGATTCGTTGAGATCAGTCATACATAAGAAAGGGGCCCACAATCGCTCAGTCCCACCTACCTTTCTCCCTCTCCACTAGCCCGGTATATCATCACTTATATATATATTTTATTCTGATAAAATATCCCTAAAATCAGGGCCCTCCCTGGTGGCGCAGCGGGTTAAAGCACAGCACTGAGAAGCTAAAGCCACTTCCGCATGAGTTCAATCCCCGCCTGCCCCGGAGGTGACCACATGGCGTGGCAGACCTCTCCTGACCAGCCCGCTGCTCCCCTCAGCAGTGTACTTCGTCGATATGCCTGCTCTGCTCCCAACTCTGTCTCTGGTGAATCCTCTCACCCTCCACGTCTCTGGCCTGTACCCCAGTTCTGTATGAATAAATAAATCTTTAAAAAAAATCCCTAAAATCAAATTTAACACAAATACGATACAGCCATTTTGAGTGCACAATTCAGTGGCAGTAAGGAGATTCACAACAGTGTGCGACTGTCACCACTATGCATTTCCACAATTTTTTCATAATTGCAGAAACTTTCTGTGATTCAATAAATTCTTATTCCCCTTCCCCCTAAGCCCTTGCTAAACACTTTTCGACTTTATATGTCTATGTGAGTGGAATCATATATTTCTTTGTGTGCCTGCTAATCACATAGCATTATGTTTTAAAGGTTCATCTATGTTGTAGCATGTACATATCAGAACATCATTCACTTTATGGCTGGAGGATGTCCTATAGTGTTTCTAGCACATTCTTTTTTTCCACTTTCTGTTGATGGGCACTTGGATTGTTTCTGTCTCGGCTATTTTGAATAATGTTGCTGTGAACATGGGTATATAGGTTCCTATTCACATTCTTACTTTCCATTCTGTGGAATTGTTGAATTATATGTTCACTTGATACCTAGTCATTGCTGAAGCTTCTAAGCAAGTTTCCTTTGAGAAATTGTTTCCCACAGAAGCTGCACCATTTAACATTTTTACTGGTGTATATTATTCTAAAGAGCCTTTGTGTCTTATGCCTGAGTCTTATTTCTGTAGGTAAAATCTTCCCTGAACTTTTAATATGTTTTCAAAAACACTGAAAAGTAAATCTCAACATAATGAATACAAAATGCCTCCCTTTCACCATATCAGCATTTATTATGTACTACACACATCTACACAGACTATAAATTAGAACTGGGGCCAGATGCTGGGGAGTAGGGGGGGAAAGAAAGCCCAATCTGTGGGGCTTTGGCCCAGTTTATCAATTAATAAATAACTTCAATAAGAATAAATGCTGTGAAAATTATCTGTTGGCTGGGCAAATTAAATGGGGATTAACATCATGGAAAGATGTTAGGAGACCTCAAGTTTCAAAGAGGCTGAGTCAAAGTCTTTGGAAAGGACAAGTAAAATAAAAGACCTCTCTCACCTTGTTTTTTAGATGCTTTGCAAAGCAATTCGCAAGGCCTAAGATCAAATTAATTTTGGGTAGTCACATCACCCAACTGAAGGCTTGGTATTTATTGAATGACTATTTCCTCTCTGATATTTGTACTGTTGATAGAACTTAGGTGTGGGGGGCAATTTATATAAATATACCTCATTATTTTTTTCCACCTAATCCCTAGCTAAAAAAGATTTCAATCTCTCAAAACACTCACTGGCAAAGGGGTGGGGGTTTCTGATTTCTCCAATCACTGCAGTGCCTGCTCCTTATTCCAGTTACCTTATCTTCTATGTCAGGTGTAATGGAAAAAAGTTTGGAACAAGGCCACATCCAGGTCTTGGTGGGTAGTTGCCCTTTGGTTTTCAGTCAAAGGAGCTCAGGAAAAAACGGGTATGTTTTGTTCCTGGGACATGGTGAGCCCAGGGGTGTTGGACCAACAGCTTCTCCCAGACCAGTGTCGAACCTGCTCTGACAACTCCATTCCCCTCTCTGGGAACTAAGTTTCTCCATTGTAAATGTTGGTCATGGGGATGAGAGTTTTAGGATCCTTTGAAATTTCATTTAAAGGAACATTTTATTATGGTCATTAAAGAGGAAACCTTTCCGGGCCCTCCCTGGTGGCGCAGCGGGTTAAAGCACTGCACTAAGAAGCTTAAGCCACTTCTGCATGAGTTTGATTCCCGCATGAGTTCGATCCCCGCCTGCCCAGGAGGAGATCCACATGGCAAGGCAGACCTCTCCTGACCCACCCACTGCTCCCCTCAGCAGTGTACTTCTGTGATCCGCCTGTTCTGCTCCCCACTCTGTCTCTGGTGAA
>NW_004567122.1:36640213-36652323 GCF_000260355.1 Condylura cristata | reverse complement strand
AAAAAAAAAAAAAAAAAGGAAACTTTTCCTGTAGCTGCAGAGGATATGCTGTATTTTTTAATAAGGTACACTCACTTTGAAGTCAGTAAAATAAAATTTTGAGATTCCAGGAGGCAGGGTTTACAGAATTAAATCCTGTAGGGAAATGAACAAGAACACCAACCTGATCTGTCTTACTGGGCACCATAAAGCTGTTGGCTGAGGCAGTGAAAGGAGCCCTCGGCTTATTGGCTGGCTACTATTTTTCCAATGGATTCATGGAATCTGACATCAATCTGTCCAGGTTAACTATTGAAGGTCAACTTTCAAGGGAGGACCTATTCTCGGAGAGCCCACCTGTACACACAGCAACTTCTACAGGGCTGGAATCCAATTAACCCCTGTACGTAGTCCTGCAGACCCAGTACATGTTACTGTCATTCACTCATCCACTGCCATCTTTCCTTCCTCCCCAAATGTGAATGGTGCAGTGAAATGAAATTTGTCATTGGATAAAACAGCTGAGGGCCTCTCTGCACAAAGTTTATAATCTAGGCATTTAGGTGCACCAAACAGATGGCAATCAACTGCATTTCTGAGCACAGGTTGAAGCAGTCTCCGGGTCTCTAATGGTGAATAGCTGTGCAGCCTCTGGGCAGTTACTTCACCTCTCTGACCTGTCTCATCCTCATTTTGCGGAAGCTCACTGGGGTCACATATGGTGACGGAGCAGTGTTAGCATGTATTAGGTGCACAAAATGTGTCTGGCCGCTGCTGATATTGAGGTTACCTTCCTGAAGTTGAATCAAGATTAACTTTATTTTCTGTATCTCAGAATGTCCTTCAATTCTTTGTGTTTTTTGTTTGTTTCTTTGTACTGTGTGTGTCTTCCAGTTCCAAGGAGGGTTTCGGGTCAGTGGAGAAGGTCGTACTGCTCACGTTCCTCTCGGCGGTTATCCTGATGACCATCCTGGGGAACCTGCTGGTGATGGTGGCTGTGTGCAGGGACAGGCAGCTTAGGTGAGAACTGGGGGCCTGGTCAGGAGACCTGGGGGCTCACCCAGGAAGGTTGGGGTATCAACTTACAGTTTCCATTACAATTTGTGTTTATGAAAGGATAATTTGAAATTATGTAGTTATGAAAGAAGATACATGGGAGGGTGGCAGAGGGGGATCACACATAATACTATGATTTTTCACATGACTTGAGTAAGCACTTAAATACATTTCTGTAGTGCTTCTCCCCCCATGTTCAGCTTTGTTGTTGTTTTTTTAATAGTTTTTATCACGTTGTATATACTTTTTGAGGGCACATCTCACCTAAACTGCCCACTTCACCAGTGCCTCTGGGAAGAGGTGTCTGCCTAGTGAATGACTGAGGATTTGAATCTGGGTCTTTGGCTCTTTCTGCTTCATCAGTGTCAATCCTGGTTGTAATTTAGATCAACTGAAGACCTTATTAAAGTGACAAAAGTGCAGTATAAGTATGTTCTAACAACATTTGAGACATGCTAAATAGTTACTCATTGTTAATGTGAACTTCAGTCTGAGCTGGGCATATGTGTTTCATATAACCCCCTCCCAAAGCCCCTGAATTTTAATTGATCTGGGTGATTCCAGAGTGCAGTCTGGAGTGAGTCATCAGGCCACAGAGGGGGATAAAAGAAATAGTCCTACCTCATGACGGCCTTCTCCCTGAGAAGATGGACACTAATCTAGGATTGGCGCATGGGCACATGATTCTGATAGATGACACATGTGAGACACACATGCCAGTGGAAGAGTGTAAAGTGGGGGGATTTGGCCACACTTGTGGACAGCATCTTGGGAGGTTCCCTGAGAATGACAGATCTGGGTCCCAAGGATGCTGCAACTTAGGGGGACCTTGGGAGGGGGCCCCACACATGGGGCTATCTAATCAAGTCAAAGTGACCAGAGGAGAATGAAACAGAGAGAGCTTTGGGAGGATCTTTCCAGCAAAGTGAGGGAAGGGGAAGCTGAACGCACAGTGGTATTTGACTTCTCTTTTCTTCCCCCCCTTTCCCCTTCTTTCTTTGCCTCTCTTTCCCCCTCTTTCCATTCTGACACCTTTTTCCTCACCTTTCTTCCCTCGACCCTCCCCCTTATACTGTTTCACTCACAGGAAAATAAAAACCAATTATTTCATTGTGTCTCTTGCCTTTGCGGATCTGCTGGTCTCTGTGCTGGTCATGCCCTTTGGCGCCATTGAGCTGGTTCAAGACATCTGGGTTTACGGCGAGATGTTTTGCCTGGTCAGGACATCGCTAGATGTGCTGCTCACAACAGCATCAATTTTTCACCTGTGCTGCATTTCTCTGGATAGGTAAGGACAAACCAGCGTGCACAGCAGAGCACCAGGCTGGGGATGCTCACTGGGTGGCTTTGGGCAGTGTCTTCCTTTCTTCCCTGGGGACAACCTGGTTATGATTCTTGGCTCACTCTCCAGTCTTGATAGAACCCCCTTTTCACTCAGGTACTCTCTAAGGCCTGCCTACCAATCAGATGGTAAGAGGTACCAGAGTCAAGTAGAAAGTAGGTCTCTACGTTTTATACCAGTGGCGTGGACAAAATTCTGATGGGATTGAGTAGCAGGAATCCGTAGATCTGCCCAGTGGCAGCGGAGGTGGTTCAGAATGAAAATGTCTGTGTTTGAACATGTTCTTCACCTGACCATGTATCATTGTGATCGTTATGTGTGGATGTGGGTATGGACACATGATGGTCAAGCCTCTTTTCCAGAAGGATAAAGTGACTCTAAAATCTCCAGTGATTGTATTTTGGGCCACGTCTTTATTTTACTCCTGTTATATCATTTAGTTCTTACTTGACTTCAGGGGATTCTAGTAATTTCCATCTTTGCCTCATTTGCTAAACACACGTGTTTACCAGTTATAGCTACACCACTTCCAATTTCTGCTCACTAGAAGTCAGCAATAAATGCAGAGTGCTGCTTAAAACTGGATGATGGGGCCTCCCTAGTGGCCTAGAGGTTCAATCTTAGTGTTATCACTGCTAGGGCTTGAGTTCAATCCCAGGGAGCTGACCACATGGCGCAGCAGATCTCTCCTGTCTGGACTGCTGCTCCTCTCAGCAGCGTGTTTTAGTAGATTGAACTGTATTGCTCCAACTCTGTCTCCAGTGAGTCCTCCCACTCCCTACACCTCTGGTCTGCAGTCCAGTTCTTCTACACAAAAACAAATTTAAAAAAAGAAAAAAAAAAACATGCAGCAACCGGCATAGTCACATCTGAGGGTAGTTCCCAAAGGAAAGCGGGATGCCTGTTACACATTATCACAATTACTAGGGATGATCTCTCACTGTCTCTCAAGTTGCCCAACATACAGAAGCTGTTTCTCATGGAGAAATAGGAAAAGTGAAGACTAAAATGAGAGATGGGAGCTTATTTAAAACATGCCCCTTCAAAACTAAAATCAGAGTCTTCCCAGAGAATAACTCACCCTGGGAAGGTTTTTAGGGGCCAAAACTTCTGGGGGAATAGCAGATTCGCCTCCTTGGGTGGGCCAGGTGGTTGTGGAGTGGACTGGCAGGTGAGGAGCCTGCTCTATGTAAGCTGTGCTCACTCTCTTGTTCTGAGAGGACATCTAGCTGAATGCATGTATAGTCAGACTCGGCAGCCAGACCCACACTGTAACACGGTTGGCAAATGGCATTTATTAGTCTGTTTGTAGCATCTGACTTTAGTACCTGCTAGATTTTTAAGGCAGTAGTGTATGCGGTATATAAAAGCTCTTGTTAGAGATAATAGAATGTAAGGAAGTAGAATTATATGGAAATGGGAAGCCTATATGTGAGCATGGCCAGAGGTGCTAATGCTGAAAATACTACAAGGACTTGGAGAGGGCAGAATAAGCAGGTCAGGGAAGCTGGTGGTAACCTCTGGGTTTGGGTGAAAAAAAAAAAAAAAGAAGAAAATGATCCAGGCAGGAAGTGAAAGTGTAAACTCATGTTCCTGATGTGAACACACACTCCTGCAGCCCTGAGAGCGGGGCTTAGGTTTCCTGGGAGACCTGGCTTCACAGTCCACTGGAATGATCCAGTTCATTTGAAGCCATGCTGTTTTCCGAGCAGACTGGATCAAAGAGATGTTTTATATATACACCATGGATTACTATTCAGCAATCAAAAAGATAAACTCATGCCACTCACAGAAACATGGATGGAGCTGGAAGGAATCATGCTCAGTGAAATAAATCAGGAGGAAAAAATATATCAGCTGGTTTCACTTATAGGAGGAATGCAGAGTACCCAAATAAGGGATCAAGAAAAAATGTTTTATTATTATCAATTATAATAAAGTAAAAATCAAAACAACAGGCAACTATAGATCAGAGATACTCTGCAGGGCAGGGGGAGGAGTGGAATCAAAGCAGGAGGGGGAAAAGCACAAGAGCTGTGGTGATGGCACATGGGTGACTTGGTGTGAGCGTTTCACAGGCATTACACTCAAGCTGATAAAGCATAGACTGTATAAAAATGAAGGCTGCTGGCCCTCCCCAGTGGTGCAGCAGGTTAAAGCACCGCACTAAGAAGCTAAAGCCACTTCAGCATAAGTTCGATCCCCGCCCCAGAGGTGACCCACATGGTGTGGTAGACCTCTCCTGACCGCCCGCTGCTCCCCTCAGCAGTGTACTTCATCAGTCGGCCTGTTCTGCTCCCCACTCTGTCTCTGGTGAAACCTCTCACCACCCCTGCACCTCTGGCCTGTACTCCAATTCTGTATGCATAAATAAATAAATCTTTAAAAAAATAATGAAGGCTGCCGTAAATACACACACACACACACACACACACACATAAAATATAGAAAGGAAAAGTAAAGAGAGGGCAAAAAAGTTGATGGTTCATGTAAGCATAGCATTGACCTCCTCGGCCAGCACTCAGGGTTAGTGGCTATTGATTTCAATTTCTTGAATTTGACCCATGCAGTCCATGATCTTTCCTTCTACGTTTGAACCCCTTCTCAGTGAGCAGCTGTTGTGGCCATTGTGCCTTCTGGAGGCCACACACTTCATCTCAGTGGGTCTTTCCTTTTCCCCCTACATTTAAATAATGTCAAGTCCTACTCTTTTTCCTAAACACATTCTTGTCTATTTCTGTCCATCAGATTCCCCAGTTCCAACTAATATCTCTTGCATAAGTCCCAGTAACAACTTCTAATTGTTCTCTTCAAGTCTATTTTAAATTCCTCCCATCTCCTCACCACTCAGAAGATCTCATAATCATATTTTAGAAATGCAACTCCATTACTGAAAACCCGCCAAAGGGTATTCATTACCCTGAGGATCAAAAACAGACGGGGTTTTGCCCATCTCTCGCTGCCTGGCCCCGGCCCTCTGGCACCTTTTCCCAGCCTCCCTCTGCCTGCCACAGCTGCTGGGCCCTCCTCCCTTCCCTGCTCTGTGCTCAGCCTCCTGGGATGCCCTTCTCTGCAGGAAAGCACCTTTACCCCCCCCTCCTCTCCTGTGTGTCTTTCAGAATTTAAGTCAATCCTTTCTTCTTTGTAGAAACTCCCCCAATCTCCTGAAACCCACCCTCTGTAGAATTTAGTGCAATTTTGATTAAAATCAGTTCTTTACTTTTTTTTTTTTTTTAAATGCCTCTGTCTTTACCTCCCTCATCAGGAAGAAGCACAAGAACGTTCAGTAAAGACACAGTCCCCATATTTATGGAACTTTCCTTTTATTGGGGAGGTGGGCAATGACCAGTAATGACATAAATACCAATTCTGGTTTTGGTAAACAAGCGGGGTATTCAACACATTTGCTTTTGGAGGAGTGCTGCTAATAATTCCATTTCCTCCTTTGATAGTGGACGTAAAAAGTTCTAATGCCACCTAAGATGGAGTCAGATGGTTTTGTTGGGTTTTGTTTTGCTCTGGGAGGCAGAGAACTTGCCAGCTCTCTCCAGTATTCCCCATTTCAAAGGTAACATTCTCATGGAGCTGAAGTTCCGCCCTGAACATTCCCGGCAGTGTTTTAGCACAGAAGAATCTGATTTTATTTATCATCTAGCTTCTATTTTTGCAGTCTCCCTCCTAGCCTGACAGTTGGGTTGGGCCAAAGCACAGAGGGACTGTGTCATCAAGGTGTAATATCATCACTCACCTTCTGACCTCTGGCAAGATGCCATGTTCTCCTCTCCAGAGCTGCTGGCAGTCTTCAGGGTGGCCAGCAGAAGTGCCCACTGTGACTGTTTCCACCCAGGTGGCAGACATCAGTCAAACTAAATGCAGGACTCTGCTAATATTATAAAATGCATTTCCCCAGCTACCATTCTCCATCCACTGTGCTTCCTGGCGCTTTGAGAATTGAATTCTATTAATGAAAGCTTAATGCCTTGTTAAAAATAATTCCCAAAGCATGATTAAAATACATGCATCATGTTGTGTGGGTCATGGGAGGTCAAAACTGCATTAAGAACTTTACCTTGCAGTGGATTATTTCAAGCTAAGGTTTTGTGGTGAGCGGGAACCAACCAGCATCTGTGATAGAGCATGTTTTAAACATGGACTGTAATGTAACTATAACAAGACATGAGAAATGAGTGTTGTTCTAGAATGATTTCGCTGGCAGGTGATGGGGGCAGGGGAAGCAGGTTTCAGACTTCAATGTTTAGAATTATGCCACTTTTGTAAAATAAATATGTAGCTATTTATATCTGAGTGTACATGAAAGAGAAAGAGAGAGGATATGGATGAAATTGCATGTTGCTTATAACAGTGATGATGTAGAGGCTGGTCAGGGGTGGTGCTGGCCACTTTGGATGGTCAGTTGGGTTTTGTCTAGGAAACTTCACTTTTGCTACTTTCTAAAAATATACATTTCAACCCAGTTTTCCCTGTGCTAAAAGGTAACACTGTTGAATGCTAGTGTACGGCATTAGAACCTTCTAGCTGGAAGTGTTCCAGGGACATACATTCCTCAGGACACTGGAAACAGTGTGACTATAGTGTTAAGAGTACCTGAGGTTGGAGCAGGACGGAGAGTGAGGAATTCCTCCTGACTGCCATGTTCTCTCTGCTTTCTCACAAAATACCCTAGATCCTTCTGGTCACTGGCTCCCTTTAATGGCAGCAGGCACCTCCTCTCAGGAATCCCCACATTCTTTTTCATTGACTTCACCCCAGTTCATACCCTTGTGTTTGATCTATTCCAACAATCTTTTTTTTCCTAATCACTCGCTTTAAAATTCATAGCATAATGCCTGTGCACTGTAAAAAAGTCATCATTTTATATGTAGAACATAAAAAATCCTGCTTTCCACTCTCAGCCATATCCCCTAGAATTAACAGCTGTGAAAAATTGCCCCCTATAAATTTCAATCATTTCATATGCAATAAGCAGACTTACTATGTGAATGTATTATAGTTTGAATATTAAGATTAAAAGTAAAAATGGATTTATGTTTTAAATAAGCCTTTTAGGGGGCTGTCCACACATACATACATATACACACACATACTTTGTGTGTGTGTGTGTGTGTGTGTGTGTATATATATATTATATATATACATATATATATGGAGCTAAATTTTATATCTACCAAATGAATTGCTTGAATGTCTGTTCTTACCAAACTTGCTAATCAGATGATATCTCACTGAAGTCTTTTTCAAGATCATATGACTAATTGACTCAATTAGTTGAAAGTTGGGCTTCAGATATGGCTCTCTATGAAGACTGAATTAGGCTATCCAGTGTAACTCTCCCTCTGCTCTGTCTCTGTCTCTGTGACCCTTTCCTCTGTCTCCATCTCTCCTTCTCTTTCTGTGTGTCTGTCTCCCTCTCTCTTTACGTTTGTCCTTAAGCCATTTTCTTGTTAGATTCATTCTCAGCCATAGACAACACGATCCTTTAATCATGCTTAAACCATGAATCCACAGAAAAAGAATTGTAAACATGATTTTCCACATACAGAGCTTTTTCTTCCCAGGTATTCTTTTGAGCAGGCCAAGCATCTCCGGGTTAACATGTCCAGCTGAACTTGGAAGTCCAGGAACTAGATATATTTTATCTGCAAACATCAAGCAACAGTTTCTCAGTGACAGAATTTCCTGTAAAACAGATTTACTTGGGCCTCCCTGGTGGTCTAGGTTAGCCTAGTCCTGAATTTGATCCCTGACCAGGGAGCTAACTCACATGGCACAGCAGACCTCTCTTGTCTTGCCCGCTGCTCCCCTCAACAGTTGTATTTCATTCAGGCTGCCAGTTCTGCTCCCCACTCTGTCTCTGGTGAATCTTCTTACCCCACCCCATACCTCTGACTTGTACCCCGGTTCTTCTATACCAAAAGGAAAAAAAAGAAGGTTTTCTTGTGAAACATACAGCTTTAACTGAAAGTTTCACCCTGTGCTGGAGATCAGTGTGTCTGCATTTTATAATGCTCTCTGGAGCACAACTCAATTTTGTAATATATAAATGTAAAGAATCTATCATTGGCATTTTGTCACAGAAATAAATTTGTTTCCCAGTAGGACTGAACTGCATTTCTGCAAGAAAAACATAGCATCAGTTTCTCCTTCTTAAACATTCTTGAGGCCAGTTTCACACTTTGCACATCATAGTAACATGGGTTGGGTTGGATTCCAGCTGAAGGATAGGAACTCTTGGTTTTATATTCATTTCATTAGACATTTATTGAGCAAGTACTAACATACTCATTTCCAGGAGCTAAACAGAGCAATGGGAGTGCAGGGGTGAAGAACCAGAGAAAATGCTGAATCACAATTTTTTATTTGGTGGGGCATAAGAATCTGGGCTCTGTGGATAATACAAATAATGGAGGCACAAGGGAAAGATAGCTCCAGAAAACAGCATTTGCACTGCCCCAGAGGTTTCTTGGGGACACCTTACCCACTCTAGTCTAAATTATTTGCTTGCCTTTTCCCATGCGCTTAGTCTGTTTCTCCGACCCCGACTCCAACCTATGCGTGCCTTCCTCAGGCCTCCACGTTGCTTTCAGCACCTTACCTCTCTCCTGTCTCAGTGGGCACCCACCCTTCTTCAAAATTCAGGCAAGGTGTATCACTTCTCCACCAGCCTGTCTGGTTCATTCCTAAAGATTTTGTGTTTCTTCTTCTTTGGTCTTGTAGAACACTAAAGATAAACATTGCAGTTATCACTCATTGTAATAATTGACTGACTTGTCAGTCTCACTTGTGAATTTCAGGTCCTTGAGGGTCAGACTTCCTCTGGCCTGTTCTAGTTTTCTCCTTACAGCTCCACTGTGACTGCCCCAGCGTGTTGATTTGTACGTAGGTTCCTCCAAGGCGTGGTTCTTTATTCTCTCTTTGGTGTTTGGTCTCTACCCTTTTAGAACCCTCAATATAGCAAGTGGTTATGGATGAGGCCTGGGCTGATAGATGCCTGGATTCAGCTGCAACTTGACCAAGTATTGAGTGTGTGATCTTGGGGAGAGTCCTCAATATTCTTGGTGTTATTTTATTATCAGTAAAATTATGTTAATCGTCTATTCCACTTGGATTGCATGAAGAATAAATTATTGAGTGCATGAAAGAATGTAAACCAGTGCCTTGTCCTTGGTAAGCCTCCTGTAAATATTAGCCACGAGGATTATTCCATTGTTTTTTTCCTTTCCAAATGCAATTTTCAAGTGACTATCTCCCTGTACAATGATAGTATCTTTTTCTTCTTTTCGAGGAACTGTGTGCCCTTCAAGGTGAACTCCCAATCTTCCAGCCTTGGTTATCACCCCTCTCTCCTTCACAACTCTCAGGTATCTTATGGCTTCACCTGCCCCTTGCACACTTCTTTTCTACCCTCTTGTCCCATGCTGGGCTCTGGGGTCCTCTGAGCACTAGGCCTATAGCTCTACCTGCCCACTCAATACCTTTTGTTAAGCATCTGTTTATTTTACAAACCTAATGTGCTCAGAGTAGAAATTTCCATTGTAAACTAACTCCTCTTCTGTTTTGTACATCAAAGGTATGTCTATTCGTCATCTTTTAGTTGTTCAAATATAATTCTTTGAGGTCATCTTTGTCTACCTTGACCAGATGGATGCCAAATTGTAGCTATATTTTCATAATTATCTTGCAAATCTACCTTCCTTCTCTTTATTCCTTTTTATTCTCTTTATTCCCCACTTCTAGGTGACTGCAGTAGCTTTTGAGGTATTACTTTGTAGATTATCTTATCAGTCAGGTTCATGCTTACAGATGTCTTTTTTTCTGTGTGTCCTTCTCTCAAACAGCTTCTACAGTACTGTCTATTTTCCTTCCTCCTCCTAAGTGAGGTCACCCTGCCTGGCCTTACCCACTTACCAGCATTCCAAGGGCATCAGCTTTGGTAGATGTGAGTTTAAATTCTATATGATGTTGATCAAATGGCTTTGATGCTCTAGGTCTCCATTCTTTTTTTTTTTTTCTTTTTAAGATTTATTTATTTGTGCATACAGAACTGAGGTACAGGCCAGAGGCTCAGGGGCGGTGAGAGGCTTCACCAGAGACAGAGCGGGGAGCAGAACAGGCAGGTCGACGAAGTACACTGCTGAGGGGAGCAGTGGGCAGGTCAGGAGAGGTCTGCCACGCCATGTGGTCACCTCCAGGGCAGGTGGGAATCGAACTCATGCGGAAGCGGCTTTAGATCCTCAGTGCTGTGCTTTAACCCGCTGCGCCACCAGGGAGGGCCGGTCTCCATTTCTTTATCTTTAAAATATGCATCAGGAATGCTGCCTTGCAGCATCGCTCTCAGAATTAGATACAGCACGGAAGCTTTTAGTGTGCCCTCACTAAATAAGTAGTGAGGATAGAAAGAACAGTGGTAGTTGTAGCAGAAAAGAAGAAAGTACACAAGGACAACACAATTAGAGAGCAGACACAATACAGTTAGAGATCAGAAGATACAGGCAAGGGTTGTAAAAACAAACAAACAAACAAACAAAAACAAAAAAACAGGGCAAAGATAAGAACCTATCCAGATCTCAGACAGAAAAGGCTAGAAAGAACCATCCAAAGACTGAGCCTGGAAAGGTCAGCGAGACCATCATCTTGTGTCTGCATGAAGATTGATCGGGCCACATGTCTTAGGCTATATTTCAGTCACCTTGTCCAGTAAGCCCTGCCAGGATGTTTTCAGATGACATTTTGGGCAGATTATTCTTTTTCCTTTAGTCTGTAATAACTCAGAAAGATGCCTTGACATCTACCCGACAGTCACCTTCTTGTAAGTGTTCTTATCAGCAAGAATATTTAGCAGACAACAGAGCAAGTATGAGGTCTGCAGATTGCACACAGAGCTGTGATTCCTGCAAAGGCTGGCCTGATATCAGTCAGATCTCACAGAAAGGAGTCACTCCTCTATTCTTCCTTCCTGGAACCAAAGTTTCACCTCCTCTCTTGGCTGCATTCTCACCCCTTCCTGTCCCTTACACCTGATGAATACCTCTGCTGGGTCTTCCCCACTGGTCATCCAGATGACTGGCAGCTTGCCACACCCTTTGGGAACCAGAGGGCAGGGCCTTTTCTTTTCTCTTGAAGTTACTGCTGCTTTTCTCTGCCTGTTTCCTCGAACCAGAAGCAAAGGAGTTAAAATAGAAGCAAACCCATCACTGAGAACAGAAAAGTAATCTCTTCTTCTGCTTCAGCATTTGACTGGATCACCTATTGCAGGGAGGGCTGTTAGCCAGTGCACCCCACAATAACTCCAAGCTATCAATTACCTGTTTATCCCTGTTATAAGTATCCATTGCCATGTAACCTTCACTTCCAAATACAGTGACTTTAACAACCTTGTATTCAGATTAGATCTCATAATTCTGTGCATCAGGAATTTGGATTTGACTGAAGCCAGTCATGGTGCTTAGCTGGAGATTAGGCTGACCTGGAGGGTCTAAAACAGGTTGCCTTGGTGGGGTATTCAGAAAGTTAGACCAAGCTGGGCCCCAATTCCTGTTCAGGTAGTCCTAGGTCTCTATATATGACCTGTTGATACACATTAGATTCTTTACATGACAGTTCATGGCTCTGAGAAACCAAAGTCCTCTTAAAAATTGGTTCTGGGAAAGAAAAGGAAAAATACTGGGTGGTTTTTCTCATAGCAGGAATATAACGAAACAGGTGAGAAAATAAT
>NW_004567122.1:36604739-36639790 GCF_000260355.1 Condylura cristata | reverse complement strand
TGAAGTTGGAAGGAAAATTTTCTGTGAAACAGCTGGGAGTAGAATTACTGATTCTTGCTAAAGGCTAAGTGCCCTTCATAATTCATAAGTTCACTTAATCAGTGGAGCAATTTGTTCCCTTAGTCCTAAGTCTTAAAGATGCTTGACCGGTGCTTGCTTGACATGCTAGGAATCGCGAAGAAAGTCTGTGGTGAAAGGTTTTGTTTCTCTGATTCTATTTGTCAGGTGTGAGTAGCCAACTGCCATCTCCAATCTTCTTTCCTATGGTTGATGTTTCTTCCTTTTTATGTGGGTCTTGACTAGAGATCGGGCCTTGATAACCAACCACATTGCTATCTTCATTCGTCTCACATAGAAAGGCTGGTCCTGGAATAAGTCAATGGGAGAATGCTTTACATACCAGTTCCATTCCAGGCAGCTGATGAGATCTCAATGCTGCTGCCATTCACCTCTGGAGATATTTCTGTTTTTTAGAGTCAACTCTTGAGAAAAATATTGTACCGCATGACTTTTCTTTTACTTGTTAAATAAATTAGAGCCCCTAGTTCCCGAGTGCATTTGCATTTGTTTACAATAATCTGTATAAATGTTATAGATACAGATATCAATATGGAGGTAGAAGTAAAATTAATAACTGCTATTGATCAAATTTTACATGCCAGAGTTTTCTTAAATTTTGAATATATTTTCTCAGTGGTTCTCACAGCCAGTCAGTGAGGAGGTGAATGTAATGATGCCCAGTCTGCAGATGAGGAAAGTGCCTTTGTAGCATTTGAGTCCTTGATCCTAAGGCCACAACACTTACGAATGGTTGAGTCAGGGAGAGTTGGTACCCAGAGTGAAGACATAAGATCTAATCACCTCTAGTGAGAGTCTAAGATTCCAACTTGTTTTCTTTGCTCCTTCTGCTTTCCCTGTAGTTGGGGGCAAAGGGATGGGAACTGAGGAGGAAGAATTTTCCTTAATTGCAGGAGGAGTGGAGAAGAGATTGACATGGAACTTAAAATACACGACTGTTTCTAAGAGTTGTCAAAGTAAATTGTGTCCCCAGAGACATTTAAAAGCAATTTGATCCCACATTTACACATAGTAGTTGGGGAAGCGGATGGCTGGTCCACCGAAGAGGATTTTAATGGAGCTTTATGAGCAATACTTTGAGATGTTTTGTAGGCGAATTTACTTTGTTAATACCTTTGTGACATTTTAGTTAATCCTGGCCATCTGGAACATTTGAACATTCATGTAACCCCTTTTTGAAAGTTTTCTAGTTAAAGAAAAATGGCCTTGTCCAAGGGAACAGACCTAGCAGAACAGTCTCTTCCTGAGGAGCCACCCTCATCTTCCCTCCAGAGCATGTCCACCTCACCTGGAACTCACCTCTCTTTCTCTTGACTCTGGTGCAGTTCAGCTCCTTTGGTAGGACTTGTGGCAGTGTGGATGGTAAAGAATGTTTTCCAATTCAGAGCACTTGCAGTGACTCCTCTAGCATAGTATCAAAAACTTCTAAGACAGAGTTTCTCAAAGTGAGATCCCAAACCAGCAGCAGCAGCAGCACCTGGCACATATCAGAAATACAAATTATTGGGTCCCTTCCATACCTACTGGAGGGTGCATGATGCTACTAAGAGCTGCCCTTCAGCCAGTTTTTTTAAGCTTACTGCTTTACAGGTATCTTAGGATGCAATTAATTTGTACTCTTATGTGTTTATGGCTATGTGGATATATGGATATCTATTGATGTACTTCATATACATATTTACAAAATTTCTCTTTGTCAATAATGTTTATAGACATCACTCAATTATTCTTTCTCCTCAAACATCTTTACTTAGTCTCTTAAATCCAATTTAAAAGACACTATGGGAGTGCAAAATGGTCCAACCTCTATGGAAAGCTGTGTAGAGGACCTTCAAACTACTAAAAATGTAGCTACTGAATGGCCAGCAGTTCCATCCCCTGCCCAGCAATTCCACCCCTCGGAATCTACCCAAAGGACACAAAAACATTAATAGGAAAGGAAACTTGCCCTCCTCTATTTATTGCAGCACTGTTTACAATAGCTAAGTTATGGAATGCCCCAAATATATGACTGAGTCTAAAATGCCCCAAATATATGACTGAGTCTAAAAGATGTGGTATATATACACAATGGAATACTATTAAGCAATCAAAAAAATTAACTCATGCCATTTGGAGCAACATGGATGGAGCTGGAAGGAATTATGCTCAGTGAAATACTTTAGAAGAAAAATGAAAATTATTGGCTGATTTCACTTATGGGAGCAACATAGGCAAACCAAACAAGGGATCAGGAAAAAAAGAGAATTAGCCGGCAAACTATAAACTGAGACATTTGGCAG
The DNA here is from genome assembly GCF_000260355.1 of Condylura cristata. Classification (NCBI taxonomy): domain Eukaryota; kingdom Metazoa; phylum Chordata; class Mammalia; order Eulipotyphla; family Talpidae; genus Condylura; species Condylura cristata. Next base: position 36,637,430 of record NW_004567122.1, on the reverse strand, counting down.
GGGAAGGGGGAAGGATTAAAACAGGGCAGGAAGAGCATAAGAGTTTATCCTGACAGTTCACAGGTGACTGGGTGGTGGGAATTTTACGGGTACTATGCCTTAGAGGCATACATTGTATAAAAATGAATATATATAAATAAGGAAAAAGGCACTATTGGAGAAAGTTTTTCCCATCTCTCTGATAGATACGACCTTTTACATTTGAAAAACCTGATTCCATATTCTAATAGAATTTATTCTAATTGGTAGTGATTAAGAGTTTATTATTTATTCATCCAACTTTGGGAGCATCTTCTCTATCTTTAACACTTTCTAGGCCTTAAAGATACAATGTCAACAAGGTAAATGTCTTTGGAACTGAAAAATCACTTAGGTGAAGATCATTGTTTTGTTTTTTATTATAATTTATTTTTTATTTATATCTTTTACATCATTGTGTATTCCCCATAAAATTGCCACTACCAGTTCACCCATGAACCTTCACCATAGTCTCTCATGCTCTTCTCTCCCCTGTTTTGATCCCTTTGCCTCCCCACCCAAAGGTCATTGTTCTTTGAGGGAGCCCAGGAATGTCAGACCTTCAGGTGTGCCCCAGGCTATAATTAAACCAAGGTGGGCAGGGTGGAAGGTGATATTCTAGTCTTTTCTGGTATGTAAAGAATGAGCTAAAATACTGTGCTTTCTTTGGGGTACCCCACTCTTAGCTGGTAATAGCTCTAGAGCACACAAAGAAGCCTTGACACCTCTCCTCTGGATCATCTCCTGTAAGTCATCTCCTGTAAGCCAGGGTTTTTCAATCTTCATACCTGACCTTGTGGACCAGACAATTCCATGTCATGTGGAGCAGTCAGCATTCTAAAGTTACTGAGGCGAACCCCTGACCTTAACTGGATGCCAGTAACATCAAGTGTGACAAGAAAAAAATGTGTCTGGACATTGCCAAATATCCCTGGGTAGACAGAATCACCCCAGATTGATTTCACCTGCAGAAATTAAGATTTCAAAGGAATGTAAAAACTTTCTTCTGGTGTTTGTGGGATCACTGTGCTGAAAAAGAATTAGAAATAGAACTTTTCAATTAAGCTAGAGGGGAAACTAGAAGTTACAGCAGCTGGATTTTGGAGACTTCCCTTATTGCAAAGGTAACACAAAGTGCACTGTTATAGGACTTGGTGAATTACAAGTATTCAACAAGCTTGTATACATTTCCTTTTGGGAGGGAGTTGGAGATTTCAGAATTCTGAGGATCCTTCAAGTTCTGATATTCAGTGTTGTTATGTTTGAATGGTTTTTAAAGTGGCTTATGAAAATTAACCTCTTGAGGATTTGGGAGAAGTAGCAATGAGTAGTAAGCATCCTGCAACCTATCACACCAAGTTAGATAAAAAGGAATTTATTAGAAAGGTAGAAGATGGCTTATTGTATTGAAGGAAGAGCTAGAGAATGAGTCTGGAGGGACAAGATCTTCGCTGTTCAAGGAGCAGGAGCTACTTCCAGGAGGTTACCATGGGAACCAAGGTCCTCCCCTGACTCGCCCATCTCTGTCTCACTGTATGGTGACTAGAGTCCCAGAATAAGGTCTGGTTGATTTCCTTAGCTAGAAGAGTCAGGGTCCATCATTTTCTTTCCAAACAACACTGCAGTAACAGAAAGCAAATGATGCCCTGTGGATTTGGAATGTTAGAACCAGGAGAAAGAAAGAAAGAACAATAAATGGACAACACCAAATGTCTAATCTAGGCCCTCTAGCAGGAAATGAGGAAGGGAACAACGTTTATTAGTAGAGTCATTCAAAAAACTGACCACACTGATATCACTTGCTTTTTATATAAGTCAAGATCATGGAGGTAATTCCAGCTAATGGTAGTTCTTTCATTACTGAATTGTCATCAGATTTTACTACCATGTCATTTTTTAATGAGTTCTGGAGGAAGGCCCACTTCCATTCTTGGGTCTACTATTCCTTGTACTTTAGTCCAGCTCAGGACTGCTACTGCCTTGCTGGCCACGGCAGCTTCCAGAAATGTGTGCCCAGCTTCTCTTTGATACCTTTGGAGGGAGGATGTAATCCTCCCCTTCCACTTCTGAGGTACCATCTTGTCATGCTCCCACACCGAGCTTTCCTTCTCATTCTACCCTTTCTTCCAACTCATCCTACCTCTACCTCTTCAAAGAATATAGCCATTGTTATATTGTTATGCTTTGATTTAAGAAAAAAAGTGGGGAAAATTAATAACGTGAATTGCATAAAATGAGTGTAAGGATGTGGTTTATATCAAATGCTATAAAATCTTGCAGAATGTACTTAGCCTCCAGGCTGTCATTTATACATATTCTTTGACCCTTTGAAATGCAAATTACCTGAGAGACCTATTGTGGTATTTTGCCTGTCGTCAAATTTCATGAACTGCTTGGGCAGGAAAGCAGGGATCACCAAGGCTGGGCTAACATCAAGGAGTAGTCTGGGATCTAGATCGTTGCATGGGGCAAATTGGAAGCCCTTTCTACCTGGAGGTAATAAGAAAGTGCCATAGGCAAACCATGAGCTCAAAAACAGGTGAGTGGGGAGTCCCATTAGGAAGACCAGGCACTGATAGAAGGGGGGGGGTAAATAAAAGGCAATAAATGATAGTGCAAGAAATAGTGACAAGTTTACATTCTTGGCATCAGAGAAAATTAAGAAGTCTGAGCCAGAAGTCATGCACGTCAATTCTATCACTAACACTAGTCACTTGGACCCATCCGACCACAAGGAGTTCAGGCAGTGCCTGCACCCAGAGGGAGTGTGGACATCCTTAGCAAACTACAGTACCAACTAATACCCGCCATTGCCAATGCCAGGTCCCTCCTATATGGAGATCCCTTCTAGCTGCACTTTAAATAGGCCTCCTCAGATAAGGCTGATATAGGGGAGCTGCTCTAGACCAGAATTTATGGGACATTGACTTAGAGCATATAACCTCCGAAGAGGTAGGTGATCAAGAGAAAATGAGCAAATCAGAGACACAGTCTTAGCACACAGGTGGAGGTGCAAACCTGAGTCACCTCAACTTGTTATCAAAAGGGGTAACAGATGCCTGAATATTGAGGCCCAGAGAGCTGGACAGAAGCTCCTAACATGCCCAAAGTGTATTGGCATTGTGCCTGAGAACGAGCAGGACCCTCGGGGATGAGTAAGGCTTTGCAGGTAAGTTGGGAGAGGAGAGCTGTGGGGCCCATTGACATTAGCAGAAACTCCTTGGCCATTGTGACATATTTTGTTGAATAGTTAGTTCTCCCTCTCCTCTCTTATCTCCTTGCTTCTTTCTCCCTTCTCTTCCTACACACTCTTTCCTATTTCTCCCGTTTTCTTTTTTCTTCCCTTCTTATTTTTATTCTCTACTTTTCCCTCCAATTTTCCTTTTTCCCAATTTTCTGCTCTTATCTCCCTTCTCCAACCCTCTTTGTCTCCTCCCTTCTCTCCCATCAGTTTTTCTCCCCTCCTCCTTCCTTCGCCCCCAGGCCACCCACCCTCTATTCTCTCTCCAGGTACTATGCCATCTGCTGCCAACCTTTGGTCTACAGGAACAAGATGACCCCTCTGCGCATTGCACTGATGCTGGGTGGCTGCTGGGTCATCCCCATGTTTATCTCTTTTCTCCCCATCATGCAAGGCTGGAATAACATCGGCATCATTGATCTGGTGAGTATCAGCCAACTCTAAAGAAACAATGCCAAGTTGGATGGCTATTCCAAGGAAGATTCTTTTAGTGGTCTGGGTGGCAACAGTTAACAACCAAATAGGCAAGCTACTCTTTTTTGAGTGCCTTATGTGTGCCAGAAAGTATGCCAAATATTTTAAATCCTGACAGCATCCTTTCCTCATCTTACCCAGATGAGAAAATTAAGGCTCAACAGGTGAGCTAACATGCCCAGTCTTAGGTATCATAATTAACGAAACAGGTATCCAAAATTTCAGTCAGCCTCTGGAGCCTGAGGTGTGCCATATGCCTAAGAGGCCTTCATCTCCTCTCATGCTGAGAGGCTCTAGACTCATAATGAGCTGCAGACACCCTGTTTTATCTAGAAGCTAGAAGCTTCTAGAGAATGAAGAGAGCCTTTGGTCAAAAAACTGAACCCTACATCCAGATCAGTCACTACCCCTCTTCCGGAAGAGCTGCTTAATAGGCCCTCAGTAGAGACTAGTGCCTTTCAGGGGTGTAGGCAAGCAGCATGGGACACATCTGCCACCCCCCTTAAGATAACCTTTAAGAGTTGCGCAACTCTAACATGCTACATTTGCAACACCAAACTTGTGATGAGGATCAAAAGCAGTTGTCTGGACTCATTAGCACAGATATATATCCCTAAAAGAAGTTGTCAGGCAGTCACTTTAAAGCTGACCCTAGGATCATGTCAGGTAGGAAGGGGCTAGAGAGGCGAGATAGCGTGAGCTCCACCCCCACAGGACTGGTTAGAGTAGGCACAGTCTCTTTCTCTCACCACCCAATTCCTAGCCCCTAATCTTGCCTTGTTCTTTGTCCAGGAAAGGATATCCCAACCAAGGCTGGGCCAGGATTTGCATGTGGTATGTCAGACAAGGGTTCCTTGGGCTTCTGAAAAAAATACTGGGGACACGGGAGTGGAGGAGTGAAAAGGGGTGTGTCTGCATGTTTTCTTGAATCCTATCCCTCTTCTTTCAAACTCAGTTTTCTCATTTCTGGGAAAGGGAAATTCCAGTTTCTGAATGTCGATAGAATGATACTAATAATAGCCAACAAGCGTGGAACATTTGCTGTGTGCCTGACACTGTTCAACATTACTCCCTCAAGCCTCATGCCAGCGCTGTGATGTACATTCTATTATAGTCCTCAGGAAACTGAGGATCAGAGAGATTAGATCATTAGCTAAAGTCACATTGGTGGGCAGTTACAGGGTAAATCCAGGCCCATTTTGTGTTGTATTAAAATTGTTAGTATTAAAACTGCTCCCGAGTGGAGATGATGTTTGGAAGCATCAATTTATTTGCATCACAATACTTAATGAGGGAGAGTTTCCAAGGAAAGTAATCTAGGGAATTGTGGACTTCTGATAACCAGGGATGGGTATCAGCTTGCTATTAAGATGCCCAGCAATTGGTCCACTATGTTGTGACTGCATTTCATATCCCTCTGCTCAGCAGCACGTTGAATCAGCACAGCCCACATGTTCATAGTCCATTTACTTTAGATCCTTCTTACTCACAGCAATCACCTTCTATGAAGTTGCCACAGTAACTGAATGAGCAAATAGTCAATCACTGCTTCTCAGGGAAAATACAGGATTAGGTTCCTGTGAGTCTCTGGTCACTATATCTTCATTCATCAGTCAATATGTAATATAGCCTGCTTGTAAAAGAGGCCCATGAAATATACGGTTATAGAGAGATTGAAAATAAAATAATGGAAGACGAATACAAACTAATCAAAAATAAGCTGGCGGAGCTGTACTCCTATCAGTGATAAATTAAGTAATATTACTGGAGATGAAAACAAAAGCTATTTCCTGAGGATAAAGATGTCAATTCAATAGGAAGGTGTATTCTGACTTTATGCTGTAGTGTAAGAGAAACTGCTAAATGTGTATACCACTACTAAGCATATCTTTATCCAAGTCTGTATTGCCACTGGCCACAGCTGACCTCAGGGAGGGCATTGTCTTTGGGTTACACAGCTCTCTTCAGCCAAGGGCTATTCCTAGAGAAGGCTGATGACTAACAGCTGTTAGCCAGTAGCATTTCAGGCTGGGAGAAAAGTCTTTCCATCCTTAAAAGGAATCTAGTGTGTGTAGCATAGTATCCAGTACAAGTGAAGTTTATTCCAAGAATGTAACAAAGTCAATGCAGATCCTTGTATTCATGAAAAAAAAAAGAAAACAAAAGAAGGGAAAGCCACATTATCATCTCATTACTTCCCCAAAATGCAGTGACAAAATTCAATATTCATTCATGATTTTTTAAAAAATGCTCAACATTTAAGAAGACAGGAACTCCTCAGATAGAGTGCCTTGAGCAAAAACTTGGAACAAGTAGTCATATTTAACAGTAAAATACTGAATATACTCCTTCAAAAACTGGAAATATAGCAAGATGTTTACTATTACCACTTTTATCTAAAACTATCATGGAAGTCTTACCAAATTCAGTAATGTTAGCAAAATAATGTTGAGTTGGAAAGGAAGAAATGAAAATGTCATTATTTGTAGATCACATGAATATTATGAAGAAAATTGAAAAGACACTAGAGAGAAAATATTAGCAACTAATTTAACAAATTTGCTAGATAAGCACTATTAAAAAATTTCACTGAGTTTTACAGTCTAATGACAATAATATTAGAATTAAAAATTTTCACACAGTTTATTTGCAATAGATTAAAAATCCAAGTACTTAGGAGAAAAGCTAATAAAATGTATGTAAGACAATTACACAAAAGCTGTAAACTATTGCTAAAATAATTTTTAAAATATTTATTTTATTTTATGCATAAAAGAACTGGATCAGAGGTGCAGGGGGTGAGGGGAGCCGGTGAGAGGATTTACCAGAGACTTAAATAAAGGAAGAGAATTACCATGTTTGTGACATGGAAGAGTTCACATTGTTAAAGTATTAATTTTCCTCAATCATCCTTTCTAACCCAATCAAACTCTTAGGAGACATTTATGAAAATTAATAAGCTAATTCTCTTATGCGGAAATTATGAGATATAAAAATAACCAAAACAGGTGATGGGAAACCCGTGAGGATTACAATTGAGATGGAAAAAAAAATGTACAAAATGATGTAAAAATAAACTTTTGTAAAATAAAAAAAAAAATAGCCAAAACAGTCTTAAGGAGAATGAGCCAGTTTAAAGACTTTTACTACCAGATATTTAACTCATACAAATATAAAGATATAAAGTCATACAACTTACAGCAATATTGTGCAAGAAACCAAGGGAACAAAATAGAAAATCTACATACAGATCCCTGTGTATACATCTCCTTGATAGATGGCTAAGCCCACACTGCAGTGCAGCAAGGAAACATGTTCTTTCAATATGTGCATCTGGGTCATTTGGATCTCCAGAAGGTAAAAATTTAATCTTGACCTCACACTATTACAGAAATGGTAATTCCACATGGATTGTAGAATTAGATGTGAAAACGAACACAATAAAATTGGGAAGAGATAGTATCAAAGAATGGCTTTAAAAGATTATATATATTAGAATAACTTTATGCTGGAAGATAAACATACATTTTATTTGTTTATGCATATAGAACTGTGGTACAGGTCAGAGGTGCAGGGACAGTGAAAGGCTTCACCAGAGACAGAGTGGGGAGTAAAACAGGCAGATTGACAAAGTACATTGCTGAGGGAAGTAGCACGCAAGACAGGAGAGATCTGCTGTGCCATAGGGGATGGAACTCATGCTGAAGCAGCTGCAGCTAGCTTCATAGTGCTGTGCTTCAACCGGTTGTGCCACCAGAGAGGACTAAACAAACATTTTTTAAAGGGTGTTAAAATTGTAGATTCTTAAAATTAACACCACAATAAAAATGTGAAGGGTTATGATGATCAACTTAAATTTGATTTGATTCAGAATCCCAGTCCGGTAGGCAGGGCAGGGGAGACATAGGAACAGAAATGCAGAGAGCAGTAGAGACAGCTTCCTGGGACTGAGACTGAGGATTCAGTTGGAGAAATTGGAGCTGATGAGAATAAGGCAATCTTTCACCATTGTGAAGGCCAAGTTCTGGTCTCAACTACCTGGAAACGCGAAGAAACTCATACTTCGTGAAAGGACTAACTGGAATAATAAGGATGTGGATGCCCAGGACACTTTCTGTCACTGAATTAGGGGTATGATAAACCCTAATCTGAACCCACGGGTAAGGGTGTCAGGGACTCAGGAGTGTTTTACGGTCACCATCAAATAAACTCGATGGCCACTCAGCGAATGGACACGCAATAAGACACCACTCCACAGCGATAAATTCCAATGCTCCTATCCTGGCAGTGGTAGGAATTTATACAATTCCCTTGGAAACCAGTTGGCTAACTCTTCCAGAGCTGAAGATGTGTTCACCTTGTGACACACCAGTTTCATTCTAAGTATATACCTAAGAGCACTGAAGTCCATGGACACAAGCATATACCTACATACAAACACCCCAACTCTATACAAAATCGAGAAAACCTGAAAATAACTCAACTACCTGTCAATAGTGGAATGGGTGATAATTGTGGTTTACTCCTATAATATGTGTTATACTATAATGAAATAATTTAATTCTGATACTTTTAATAATATGCACCATTACCAAAGTAGTAACATTCAAAGGGCATGTGTTTTATTATTGCATTGATAATAAATTGGTAAACAGACAAGGTTAATCGATCGTGATAAAGGAGAGTGGCCCCTTTATGGATAGTAAGGACAAGGGAGGGGTATGTGGAAGGTTTTGGGATGCTGGCAATATTCTGTAGCTTAGCCTAGAGTGATTGTACAGTTTTATTTACTTTGTACTAATTCTTCTGCCTGTATTTACAGTTAATATTTACATATTTTACATCTATGACTTCAGTACAATACTTATCCAAAGAAAAGTAAGACCAAGGATGGAAGTTTCAGGTGTATCTAAAGATATAAATGAGTCATTTGAAATGAAGACTATGACTTGGCCTCATGAAGGCCTTTACTGTCTCAACCAGAGCAGTTTCAGTGGAGTGGCCTGAGGAGAGGATGGAAGAGAGTAGGCGGGAGCAGTAAATATTGCCTAGCTCCACACTCTGGTTGGAATCCAAGGTCCTCATGACCTTCCTTGCCCAGAGCACATACTCTCCTCCATGATTCCATATGTCTACTCTCTTTTCTCAACTTCTGTGGCCCTTGACCATATCATTATATCTATCAGTACTTCAGAAACAGTGTTGCCTAAATGGAAAAGCCAGTCAACAGAGCACAGAATGAGCAGAGAAACAAGTCCAGGAAAGATGGCATGGTATCCCCAAAGAGCTAGACTTTCTGGACTGTTCTATGGTATACAACAATTGGGTCTCAAAAGTTAATGAGCTTCAGAATGATTCAAAAAGAACTTGTTAAAAAAAGGCAGAGCTCCACTACCCAGGGATTTAGATTCAGTAGATCTGGGTAGAAAATGAGGAATTTGCACTGAGAATAAGCACCTGGAGTGATTGTGATATTGCTCTTCTGTAAATATCATGTTAAGAGGCAAATCCATTGTGTGCAGACAGAACAAACAGGCACAATTCCTCTACTGCTTCTGCAGATAGAACGTCTAATGATTCTGGCCCCATTTTATTTCCATTCATCCCTGGGGCCCTCAGCTCTCGGAGCCTGGGATATAGTCACATTCCATCATAGTTTTATGTGCTAGCAACACATAAGAGAAAAAAGAAAAACACCTTAGCTGATAAAGTTTCTCTCTTTTCTTTTTCCTTTCCCTTTTTCCTTGTCATCCCCTTCCTATCCCCTCCTTTCTATTCTTTCTACCACCAATACCTTGCATCTTCATCTTTTTTATCCTGTGTACAATTCTGCTACCACCTCTCCTTTCCCTCTCCCCTCCTCACCTCTGCTTTCCCCCAACTCTCAGATAGAAAAGAGGAAGTTCAACCACAACTCTAACTCGACGTACTGCATCTTCATGGTCAACAAGCCGTATGCCATCACCTGCTCTGTGGTGGCCTTCTACATTCCTTTCCTTCTTATGGTGCTGGCTTATTATCGCATCTACGTCACGGCAAAGGAGCATGCCCACCAGATCCAGATGTTACAGCGGGCAGGAGCCCCCTCCCAGGGCAGACCTCAGCCCTCAGACCAGCACAGCTCTCACCGCATGAGGACAGAGACCAAGGCAGCCAAGACCCTGTGCATCATCATGGGCTGCTTCTGCCTCTGTTGGGCCCCATTCTTCATCACCAACATTGTGGATCCGTTCATAGACTACACTGTGCCCGGGAAGGTGTGGACAGCTTTCCTCTGGCTTGGTTACATCAATTCTGGGTTGAACCCCTTTCTCTACGCCTTCTTGAATAAGTCCTTCAGACGTGCCTTCCTCATCATCCTCTGCTGTGATGATGAGCGCTACCGAAGACCTTCCATTTTGGGCCAGACTGTCCCCTGTTCAACCACAACTATTAATGGATCCACACATGTGCTAAGGTGAGTACCTAGGGGCTGGCTAGATTTTGTTTCTTTGCATGAATCAGAAGGGATAACTCTGCAGCTTTCAGTTTCCATGGGGGTTGTTCTTGGAAAACTGTGCACTATTTACAATGATTGGAGAGAAGCCTGCCATCTGGTTGTAGAGTAGAGTAGGTAACAGATAGATTCTAGGGGAGACCTGACCTCATTCTAATCCAGTTTCTATATTTCTGTGATCTTGGGCAATTCATTGAACCAATCTGAACCCTTGCTTCATTTTTTAAAATTGGGATTATCATCACTAAATCTGCCTGAGAGGGAGGGCTTTGTTGTACGCATCAGCGTCACTAAATGTATGCAGAACAAATCGCAGAATCTGACATCCTTGTAGGTACTAAGGAAGTGCCATCTACTGTAACTTAAAGTAGCAGTTTAAGGTTGTTGTTAAAAGCATAATCTTTAAGGTGAAAATAGAATAGACTTGATGATTGACTCTCAATGCCACCACCAACTATTTGTCTAATCTCTCTTGGTTCACATCACTCAACCATTAAAACAATGGTGCTAATCCCCACCTTGGAGTTTTCATGACAATGAGCGATGGTGTATTTATCTAGGGTCTGACACATACTACTACTCCTAATGTTGTTGATGTTAGCTTCATAATAGATAATAGATACTGCCTGATACCCCAAGAAAACCATAAAATAATGTGATAAACTAAAATGGTAAGTGTGCATAAAATACATAGTGTGATGTGATGAATGATGTAATGAAAGTGTGGACCATCTAGAGTGAGGATATGAGTAAGAAAGACGGAGAAGGGCTGAAAGGAGTCAGAGACAATGCCAGGGAAGAACATTTTATGTGACTATGAGACTTGGAGGCACTATCAAGGAAGCCATCCCAGGAAGAGAGAACCCCACAAAGAAGGAAACAGAATATGAATGAACATAGAAAGGTCAAGTGATTTACTCAAGGTCAGTAGGCTGATGATGGTGGAGTGACTTTGAAGTTGGAGGTTCAGTGACAAGGCCTAATGTCAGTTTCTAAATCCCGATAATACTTTGGCTACCCTGGGCTAGATTTGGGTTCTCCATGAAAAGCCATGTGTTGTGAGTATATTTGTACTGCAGCAAAGATGAATTTGTCAATGGCATTTTTTTTCTTTGCCCTGAGATGCATAGGAATTTCTAAAGAGCAATTCCTTCTTTCAGACAAGCATTTAATTTTTCTGATGATGACAGTATTCAGCTGTGCTGGCAGCTGAGAAATTGGGGATTTTCATTTGCATGCTTAAGAAGAGAAAATAATATCCTATGAAATATGAACGCTTTGCCTGAGAGGCTGCTCAGAAGCATAAATTCAATTTTCTGCTACCAGTGTGGATAGATTTGTAGCTGAAGCCTAGTTTGGTATTAAGATTTCTGCTAGTGGAAGGGTCTTGGGGAATATGCCTCTAGACTGACATTCTCTCCTAATTATTATGCCTTAGTGAGTGTCATAAAAAAGCCAATCATAAAGTAAAATGTGTGGATAAGAACTTCTGTGTGGGTGCCAGCTAGGTTTTAGATTTTAAGCTAGCAGTTGCCTGAGTGCAGGCTGTTGACAACTCACAAACAAGAGTATGCTCCTACAATACGTTGGCTAAGTCAGTTGTTTAGAATCGGGTGGGCATTGCCCAGAAGAACAATCCTAGAAAGAGTTTGGGGATTTCTAGGGCAGCCAAGAAACACTATTTTACTACCACTGTGCTGTTTATACCTGCTGCTACGAGATTCTAACTCAATGAGCAGAGCACAAATGGTTAATGGATCTGTTCCCCATGCTTTTTTCCTTTTGTTTGGTCATGAGGTCATGAAAAGAGCAAGTCAGGCTTTTTCAGGGGTTGAGGAGTGGGAGGAGGGTGTGGTGAGGAATCTTCTAAGAATAGGGGCAGACTCTAAGAGAAAACTACTTGAAATCTGAATCTCCTGGAGAGGATGGATGCCTTGCAGAGACAGAGATTTGGCCTGTGTTAGTCACTGCTCTGTAACAAATACCCATGATATTGCCTGATACACAGAAGCTATTAACCAGTCACACTTAATCCCCCCAGATTCATTGTTTTAGCCTAAGACCATAGATGAAAATTTTGCATTTTTCTTAACAATCCCCAAGCAGGATGTCTACAAATCAGATGAAACCAAGAAACACAAAGCTGAAACAATGAAAAGCAAAATCAGTTTTTATCCTGCTAATCCTAACCCTGGTCTCCGGTACCACAACTAACTCTAGGCTGGTGATCTTTTCGACGCATTCATGAGCATTTATGAAAAGCATACCAAGGCACAGATTCTTCTGCTTTTATTTAATATAAATAGGACCATTCTGCATTTGCTTTGTTGTACCTTGCTTCTTAGTCTTCAACAATTCAGTTTTAGATTTAAAATCATTCCTTTTTATGAGACATTCTGTGGGGGTGGAGTGGGGAATGGGATCAAAAACGGGGGGGGGGGAAGGGAGGGAAATGCACGGGACTATGGTGGTGGCACAGGGGTGATTTGGTGATGGGAAACCCGTGGGGATTACAATTGAGATGAAAAAAAATGTGAAAAATGATGTAAAAATAAACTTTTTAATTAAAAAAAAATCATTCCTTTTTAAATATTATACAATCTTCTTACTAACAAATGTGTATTAAAATATATTTAATTATTTCCCATTGTGGATATGTAGGCGATGCCCTTGTATGGGTCTCAGAATTTCAGGTAGCTGCCCAAAGTGCAATTGCTGGGCTGACATGGATAGGCATTTAAAATGTTCTATTTTCTATAAAGCTGACCCAGAATGCTGGATTATTTGCTGTCTCACCTACAAGGTGTGAAAGTAGCTTCTGTTCCTTAGCTCTGCCAACACTAATTATTCTGCATCTTTTATTATTTTGCTAATTAAGGAAAACTCTTATTTATGTTGTATTTTCCAAGTTATTTGGCAGGTTGAATTTCTTTTAAATTGGTTATTACCTAATTTAAAAGTTATTGACATTTATTTATTCTTACATAACTTTATCACTATATATCCTTATATTATCCTTGTCCTTATGTAAACTATCTTCATACGTTTAGTGCTTTATGTGACTGCACAAATTTTCTTACCAATCTCTAGATGTTCTTTATTATATTATCAATATCAGCATAGTGTTACACTGTTTACAAATGCATCTTCCTATCTTCTTGCTTTCTAACTTAACTTTTATATAGAGGTTTCAAACTTCTGTAGTATTCTTACTCTATAGTATTCTTATTTGATGTCTTACTATCAGATCATTTTCTTTCTTGAAATATTTTCACATTAATTTCCTTAAACTCCACATTTTTCTGTTTTTTTCCCTAATTTAACAATAACTCTCACTTAATATCTTTCACAGACTCTTCCTTCTCTATCTGGCCTCTAAATTGTGGGTCCTTCCAGCCTTGGTGTTTGAAACTCTTCTCATGTAACATTCTCACTTTTGTGATTTAATCACCAAGTAGCTTTAAATATCATCTGCGGACTACCATCCTCTTTAATTAATATCTCCAGGTTATAGCTGTTCTCTCAACAACAGACCTCAAGATTCAATTTGTTTCCTTGACAACCCCATATAGGTGCTTCTTGGGAATCTGCAGTGTATCCAAAAGAGAATTCTATCTCCTATCTCCACCCGCAAATTTCCTGAGTCTTCCCTATATCCATAAATGGCACTATCTGATCATTTGCTCATTACTAAATCTAGACACTCTTCTGTGGCTGTGAGGAAAAACTAACAAATGAGGAGGCAGACTTAAAGATGGACAGACAAAAACTCATTGGTTTGGCATTGAAAATATGGAACTAAACTAAAATAAAGGACTAATTCAACCTGTGAGCAAAATATAAATCAAACCCTATGGTCTCCTCTGGGGCAGGCGGGGATCGAACTCATGCGGAAGTGGCTTTAGCTTCTTAGTGCAGCGCTTTAACCTGTTGCACCACAGAGAGGACCTGGACAGCCTTTCAGAGCCCTCCTCCCAAGTCATAAATGATAAGGACAACGGTGCCTGACGTCATTCAGAAAAGGTTGACAGTTACTATATTTGAGAACTTTGACTGCATTGTTACATTTAATTTTTGCAGTGATCAAAGAGGCAGCTGCTATGCTTATCATCATTGTAAAGGTGAGGAAATCAAGTTTAGTGAGGTAAAGGCCTGGATGGTGGGGATACAGTAACCGCTGGAGAAGCTACAGTGCAGTGTTGAGCCTTCTCCTCCAGAGCTCTGTCCTGCCCAGCCTGCTCAGAGTCAGGTCGAGTCACTCTTCTGTTTAGCTGACTCTGGATCATCGATAAGCCCCCTATTCATCTCTCAATTCTGCCATCTTGCCGAGAGTTCTCTTGTTTGAGCCAAAAACAACTGCGAATTTGTTTAAGTCCAGACATTTTTTAATCTCTTTTCATAAAAGGGAATGAGGTTAGGTCAGAGGGACCTTTTTATTCTCAAAATCTTATGCTAACGCTAGCATCGGTACCTAGGAGCTATTCAAAGAAATCATCAATTTAAAAGGAGCATTTAACACATCAGTCCTAGTGTTACACTCTTCCTTCTAGAGTTTAGACTCATCTCTTGTCTCATTTCTTCAATGGGTTATTCTTTTCTATTTTCTGTGGACAGAGATGGTCTGTTTACAGTATTATTTTTCATGGCATTTGGGCTGTGTGAAAGCTGTAAAATGCTGTAATCCCTTATTTAACTCCTTTAAAACCAAATATTTCTGGAGGGTAGAAACTTTGCTTTCTCTTTTCTATGTCCCATATCACCCTTCACAGCATCTGCAGAAAAAAAAGCACATCCTCAAATCATTAATCATCAATAGATTTTTTTCTGATGAAAGATTTTCAAGATTGTCTTCAGGTTTCTAAAGGACAAAAGTACACAAAATCTCTTTGTTTAGTCTTCCTTGAGACCCTAAAACAAAGTATAAAGGACTTGGTCCACAACCAACCCAAGAATCACTTTGGGGAGTCAGGATCATGCCACCCTCCGAGACTGAGGGACCTTTACTCTTGAAATCTTCTTAACAGAATTTTTCCTTCCCATTTAAATTAAAACAGGCCAGTCTGATTTCATTGGTTTAGAATAGGGTTGGCTTTAGTCCTCACAGCCCTTTGACTTAAAAAAAAATTTTTTTTGTTATTTACCAAGTAAAGGGGTAAACTATGCCTTTGCAAGAAAGTCTTAGAAACTGGGTGAACATAATAGCAGAGATGCTGCAGTTGTGTTTGGTGTTTCTACTGGATAAGTGTCTTTCTTGCAAGTATCTAATTCTTGTTCAAAATAGAAGTAAAGATAGCAGCTGTTTGAATGATGAAATAGTTATTTACTTATGTACTTACATAGGTCATAATCTTCTTTCTAAAACATTTATTTATTTATGCATACAAGGGCTGGGGCGTAGGCCAGAGATGTCTGGGGTGAGATTTATCAGAGGCAGAATGGGGAACAGAACAAGCAAATTGACTGAAATACACTGCTGAGGGGAGCAACAGGTGAGACAAGAGAGGTCTACTGTGCCATATGGATCAGCTCCCTGGCTGGGGATATAACTCAGGCTGCAGTGGCTGACACTTCATAGTGCTGACACTTAGCCCCTGTGACATCAGGGAGGCCCAGGCTACACTCTTAAAAAGTTTCTAACCACAGGCCCTCCCTGGTGGCGCAGCGGGTTAAAGCACAGCACTGAGAATCTAAAGCCGCTTCCGCATGAGTTCGATTCCCGCCTGCCCAGGAGGAGACCACATGGCGTGGCAGACCTCTCCTGACCCGCCCGCTGCTCCCCTCAGCAGTGTACTTCGTTGATCTGCCTGTTCTGCTCCTCACTCTGTCTCTGGTGAAGCCTCTCACCGCCCCTGAGCCTCTGGCCTGTACCCCAGTTCTGTATGCACAAATAAATAAATCTTTAAAAAAAAAAAAAGTTTCTAACCACAAATTATTGTCATATAAATGTTTCTTGGGACAATTAATTTGTACGTGCGCACGCACACACATGTTAAAAAGAAGCACAGTGCATGTAGTTGATGGCTTCTAAGAGATTCATCATGTGTAGGAGCTGGTTCCCAGCTTCTCACTCCATGGTCCCTAGCTCTGTTTGTCCAGCCACCAGCATCACTTAGGTGTTACTGAGGCCACATTTCCTGCTCTAGTGGACATCATGGCAGAAAGAGTATAACCTGGTCAAGGCGGGAATGAGACAAGGATGCTGGCACCCACCTTTCCAACACTGCACATGTACAATGAAATGAGAGGAAGAAGGAAATAAGGTCCACAAACTGGGACCAGGGGATAACAAAACTGACACATCCAATAAACACTGTGGTCATTTAATAGGAAAATCCACTGTAAACTTTGAAAACTAAGACACTTCACAAAAATATCCAGACATTAGATAATAGTTGGCAGACAATGACTCCTACATACTGGAAAAGCCAATTAGAAAGCAAATTGGGAAAAACAGCATCATTCAAAGAAGCAGACTAAAATTATTTTAAAAATATAAAAGGAAAGTGTCAGACTTTTTATCAGAAGAAACTTGAAAACATTACTATAGAGCAGGGATTCATTGTGTTCATTGTGGCTAGCAGGAGAAATGGCTGTAAATTTCATTTTTCCCTTGCAGTTACAGGAAATCCAGCAGACCGTTCCATATTCTGGGGCTTGATTTATTAGACTCCAAGGCTTGATTCACAGTAACCATGTAGTAAGCACCTAGCAAACCAGGCTCGTGTGGGAAGTGGTAGATGAGAATTGGTGTCTTGCTGAGCTCACAGCCTCACAGAGCTAGGAGATGCAAAAGCAATGCATCACAGTACAGAGGACATACTTGGATGGGTGCACAAGATTTAGTGGGAGCTGGAGGGATTCTTGCCTAATCAACAGTGGTCGCATCATCACAGCCATTACTGATGGGAGTCACCCAGGCTCTGCAGAAGCCCCTGCAGGCAGAGAAACGCACTGCTCAATGGTTGGGCAGCAATAGATTTTAAAATCTCCATCCCTGTCACTTCTACCCATTGACCCTAGTTCTACTCTGAGCAAAACAAACTCAAGCTGCATCTATTTTGTTGAAATGACCCATTCTGTATATTTCAGTTGTCTGGGCCTTGGTGACTTTCCTTTTCCAATCTTGTTACTCGAATTTCTGCCATCACTTTCTGTGCAACATAATCAAAAGTCTAGAGAGCATGCTATGTCCCACTATATGTAGCTTTTATTTTTTTAGTTTGATTGATTATAAATGACCAGAAGGTCACCTCCATTGGAATCATCTGGAACCCATTCCCTGAATCAGGGCAGGATTAGGAAAATGACATTTTGGCCAAATGACTTTTATGTGTAATAAACTTTGAGAATCACAGTCCTAAACTTTCACGGATCAAAACTCTCCAGTGTGTTCTGGAATTGTTTGTGCCTTCAGAGTTATGACACATTTTAATTCTTAGGTCCTCTTTGAGTCTCTGAAAGAATAATGATTTTATCTGATGTTAATTAGTAAAATATGGAAGAAAATGCCTTTGAAAGTTTGCTTCAACTCAGTCTTCCTTCAAGCCAAGTGACTTTTCCCACTTGGGAGGCCTCATGTCACCACCTAGACTATGGGCATTGGTCGCATGTGATAGGGTGACAGGTGATAGGAACAGCCCTAGTAAGCCAGATGGGCATTATTTGGGGAATTTATTATGGGGTTCTGAGTCCATTACATAAATGCCAAGGATCTTGCCAGTCTTGTTCACTGTTGTACTCTGGGAGCCTAGTAAAATGCCTGGGACAATGTGAGACTTGAGAGAGAGCTGAAAGAATACTTCTGTTCCTTCTCCTTTAGCCTGGCTTCTCTTCTGTTAAACCATCTGCATGATGATCTACACAGTGTAGGTTTTTGGGGTGCTGATGGTAACTTTAAAACAGAGATCTTATCTACATGAAATCCACTGAACACTCCAGTTTTGGCTTTTTGGGTAAATAATCCTTGTCCCGCCTATTTTATTCCCTCACTGGAAAAGTTAACTGAGATAATGGATGTGAAATTGCTTTGCATTTATGCAAAGCTCTGTCCTCATGAGAGAGATAATTATGTTGTAAGAATGGACTATTTATAAGTTAGGTAATACAAACAGAAATTGCACGCAAAGTTGGGCTTTCGGGATGGTTTCTCTGTTCTCGTACCAGGCCTAGTTTTTTCTATAAGTGTAGACCTTAGTCAAACCTACAGCCCTCACCCAGTTCCTGTGAAAGCTGAGGACCTCTTCAAGCCCTTTCCAAAAAACTGCTTGCTTCTCCACCTTGGTTTCTCTCTTCTGTTATACACCGGCAAGCCCCTAATAAGCAGACTCTCCATCGACTTGGACTTTTCAGAGAATGCTGCCCAATAGGGTGACCATCAGTCATGTTTTAAACTCCATTGTGAGTGACTGCTGGATCAGACTGTGCAAATGTCAACTTTTTCCATCATCGTAAAACATCTGAACAAAACATCTCTAGAGCTGTCCTGAGCCTTTTCTCGGGAAGGAGACAAGCTGTCCTCTCTCTCACACTTACTCTTACCAGCCAAAGTTTAATAATAAGCAAACTGATTCAAGAGGCAGTGTTAGGTAAGTCGCTGGTATTTCCATGCACAGGGTTAGTAAATTCAAATTTGTACCTTGAATTTATAGAGGCAGGAAATATGAGGATGGTGACAAAGTAAAAGCAAGTGTGAGGCAAAGAGAAAATGACCACTGCAAATACAGCAGAAAAAATTCTTCCTTTATTTCATTTATAAATAACAACAATCAGCAGGGGAGATACACTTACCCCATATGCAAGGGCAGATAATATGTGCATTTCCGGAAGTCCCATCAAGGGATAGCACATAGCTCAGATTATACTCGCTTGATTTGTTGAATGATTGAATCGATGCTCTTAACATATATCTTTGTTCACCTTGACTGTGTATAATCGCAAGTTTTTATTCTACTCTAAAAAATGTTTACTGGCTCCATACCTGGAGTAAGCTGTGGATTTACTTTCCAAATTTTAATTTCAGTATACTAGCGCTCTTCTTTGAAATAAAGCTTTTTACACTGTGGATTGGCTGATTATCTGTAGGTGAGGAAACAATTTAGATCTTATTTACTTGGTATCCATAGAGGTTTCTGCTAATATTGGAAGAAGGCTATTTGACATTTAAACGTCATTGTTTGACCTTTACCTTGAACCGTGGAGGTTACAATTGGATTCAATATTTACCTCATTGTTTTGAGCCAACACTGACTTAATCTGGCTAAATCAAAGATGGATGAGGATGACCTTCCTGATTTCCCTCAGCTCCATTGAAACCTGGCTACGTAATTGGTGGGCCCAATGCAAAATGAAAATAGGGCCCTTTGTTCAAAGGGCAGAAAAATTGCAGTTGAAAGTATTAAGATATGAAGCCTTTTCCTTTCCTCCATAGTCTTCTTCTCAACTTGTCATAAATAAAATATAATTTTAAATTATCAGTATAAAATTTGCCATTCGTTTTTTAAAAGTTTTAATTTTTTTCATCTTAAAACAATGTTTACTTCCCTCTCCCCCAATTTGCCCTCATATCACCACCACAGTCCCCCACATTCCTCCCTCCCTCATTCTAACCTTTCTTCTTCCCTCCCCTCCCCTGCAGGATATCTTTGGTTTATAATTGTATGTTTTTATTGTGTTGTGTTGTGTTTTATATTGTAATAACAATACAATTTTCCCTATGTTTTATTCAGTTCTCTTATATTCCTCCTGTAAGTGCCATTCATTTTTTAACATTGTGCAATGCCAATTTTAAATGCAAATGGAAGAGCATTTAACTTGTTTGTGGAATCACCAAAATGACACAAATCACGCTTTATAGTCCACACTTGCTTATTTATTTTGCCTTTACCACACAGTGCTCAAAACTGACACAACTGCTTTTATTACATTTGCTGATATGCACGCTTCTTGATGCTTTACAAACACTATACCATCAGCTCATGGATGAGAAAAGAATGGTTGGAAAGGAAAGGAACAGTGGTTAGTCCTGTCTTATCCTTCCTCTTCTCTCTATGTCAATGTTTTCAGCATATGCGACTGGTTAATAGAGGGAGACCACATAAGGAGAAGAGGCTTGATAGGGCTCCTTGATGGCTCCTGTTTCTTAGAATATCATGGTCTTCTTTCTCCATTTGGCAAGTTCTGGTTCAAATGAAAATTGCTGCTGTAGGGCCATTGGCAATGAGTCGTAAATGTGTTGGTATGAATAATGAACAGAGAATGCCACTAGATCAATCCAGCATCTCTGGGAAGTATGTTAGAGAAGCAGTTATATAGAGACAAGGGGGGAGAAAGCCAGCAGTTCACATACAATGTGCTTAGCTTGGTTTTCCTTTGAGTCTTGTCTTGCTAGACTCTGCATACATGGTGAGCCCACCAGGATTCTGTGTTCATGGAGGATTGCTAATATGATTGGGCAAGAAGATACCCACATATATGTACACATATGTCACTTCTATTGCTTCTGTTCACCTGCAGAATCACTGTCCCTGCAGAATTATAAGCCAAAGACAATGTTACTAATAGTTTCAAGATGGTGATAAATAGATTAAGCCAAGCTCTGAATTCCCTCCTACCTGTACTGGTCACCTATCCGTGCAGCTGGCCTGCTCCAGCCCTGTCCCAATCCCAACTAAAGCAGCTTCAGAAAAACCATTGGCTCTGTTGAGCTCACACAAGGAAAGCAGTGGGAACAGCAACATCGGAAGAGCTCCACTGGCCGCACCAGATACTCAGGATTGGAAAAGTTAGTGCTGTTTGCAGAAATCACTTGCCTTTCAAAGGTTTGATAATCAAGTGGTTTGAGCTGCCCTTCAGAAATCCTACTTCTGAACTAAACTGCTGGGGTCTTAGTACCCCAGGGGTCCCCTCTACTCCCCTAAGATATTGTCAAGGAAAATTCTCTGCCACTGACTTAGAGAAAAGTGAGCTTCAGCACTTGCTGAAAGGCACCTTCCCTGTGTGGCATATGACTCTGGGTGCTGGAGTCCAGTGTACCTGGGCTTTAGTCCTGAGCAGATGCCTCCACTTGCTGGTACTGTCATTGTTCGCAGATAATCAGGCATCTCTCAGTCTCTGTTTCCTCCTCTGTAAGAAGCAGATAAAATACTAGAACCTTGTTCTAGGGCTTTTGGTAAGGTTGCACATGCTAACATATAGACAGGACTGAGTCAAGTTCCTGTTATACAGAAAGCACTCAATGAACATAGGCAGCTCTCGCTGTTGTTATAATTGTATCTATAACATTGTCCATATCTTAGTTAAACACCCCTCTCCACTTAGTTACTCTGCTTCCTGATAAGTATTTCTTAAAAAAATGAGTCAACAGAAATCTCTGTGTTCTAAACACTGCTCCTTTGATAAGGACTGTAGAGCTCCTTCTGCTAGAAGAAAAGCCAGCAAGGAATTAAATTAGATGAATCACACTGTTTATTAATAATTGTTTAAGCAACATGAGACAAGACTTGTTTCCTGAGTACATCATGCCCCGAGAGGAACAGTTGGACTATTGTTTTAAATATGCCTTCTGGCTTTTCAATTACCTGTAGGCATTTCTCTGACACAATATAAAGCTTGCTAGCCACGCCAAATGAGCTGGGTCATCCTGCGTGTGTTTGCTTTCCTCTATCGCTCTGCAGAGGCACCTGTTATGAGGGTGTTTGGGTTCTGTAGTCCTGCCCTCTGAGATTGGTGCCCACAATTAAGAGGAACTGCCCATGCCAACCCGCAGGGCAGGCTCTGACCACCCAGCTCCAGAGATGGCCAGGGCTGTTTACTTAAGGTGTGGAGCGGGAGCAGGATCACCCTTGATCCTCACTGCTTCCGAGTCACCCAGAAGCTCTTACTCAGTAGCTAGATCTGGATCTACTGGGGTGACTCTTGGTTAATACACCAGAAGCGCATATATCTTAGGAGTACCAGTGCACAGCCAGGTCGTGGGGAGCTGTCATGGGGAACAGGAAGCCTTGCTTGCGCTCTCTCACTGATCACCAAGCAGCCCTCCTGTCTTAGCACTGATACATTGAAGACATCTAAGTAGGTAATGCTCAAGCTTAGGCCATGTTTTTTAATCTTAAATTACTTGAGACTGTATAGGTCTGAACCAGCAGTTCTCAGCCTGGGATGTTCTTACCAGGGACCCATGGCAGGGTCTGGAGATATTCTTTCTTATCACATTGGTGGATGCCAGTAGAATCCAGCGGCCAGAGGCCAGGAGAGCTGCTGAACCCCTGACAACACACAAATTTTCTCCCCCATGACAACAAGTTGTCAGACTCCAAATTCAAACTAGTGCGGAAGTTCAGAAACCCCACTTTAAAATAATCCCCTGGCTTCTGCGATCCAGAACTTCCTTGCCATTCCAGGTGACAGCAAAAGTGGTCTTTAACAAGGCCAGGGGGTGAGGTGTGTTCTTACCTGCCCACTTTGGGGAAGCCACAGCATCCTTTGGCTGATCTTAACCCATATCCATTTGCAAGACAAGCATGGAAAGAAAAGCAGAGCCTTGCAGGAAAGGACTGGTTTCTGGTTTCGCTTTGGGGAGGAAGGCCCTGAACTTGTGGGGTACAGACACCAGGCCCTGAACTTGTGGGGTGCAGATAAGTCCTTTCCACCAGGCAGGCTTCATGAGCCTGTTCTCTTACAGCATGTACTTGGCAGGGACATCACCCTCCCAATTTAGTCAGAGCAGCTGTTCAGGAAGTAATCGCCTCCAGAGCACACAAAGAGACCCGCCAGAAAACCATACCCCCATCAAGTATGTGTTGAATCCACAGTGTAGTGATGCGGTCGCTGGTCCATAGAGGTGGAGAAGCCTCTATGAAGTCATCCTCTAGTGGGTCCCGCCAAGCCAGAGTGTGCCACGAGAGGTAAACACCTTGTGATTTTTCGTTGCCAAATTCATGACATAGGAAGAGCAACAGAAGAGCATTAGAAGGAACTGGAGATACTAAGCTTAGAGCAAAGAAGATTCAGCTTATCAGCCTGAATTTTTTATATCTAAGTGCTATTATGTGAGCGAGTGATCCCACTTGTCTGCATGGTCCCAGGGGAGAAAGGTAGCAACAAAACACAGTATTTGTAGAAGCATCTATATTTCAGCGCAGTGGAATGAAATGCCTTCCTAGAGAATGCCTAATCAGATAGTAGGAGGGATAACTGCTGGTCATTGGTTGACCATCTCTATGCGGCATGGTGGAGGAAGGGTTGGGGAGGGCGGAGCGGTCCTCAGATCTTTCCTTTGGATGGTGTGAATTACAGAGCCCAGGAAGCCCTCCCACGTTGCAGTGACACCTACTTCAGTTCATGTCACATTTTGTTTGATTGAAACTGGGGACCTTCTGGAAATATTCCCAGTGTGAAGAGATGTAGCAGGGGTGACCCTGTTCAGTTGTGGGGTCATTCACTTTTCCTTGTTGAGTCTTCTGGCAGACTGTGACTGGTAGGAAGTCTAGACACATCGAAAGACGAAATTCACCCTCAGTTTCTACATCTGAGATTCTGTTTGAGGTAAATACTGTCATGTCCACTCATCGGGGTAATCTCTATTGTCGGAGGCTTTAATATGCAAGGGATTGTTGTTAAATGATTTGGAAGGAGACAAAGTTCTGGCTGGGATTAAGGAAGCACCCTCAATGTGGTTTTCACGTTCTTTCTCACATAGAGCCAGTTAGGACTAGAACTGGAGGTTCTGGAAGGAATAGCAGAACCCCAATCTAGGAGGAACTGGAGTACCTCTAAAACAAATCAGTATTGTTAAAAACTCACAACTTGGTATTACCTCAGTGTAACTGAGGTACCTCAGTGTAACTTTGAAACTCTGTGATCCTATGCAATTTCCTCCCATTGGGCCTCCATTCTTTCCTGTGCCAAGTGAGGGAACACTTGCTTCTTGCTTCCTGAGACAAGCCTTGCTTTGAGGCTTGTCTAAGGTGCTATACAGATGGCCCCAGAACATGGCAAATACTGATAGACTGTGTTGTCATTATTATAATCCACATCTTAACTAGTCAGAAAGATGGAACATAGATTAGATGACCGCATCTCCTCTTTCTGGAACTCTGCTTTATTGTCAGAACATCATCTGAGGGAAATGGTTTGGTGTCAAAATCAGTACTTTCCTCCTGATCACAGACAGGACAGCGCCTGAGAAAAAACTTTGGGAGGAGAAGGGAAAGAACTTAAATTGCAGGGGCAGGATCTGATGCAGTTGATTCAAGTTCAGGCTGTCCTGCTAGAAATGCTCTGACTTCAGCTCCATCCAGAGTGAAGAAACCCAGTAAGTGGCTGGTTATGTAAACAAATGATGAGCCATGGTCGGGGTGACATTCAATCAGAGACAAGAGCATGCTGCTCAACAAAATGATTTCTGAATTAGCTTGTCTCATTTCCTGCCTATTGCCAGTTATTTTTACCTACATTCTTAGAAATGTTTCACAGAATTGTTCTTGAAGAGCTTTTTATTCACAATCTATATTTTGATAAGCCTGATAGGCAAGTATATTTGGTGCCTCTTCATGTTCCTTTCATTTTTGTTCAGGCATGTATTTTTTTATCATTTATTTATTTATTTATTTATTTGCTGGCTGCTATATTTTCATTTGGTCCTCTGCTTGTGAATTGGCACGGTCTGCTTTGAGTTTCTGACTTTGGGGGAAAAGAGTGTACATGGTAGTGTGTGAAAATGTGTATCAATGACTGTGATGTAAAACTTTTTTTTTTAAGATTTATTAATTTGTACATACAGAACTAGGGTACAGGCCAGAGGCTCAGGGGCGGTAGAGGCTTCACCAGAGACAGAGTGGGGAACAGAACAGGCAGATCGAGGAAGTACACTGCTGAGGGGAGCAGCGGGCAGTCCAGGAAAGGTCTGCCACGCCATGTGGTCACCTCCGGGGCAGGCGGGAATCGAACTCATGCGGAAGTGGCTTTATCTTCTCAGTGCAGTGCTTCAACTCTCTGCGCCACCAGGGAGGGCCCGATGTAAAACAGTTTCTTTAGGAACAATCGGTTCCCTGGATCTGGTTCAGATACGACCACTTTCATCTTCAACATCGTCATCTTAGTTTCTACCATTTATATGCCAGACATTGAGCTAAGTGGATTTATAGGTAGGTAGACAGACAGGAAGACAGACAGATAGATAGGTAGATAGATAGATATACTGTATTATTAATATCCTCCATGGAGCTGGTATTATACGCCTTTTATGATGCAGAGACTGAAACTCAGAGACTGCTTGGGCATCCAGTTGACGAGTAGCAAGGCCAGTATTTTAACACATGTTCCTGTGATTTCGAAGCCCCTGCTCTTAGCCCCTTAGCTATCCTCCTTAGTAGTTCACCAGAAGCTCTTACAAAAATATCTCACATTTGCTTCTTATGCATGAGAAGACCTGGTCAAATATTCCAACAAATAAAACTGTCTACCTGTCCTCCCGGTGAAGGTGGCTCATTACTGCCCAAGGCAAGGCACTCTGTTATTAGAGCAGCCCTCATTGATGCCAAGTTGGTCCCATGATACTACCTTGGATGGCAGTGTCGTAAAAGCTTAGAGTTTTATTACTAGGAGTGGTTGCTAAAATTTTGGGAGGTATGGAAATCTGTTCAAATGAATCTTACTTGGAACTCTGAACATTAAAAGTAGAATGGCTTTGATGAAAGCATGCTTGTGAGAGGGAAGGTGTGCACAGAAGCAAGAACACATGGCCAACCCAGAAGATTTTTGTCAAAGTTTGTTAAGAATAACCTGACCTGGACCACTGAACCCACTCTATAAGGACCAGAAAGTAAAGTTTCAGAGACTTAGTTATTCACTTAAGATAATGTTGCCCAGGGCCCTCCCTGGTGGCGCAGCGGGTTAAAGCACTGCACTAAGAAGCTTAAGCCACTTCCGCATGAGTTCCATCCCCACCTGCCCCGGAGGAGATCCACATGGCGTGGTAGACTCCTCCTGACCCGCCCGCTGCTCCCCTCAGCAGTCTACTTCTCTATCTGCCTGTTCTGCTCCCTACTCTGTCCCTGGTGAATCCTCTCACCCTCTGCATCTCTGGCCTGTACCCCAGTTCTGTATGAATAAATAAATAAATCTTTAAAAAAAAAAGATAATGCTGCCCAATCAAAAAAGATAAACACATGCCTTTTGGAGCAACATGGAGCTGGAAGGGATCATGCTTAGTGAAATAAGCCAGAAAGAAAAGGAAAAATACCAGGTGTTTTCACTCATAGCAGGAGTATAAAGGAGCAGGGGGAAAAATAATAATAATGAACAACTATATACTAGAGACATTTTATGGGGGTGGAGTGGGGAATGGGGTAAAAAATGGGGCTGGGGGAGTGCTCTGGACTATGGTGATGGCACATGGGTGATTTGGTGATGGGAAGCACACGAGGATTACAATTGAGATGGAAAAAAGGCACAAAATGATGTAAAAATAAACTATTATATTATCTAAAAAACAAAAAAGATATTACTGCCAGCAACAGGAGAACAAAAAGCAAAGCGCAAGTCTCTGAACTCCACTTACACATTTACCCATTGTCTTTTCATTACATGACTAGCATGGCCCAGGCCCCACCCTAGGCACTGGGGATCCAGCAGAGAGTTAGATTGGCAAGATTCCTGCCATAAACGCCTCACAGTCAGTATTTTCACTCTCCTTTTTGGTGGTTCACACCATCTCACACACACAAATACAAATGCGTGCACACAATGAGACCATCCGGGACAACTTCCTCTTCCTTTAGTCCAGTTTATCTGAGGGTGAGTTCAAAGGTTGAACCAAAGACTGTTCACATCCATAGTGATTTTAGGGCCTTTTTATGACAGGATTGTAAATGGTAGTATCTTTTCTGCCTTGATTTTCTTTGGAACTGTATCTAGAGGATAGCTACAGAGAGAGAAGCCCTTCCACGTGCATCATTCAAGAACATGGAAAGGTCATTGAGACACGTGTGATTTTCCACTGTAAATGCCAGCTGGATTGAGTTGTAATAGAGTAACTTTGGACAGTATAGCTTAACTTGTAGTGAGACTGTGCTGAAAGGCAGGAAAAACCCTTCTGGCCTGACCCATTCTGGCTTTGCAGCTCACTTTCCTCAGCCCTCACTTCACCTAACACCCTATGCAATAAGCATACGAGTTAGTTTGTTTCTCCCCAGTAAACAGTGAATCCTTTTGCCTCAGCCTCAAATGCTGTTTCTCTTTCCTGCCTGGCACCAGCCTACTCATTTCTCAGGCACAGTTCCAATATGTGCTCTCTAACCTTTCATGATCCCACTCTCTCAGTGTTAAGCAGTCACTCATCACTTCACTTCCTACTCTGGACTCTTTCTCTCTTTTTTTTTAAAGATTTTATTTATTTATATGTACAGAACTGGAGTACAGGCTAGAGACACAGGTGCAGTAGAGGATTCACCAGAGACAGAGTGGGGAGCGGAACAGGCAGATCGATGAAGTACACTGCTGAGAGGAGCAGTGGGCGAGTCAGGAGAGGTTTGCTGCTCCATGTGGGTCACCTCCGGGACCAGGGATGGAATTTGCATTGAGGTGGCTACTTGCAGTGCTGCTCTCTAACCCACTGTGCCACCAGGGAGGATCCCCATAGGATCATTTGTTTCTAATTGAGTCAACATTACTCTACAACACTGTATGTAGTTTAGAGGTAGATGATCATCCCCTCAGGTGTTGTTACCACAGCACACTCACCACCAGACACCCATAGTCCTCCACCTTAGTCCGTTGCACTCCCTCCCCACTTGGCATCCCCCTGCCCCTCCCTCTCTCGTAAGCTTTATTTCTACAGTCAGATTTATAATCTGAGCTTTATAAGAATAAGTACACTTATGCAACAGGCATACCCTCTGCTCACATGGGCAGATTTTAAAGAGGAGCGTAGACCCGCAGTATCTAGTTGTTGAAGATGCCTCTTGGTGAAGATTGAATTGGGTTACCTAGTTCAGATCCTGGCTCTATGTCTCCCTAGATGGTTGACTTGGAATATGTCAGTAGGCCTCAGTCCACTCAAATAATGCCTACAAATGATAAAATCTATGTGATGGGATTGTTGCGAACTTATACAAGAAAATCTATGATTTGTGGGGGCCTCCCTGGTGTCTTAGGGGTTAAGTTGCAGTGCTACCAATGTGAAGGCCCACTAGAATAGCCTAACTTTGATCCTTGGCCACGGTGGTTACCCACATGGTGCAGCAGACCTCTCCCATTTCACCTGCTGCTCCCCTGAGTAATGTATTTCAGTAGATCTGACTGTTCTGTTCCCCATTCCGTCTCTGGTGAAGCCTCTTACCAACACTGCCCCCGTTCCTGCACTTCTGGCCTGCAACCGTGTTTTTCCATGCAAAAATAAGTAAAATATTTAAAAAGAAACCCATGATTTGTTTAGCACATGATAAGCAGAAAATATCTCTTTTTATTACAAAGCTATATATTTTTTTAAAGATTTATTTATTTATTCATACAGAACTGGGGTACAGGCCAGAGATGTGGAGGGTGAGAGGATTCACCAGAGACAGAGAGGGGAGCAGAACAGGCAGATCGATGAAGTACACTGCTGAGGGGAGCAGCGGGCGGGTCAGGAGAGGTCTGCCACGCCATGTGGTCACCTCCTGGGCAGGGAGGGATCGAACTCATGTGGAAGTGGCTTAAGCTTCTTAGTGCTGTGCTTTAACCCGCTGTGCCACCAGGGAGGGCCCACAAAGCTATATTTTTAAGGCATTTTTCCCCCTGGATATGTTTTTGGCTCTCTCTCCTATTGAAATAGCACAGCAGAAAAAGCAGGCAGACAGTGATCTTCCAAAGACTGAAAGTTCTAATCCTTTTATTTATCATTTGGACTGGTAAACAATGGAGGCAAGTCTCAAAAGGAGGCTGTTACAGGTGCATTATTGACAAGCAGGGAAAGGAGTGGGTTGCGATTAGAATGAATCATGTCCACTGATTTTGATCTTGCATTTGGCATGTTGAAACATGGACATTTATCTGAGGCTGGTGATGGAATTAAAGAGGTCCTGGGGATACAAAGATCACACATTAGGTGTTTCAAACTATGATGGCAGCTATGTGCCAGGTTTCAGTGAGTACCACAAAATAGCAGAGTACTAGCCTAAGAGCCCAGAGCACCCGCCCTGTGTCTGCTCTGGTCTATGCCCTTGCCAAGGCACCATGCTCTCTGCAATTCAGTTCTCTCATCTGTCACAAAGGGACTTTTATCACCTGCATTCACGTTTTTACCATACCTGTGTTTTACCCATGCTGTTACTTATTACCATTTGTCTTTAAATAATTATTTATTAAATATCTGTATTTATAAAGGAAACCCTATATCATGACCATAAATGCAAAGCCATATAGAGATGATTTTTAAATAAATGCAATGAACACCAAAAAATCATTATTTTTATAATTTTCTTCATTGAAATTTAACTGGATTCCATTGTTTGCAGAGACTCTGAGCCTGAAAACTGCTCTCTCCATTTGTTAAGTATTAGATACTTATTGAAGTCAGAGTGGGATGAGACATTATAAAGAGAAATCTTTATAATGAGGAGAATAAGTAAAAGAAATATGAATCCTTTTAGTCTGATTCAAATTATTGAAAACTGTAGGCATTGTTTATCACATCATCCATAGAACACATCCTGTGTTTGGGAAACACTGAAACTTCTAGATCAATATTCTATTCTGGTTAATGGTGACTCTAAAGACCAAGAAAGAAATTAATCTAGGGTACTGCCTATTGAGTAACTTCTAGTACTGATAACTTAACACCATCTATGTACTTATGATTTATAAATGATTCATTAGTTTTTTGTTTTTTTTTTTAAGATTTATTTATGCTTACAGAACTGGGGTACAGGCCAGAGGTATGGTGAGTGAGAGAATTCACCAGAGACAGAGTGGGGAGCAGAACAGGCAGATGTACTGAAATACACTGCTGAGGGGAGCAGCGGGTGGGTCAGGAGAGGTCTGCCACACCATGTGGGTCAGCTCCCTAGCTGGGGATTGAACTTGTACTGCAGTGACCTCAGAGAGCTTCATATTGCAGTGCTTTAACCCGTTAAGCCACCAGGGAGAACCCTGGTTCGTTAGTTTTTCTCAGCTGGTTGTATTGAAACATTCTATTTTTCATAGGGAAGACCTCAAATATTTTCTTTATGCATATAAGTAAATAATAACTACCAAAATTATCAAAATAAATTATTTTGCCTTCTCATGTTTATAATTTATCACCAGTTCTTTCACATTCCTTCACAAATACCATGAAAACCAATAAAAATATCCCCTCCTCCACTCTGTTAAGATGAAAAGCTTATGTGCATTCCAGGGCTTCTCTTCTTGTCCCTGTGAGACATCACTGAATGTCTCATCCTTCTATCTCTGGCCTCCCTATTCACCTGGTCTTTTTCTGTTTTGCCCCATAAGTATCTGACTGTGAGCTCTGTCAGGTGTGAGAGTATCCAGGTGTCCACCTGCACAGGAAATCTCATATTGCCATATGCATACGAACCAGCTGAGCACTTTTTGAAAAGGCAGGCATCTGCTCCCCTCCCCCTCCCCCTGCCTCTCACTACCACCTCCAGAAGTCTTGTGTGGGTCCTGAGACCTGCATTTGTCGTAGGCACCCAAGAAAATACTGGCACCCAAGTCTCTGGAGCATCTCGTGAAAGATAGTTTAGCTAGTGATTTTTCTATTTCCCTCCTCTTCATTCTGCTCATATTTCTAGAAAACAAGTAGTTACAAGTCAGTTTCTTGGACTTTTAGTATTGAATTATTAATATTTTATTACTTTATAATGGGGAGAGTTCGTCCCCTCCTCACAAATCATATCCGTGTTTCCCAATGACAGCCTTCCTGGTTTGGAAGGCAGAATGCCTTATAAGCAGCACCAAGCCCACTGTGACCCATCAACCAAACCATGTCCCTACGTTGCACCTTCTTCCTCTTCTAAAATTAAAGTAATATTCTGGGACCCTCGCTG
The DNA here is from genome assembly GCF_000260355.1 of Condylura cristata. Lineage (NCBI taxonomy): Eukaryota > Metazoa > Chordata > Mammalia > Eulipotyphla > Talpidae > Condylura > Condylura cristata. Next base: position 36,606,172 of record NW_004567122.1, on the reverse strand, counting down.
GTGGTGCAGTGGGTTAAGGCACTGCAGTAAGAAGCTTAAGCCACTTCCGCATGAGTTCGATCCCCGCCTGCCCCGAGGAGTTCACATGGAGCAGCAGACCTCTCCTGACCCGCCCGCTGCTCCCCTCAGCAGTGTATTTCGTCGATCTGACTGTTCTGCTCCCCACTCTGTCTCTGGTGAAGACTCTCGCCGCTCCTGAGCCTCTGGCTTGTACCCCAGTTCTGTATGCACAAATAAATAAATCTTTAAAAAAAAAAGTAATATTCTGTACTCTCCTTCCTTCCAGGTTTCTAATGAAGGTTAAATGTGACAAAAGATAGGAAAATGCTTCATAACTTGTACATAAGTAAAACAAGAAGCTACATTTTTCAAACTCATCTGTTAAAATACCAGAGCTTCTTTTTTAATGATGTTTTGCATCAGGGATTTTGAGCAGCTCTGCCAATGTTTCTGATCAAGCATATGTTTGAGGAGAGGCAGTTGTGATCTCACTGCATTTTAAGTTGTGGCATCTCAGCCCCGCCCTCTCCTAGCCTACCCAGATACATGTAACAGCTTTGCAATGTAATTTCACAGATTCAGAAATTGAGGTCTTTCAGATTCTTTAATCCAGATCCAAAAATTACCCTCCCTATGTTTCCAATGAAACCTCTTCCACACAGAATATAAAGTATCAGATACTAACAATAGAATATTAAAAGCCAAATCTGAAGCAATTACCACAGCTTTGGAGAACAGTCCCACACACAGCTGGTGCCCAATCAGAAGGTCTGTATCTGTCACCCACCATCTCTGCTACTCATAGAATCAGAATGTCAGAACTTCAAAGGATCTAACAGATAATCCTCCCCCTCTTTCACAACTGAGGAAAGCAAGGCACCCCATCGTCACCAGTCTCGGGTGGATGGATGCTAAATGGGTATCAGGTCTCTGTCTTCTGGCTGCCTGTTCACATTGCTGCCTTCTTTTGCTTCCTTTGCTGAGTTACTAGGGTGATCTTGACATTGGAAGTAAGTAAGTGTTAAACCATGTGCATTCAATGTGATCAATTACATTGGAAGGGGGGTCTCTCTGGAGACCGTGCATTATTTTGTATCTTAAATGAGGACCCAAAAAGCAGATGACCCTAAACTACTTGTTGACTGATTAGGTCAATACACTCATGTAAACTGAGACTGGCAATGGTCAACCAGGACACAAGATCGCTCTGTCATTCTGTTGCGCCAAGATACTGTGCATCTGTTGAGTAGGCTGGGCCATTGTCCGTCTTTCTCTGTGAACTGTTTCTTCGATAAAGGCCATATTGATGTAACCTCATCAAAAATGGGTGGTGCCGGGCATGCACAGCAATTCCACTGTAATCTCAGTCTATACTTGAATCCCTGCAACGATTTTATGAGCCAACCAACATAAAGTCTTGGGAACTTCCTGCC
>NW_004567122.1:36477221-36603899 GCF_000260355.1 Condylura cristata | reverse complement strand
GTGAGTTATGAAAAAGGTCCCCCAGAATTTTCCATCCTTCCTTTCTTCCTTCTTTCTTTGTGTTTATTCCTTTAGTTCTTTCAATCGGTATTTTCAGTGAATAAGAAGGATAAAAATATCAAGGAGGAGGTATGTGAGAATGAGAGGTCAAATCTGAATTATCTAGAGAATTTACACTTAAAATTGCATATGAAAAATCTGGAAGAAGGAATGTAGAAACAAGGATGAATCAAAGCTATGTTCAGAGCAAACCCAGAAATAGTTAGGTCCTATTATTTAGTAAAGAAGTCTTGCAAATTCTGCGGCAATAAGAATAATCTCCCAATTGGAAAGAAGAGACTATTCTAGAGAGAAAGTTACTATCCTGGATTGATGGGAAACATCTGTCTCTGAATCAAGATGCATTAACATCACAGGAATTGAAAGGAACTCATTGATAAGGCCTCTGGAGGGTGTTCTTTCTAGGACTGGGAAAATGAGGGGAGCCTGGAGACCAGGAAATAGAACCCCAGTTCTTACAGAAAGACTAAAGTCAGGCTCTAGAAACTCTGAACTCATAGCTGACCTTACAAAATTCTGACAGTTATTACACAAATGATTCGTGAGCTTCAGTGTTATTTCATTAAAAATTAGTTTGCACCAACTAATTTCATTATGTTAGGAAGATTTGCTGCTTGGCAGTTATTCAGCAAGGCCGTGGACGAAACATCCACAGAGGTTCCTGCTTAGCTATAGTGAGTGCTGGCTGTGGTGGTGTACACAGGTTTTGCTCTAACTCTGTTCTGTTCATTGTTTTTTTTTTGTTTGTTTGCTTGTTTTTTGTTTTTTTTTTTTTTATCTTGACTGAAGTCAAAGACAGCTAACACTAAAGTGAAAGATCTAAAAGATCTAGGCAGCAATATATTATCTGCCTTCCCTATGATCTTGTAAAATCCTTAAAGTCTAGTTTGAGTTTGTCCTAAGTAGTCACATATTGAATGTTGACACTGTGACTTAGAATGATCTCTGTGGACTAAAATAAGAGCAAATCAATGAAATGAAGTTTAAATAAGACACATGGTATACATTTGGGCTAAAAGAAGCAAGTAACACAAATTGCACCAATATAATAAAGAACCACAGGAATGGGCAGCTAACTGGGTCAACAAAATAAATGTTAACATTAAAGTCAGGATAAGCCAATATTGGCCCTTGTCCCAAATGAACTTAATGTTGACCACATTTGTGGAAGTCAACTAAATTGAGGGTGAAATGTTCGTGAAAAAAGTCAAGCTCACCCTATAGAGGTGTGCTCTTTCCTGGCATCATGTATCAGGAGTGGTGATCCTGGAGGACTCTGAAAATCATAGCACAAGTGAACTGTTACAAAAACAGGAATGTGTCACCTGGAGAAGAGAAAACGGGAGACTAAACTGGGTCCAGGACAGAATTTTGAGGGGTCCTGGAGGGCATCCGAGTACCATAGGCATCGAAGTCATAGAGAGACAGCTTTGGCTGAACACAAATAAGCTCTTCTTAACAACTAAATTGATCAAAAGTATTATGACTGAACTGGCCACAGGAGTCATAAGCAGGGGCTACAACACTCCGTCTGCATGGCACAAGGGGCTTTCTCGCACTGGGCGGGCTCTTTCTCGAATCATCTGTGACGCCCATTGCAACTCTGAGACTCTATCATCTTCTCCCCTCTCCAGGGATGCAGTGGAGTGTGGTGGCCAGTGGGAGAGTCATTGCCTCCCCCCAGCAACTTCTCCTTTGGTGGCTGCCCAGCCCAGTGACACTTAGGCCCCTGGGCAGAGACCTGGAAGACAGCATCCTTCTGAGAGAGGGCCAGGTGCTAACTGCTGCTTGCTCACGTGACCACATCTGGCACTCTCTGCACAGCACATCCCACCATCGGTGCAGCCACCCCTGCCCACTGGGCTCTTCCTCCAGGACTCCAGCAGGTGGCGCTTCCTCCAGGCAGTGAGGGGACAGGACAGCCCCTCGTTTACAGGGGGAAACTCCTCCAGGCTCCCCCACGGAGGGATCTCTTCATTCCAGCGATCCCTCTTCCTGGGTTCCCTCTTTGTGGCATCTTGCCCTTACCTCACACTGTTGTCCCCAATATGTCCCCTTCTTGTGCTTGTTTGTCTCACTCTTGTTCTAAACATTGTCAGTCTCTGTGCTCCTTCTCAGCCAAACACATCTCAAATCTGCTTTCTTTGCTACATCTGCTCACAGACTTTGTCCACACACACCTTCCCGGGGCCTGCTGGTTGGTCATGTGCCTGATGCACACGTCTTGACTGTTCATGTCTGTCATGTTCAAAGACACACTGTCTCCTCCTAGTCCTGCCCTGTCCCAGATAACTCTCCCCTGTGTCTGGGTCTAAGCATGCATTCTCTGGGCCTACTGCGCTGTCTGCAGCGGACTTCCACCTTCTCTCCCTGTGCTCAGTGGCTGTTCTGCACTGCAGGATGTGCTCCATCCATTCACCAGGGAAGAAGCAAGGGCACCGCAGAACCCTGGGGAACAGCAGAAGACAACTTCCCTGGCACTGGGCCATGGTCTCACATTTTCTTCTGAGATCCTCGTTTTCTCCTGGGCCAACCCAGGCACCTTCTCCTTAAGAGCTGGGGTTAGGACCGGCCATTGGCTTTGATCATAGTGTTTATGAACCACTGGAAAATTTTCCCTGGAGTTTGTGAGGAAGCCCACAACAGTACCTGTTCAGAATCCTTGAATTTGATTTGTTGACCCAAAGAAGTAGACTGTTGGAAGTTCACACTGTGGACACCTGGCACTCTGTTGCTCACTCCTGTCTCCCAGGTGGAGAAGGCAGTACTGGTACTGGGGTGGGAGACAGTGCTTGCGTTGAGCCACAGGCCCCAAACACTAGTCCCATCTCTGCTGAAAATGTGATGTGAGATCTTGACCCCCTATATTCCCATCCGTGGACTGTACTTTCTCTATCTGTTGATTCAAGTTTGAACTTGGGGAGTCTCTAAGGGTCCTCTCTGTATCTAGAACAAGATGCTGCTACAGCCCTCAGCTACCTCGAAAAGCCATGAGCTACCTGCCTTTTGACTTTGTTTCAAAGGAACTACCCTCCTCATGTGGGCCTTTTAGATCTTGCCAGTTCTGCCCTCCAGCTTATCCCGGGGATCTTTGTCTCTGTAATAAGTCCACAGCTCTTGCCAACTGCCCCAGAGCAAAGGTCCCAGGGAGGTGAACACCGCCTCTTCCCTGTGAGTTAATTTGATCCTAGCTGTGAGTTAATAGCATCTCAGGGCTTGACCACACTCTCTTTGTTCCTGTTGCTGAAGAAGTATCCGTTACCATTTCCATTGATGTTGACTTTAGTTCTGCAATCAAACTGGACAGGAAAGAGACCTTGGAATGAGGAATAAAAGATTGTCCCCAAACCATCTAAACCCACAAAGAATTCTGCATCATGTGAAGGCTCAGTTTTGTTGGAGATAAATTATTGCCTTAGGGAAAGGAAACTCCTCTGAAGAGAAATATTCAGATACAAGAAGTTTTGCATCTTGCTGATGTCTCCTGGCACAGATGGGACTCTCACAGATCCATGGAGCAGAGTCAACTAGCATCTCTTGTCAAAAGTAAAGAGAGTTTATTTAAGTCCTGATTTGCACTTGACCTCTGGCTGAATCAATCCCCTTGGCTGTTGCAACTCACTCTTCCACTACCCTTACAAGCGGTCCTGTTCTAGACAAAGGAGGGAGCAGCAAGACTCTGGCCCAAGACTCTGCACCTGGTGATGAGACCCAAAGTGTCTGCTATCGCTGCCCCACCCACTGCCGACCCACCGCCTCCAAGGCCATGCAGTGAGGAGGGGGTGATGGAGAAGCAGCACATGCACTGAACCACTGTGGACCTCCTGTGTGACCCTGGACTGGTAGCTGAACCTCTCTGACCTCAGAGAACATCTATCCTGCCAACTTCACAAAGTCGTTGTGAGGATAAATAGGATGTTTGTGAGAACATTCTGTACGCCATAAAATGTCATTCTGTATGTCAGTTATGGCTATGGTGACTTTGGAAGCTTCTGAGCTCCCAAGGACTGAGACCTTCTTCCCCAAGAGGTACACACATTTAGAAAGTGAGCTTTTCTCTGTTGAAAAACAATCCCAGGAGCATCTTTTGAATCTACCTTCCTTTCCTTTTTGTCCACTCCAGGTTACAAGCACATTCCAGCATAGGAATTGCATGCACCACAAATACTGGGAGGGTTTGAGACACATTCAAAGTGATTTTGTTCTCCAACTAAAGGGCTTGGTGGAGAGAGATGGGAACTATTGGCTGAGTTTGGAAAGAATGAATCTAAATCTTCATGTAACTTCAAAGGCACCCGGAAAAAAAGTCAAGTGCCAAGAAAGAATGTATTTGGGTAAAAAAAAGACCTGGGTCGTTGAAATGATTCCCACCCTGTAGAAATATACTAATGTTCTATGGAAAAAACAAACCTCAAACATGGACCAGATTATGAATGACCAGCTAAGAATGTTACATGGTCTACTATGAAACACTTTTCCTAACCTGATAGTCTAAATGATTTTTAGTTATAACTTAATGTTACTTAGCTAACACTTTAATTTGTTTACACTTTTTAGTAAACATACATTTGTGATATTCAGAGTCACATTGTACAATAGTCATGTAAAGTACCTGGAACAGCGTATGGAACATGGAACTGAATTATATCATTTCAGAGGATTATAAGATTTAATGATGACTATTTTGTTTTCTGAAATCATTAGAGATATCTGTAATTTATTTGACGTTCAACCTTTGAAGGTACTAGGGTTCACAATTCTAATTTGTTTCTAGCTTATTGATTTTATGACGGTCTACTTTTTGAAGCCATTCCCATGAATGTGTTTTGGGATATACAGCAGCCTACACAAGCTTGTTATTTTCATGGATATATTCTCTCTATTTATTGATGAGCATTAATAAATTATACATGTTTCTATTTGTGCATTTCATACATGTCTATATAGATTATTCATGGGGGGGGGACTTAAGTCTTAAAATGAACAACTGAATGTTGAATATACATTAAGGTGCCAGAGTCAATCCATTCCTGAGTTTTGTGTAGCAACTCTGTTTCTTCATACTCAACTCATTCCTTGGAAGTTTTGGGTTTTTAGAAACTGGAGACTTTGGTCCATAGTATCAGGCTCTCCTTGAGGTAAAGCCAGCTCAGGAGCCCTAGGGAATGTGATTCTACCTGCATGTATGTTTGCCATCTTCAACATCTGTCTTACACACTAGGACAGATCTTTCTGACATGGTCACCCCAAGAGCAAGGGATGGCTCTAGTCCAGACACTCCCCAGGCACAACCGTAGGAGCCAGCGAAGGTAGAACACACATTCAGGGTTCTTTGCTTGAGATCTTTAATTCTATGTCTCTTTGCTGAAGCATTTTTTGAAATCGTGGTAGACTCAGTGTCCATAAAATCCAGCTCCCACCTTCTCTTAGCTCTGGGCAGTGGGAAGATCCGCTCAGCCAGTTGGGGGCAAAGCCTTTATCCCAGCTGATCGCTCAAACATTTGACCCTTGGGACCTCCGTCATCGTTGAGCTGCCAGGCAAGGTAACAGCAGACACAAAGACTCTGAATCAGAAATGAGCTTAGCTTATGTGACTGGAGATCAGTGACAGTGCAGCGCAGGAGAGATCAGAGAATGAAGTAACAATGATAATGACTCAGTAGCTTCAGTTACTATTCATCAGCTCACTATGAAGGCCTGATAAGAAGCCTTTTCCACAAACCCTACAAAATAAGTATCATAGTGGAAGAAACTGAGCTGCACATGAAAAAAGTTGACCTGGGAATTTCCCCCAGCATGTAGAGATTGCCAGAAGCCAGAAGGGAAGCCGGAAGGGGAGCCGAGACCCAGTCACACAGGACATTTGTACCCTGTGTCACTTGCTCAGACACTGCGTCCTCCTGAGATGTGTGCTCTTTTGGAAACTTGAACCTCCTTGAAACTGATGGGGTCTCTTCTTATACATCGCCTCCCTTTTGCCTCTGTTTTACCATGAAGTCTTGGCTTTCCATAAACAAATAAAGATTCATTTTATTGTTTCTCCAACTTTTAGCTAAGATCAAGTGCAAATAACAATGCATTTATATATGTTCTTCACTGACTTTAATAAATGAATCTCTGGGCCCTCCCTGGTGGCACAGCACTGCAAACTAGCCGTAGCTGCTTCATTGTAAGTTCCATTCCCGTCCCGGAGGTGATCCACACCATGTGGCAGACCTCTCCTGACTGGCCGCCCACTGCTCCTCTCAGCAGTGTACTTCGTCGGTCAGCCTGTTCTGTTCCCCACTCTGTCTGGTGAATCCTCTCACCACCCCTGGACCTCTGACCTGCATCCCAGTTCTGTATGCATGCATAAATAAACAAACAAACAAATAAATAAATAAAAGAAAATATAAGAAAACTTAAAAATAGATAGATAGATAAACAAATGAATCCCAGAGCACCTAACTGAAAGCAAAAACTTGTTCTTGGCCAGTCCAAAATTGGTTCCCCATTAAAAATACTCATTTCATTGAAAATAAAGAAATTCAATCTGGTTATATAATCAGGTTGGTTTTTCTCATGCGTTGCTTTACCTCACTTCTGACATCATCCTTTTACAATTGATGATGTCTTTCATCTGGGTGGGGACGTCAGGCAACCTCATCAAAGTCCCAAGAGACTCTTCGTTGTCTACCAAATTCTGGGCTCTCCAGAGTGTGTCTAACCTGCTGTTCACAGTTTTGTCTCCAGTTATCCCTGGAAAGCTGACAGTATGCCTCGTCTTCCCTCCCTTCTTCCCTGCTTTTGACCTTCAGGCCATTGATCCTGCTGTTCTGCCATCAGATCTCAAATGCCACCTCCTGCTTGGCATGTTCTCCAGCCTCCAGGACAGCATGAGATGTTTGCCCTATTCCAGTCCCCAAGGCACTTTATTTGTTCTTAGGATATTTCGCTATGCTTTTCAGTGTGGTTCATTAATTGTGTCCTTCCTGAGCTTCCCAACCAGATTTTTGGGTTTTGTGTTTTCAGAATTGAAACTAGACCTACCAGATTTTGAGCTCCTCCCCCTCAGCTCTTTCAAGCCCTTTTCTCACTGCTGCTCTGTCCCACCCCCTGCAAATGCTGATAAGTGGAAAGTCTTTCAGTGGCGATTTTTTAAAAAAAGATTTATTTATTTATTCATGCATAACTGGAGTACATGACAGAGGTGCAAGGGCGGTGAGAGGCTTCACCAGAGACAGAGTGGGGAGCAGAACAGGCAGATCAACAAAGTACACTGCTGAGGGGAGCAGCGAGTGAAATAGGAGAGGTCTGCTGTGCCATGTGGGTCACCTCCAAGGTGGGGGATTGAACACGCACTGAAGCGGCTGGGGCCAGCTTGCAGTGCTGCGTCCTAACCCGTTGCACCATCAGGAAGGACCCAGTGGCAATTTTGAATAAGGCAAATAGAAATGGATTTGATTTTTAAGATATCATTATATCTCTGACTTATGGCAAACCCCTACCCTCCCCCACCCCCAGTTTTGGTTGATAATTTTGCAACAGAACTTAAGCTTAGTTTTGTGTTTGCAGAGCACAGCGTTGAGGCAGACTGAAGTGGCATAAGTTAGTTGACATCATATAGTCTTAGAGCACATTGGTCACCATTTGACCAATAGCAGCCTTTGTGAGAGACCAGAGCACAGAGTGAGTGAAGGGTGGTCCCAGCACCAATGTGGGTGAATGTGGCGGGTTATCAGGCTCAGAGATGAAGGCTGGCTCAAAAACAGACGGTGTCTCCTTTTCACAGCATCTTCACTTGCTGTGTGACTCTGTATTGGTCCTGCCCTTCCCTGAAGTAAGTCTCACCTACTGCAAATCCCGAAGCTTCTTGTGGTTGAGAGCTTGGGCTGTGTCATCAGAGAGCTGTGGTTTAGACTGGCCCCACCAGTTTCTGGTTGTGTGTGACTTTGGGTATAATCTTGGCATCTGAGCCTCAAGTTTCTCCATTGCGTGGGATGAGACTTCCCCAGAGTGCTGTTGGGAAGCTTCACTGGGATGAAGCTAATGAATAATGGAGGGTAGTCCTGGGATACAGCAAACACTCCCTCAAGTATAACTGTTGCTATTAATATAGTCTATAACATTTGAAGTTTTAAAGCTTAGTGTAGACCCTTCTGTAAGGTGTAGAAAACTAAAGGTGAGAAGTAGTGTAAACATCAAGCAGTGGTTTTTCCATTTAAGTGTTAAATCTAGAGAGGACCAAACTATAAAGACTATTTGGAGAACATAGAAATGCTGGGGATTTGGCAATAGAGTCAGAAAAGATGTATGTGATGTGTATGGGCAAGAAATAGAGTTTAGTGCCATGCACCCAAAATGCCTTTCACTTCATCTCTGACTCACAAGTTGCCTAAGTAATCATTAGATTTCACCTTCTAAGAGGGTAAATGAACTGACTTCATCAAGCATCTAAATTATGTGTTACCTTTATACTTTGTAACACTTAATCCTCAAAAACACTATTGACTGCATTGAGTGCCAGCTTTCTATGCTGTGTGTCTTTGGTAAGTTACTTGACTTCTCTGAGCCTCAGATTCTTTATTGGTTAAATAGATGTGTTCATGCTACCTAATTTACATGGTTACATAACTTAAGTACAATTGGATATATGATAAATTGGGATATCAGAAGGCAGATAATTGGTAGTTTTTATTATTATTTTCACTGCTATTTTATATAACTTCCATTTTTATGGATAAGTAAAGTGAGGTTTAAGAGAATTAAATTTCTGAAAAAAGGTCATTCAAGTGATAATGAATAGAGCCTAGCATCGCCTATCTTTGTAATCGATTTCTGCTTTCTGCCTCCGTAGGAAGTAAGGAACCAAAGCAATACCATCAAATTTTGAGGAGACACTCCCTCTGAAATTAAAAAACCATTTATAATGTCTGTGAACATCCTGGTAACATCTTGCATGAAATCATTTAAATTGGTCTGGAGTCTTTGATGAAAGGGCAGGCATTATCTGTCTTTTTAAAAACTTGGTTGGAATCAGATAATTTAATTTCAATTGAATCTTTATCAGTATTGAATGCCATTTCATTCCAGCCTTGGTCCCCTGAATTAGCATGGTAATCATTTGTATATGGTCTTGTCAACAGCATCCAAATGGGGTCCCATATGCCACAGCTTAATGATGAAATATTTGGCCAGGACACAGACCAACCCCCTCCACCCCTCATTCTTTCTCCAAAGCCTTTTGGCAATCTCTCTATCACCCTCAGGAATTTGTCATGGGGGAGACCGCGAGTCATCCATTCCTAAGGCTTTGTGACAAAGCAGTCAGCCAGGGTTTCACAGTATGGAGTGAGAAGCCCCAAGCTGGCTGAGCCAAGCCACCATTTCTGCGGGACCTTTTGTCCCCCAGACCAGAGACAGGCCTTTGGTCAAGGGGATGTTAGTCAGTGGGAGGAACCGGGAGAGAGAGCTTCTAATCAGGATTACCCTTAGACCTTTGTCTCCTCCACGTAACCCAGCTTTCCAAAAACTCTGAGCTTATGAAGTAAAAGGTCAAAGTAATTCCAGAATTCTGTCTCATCTAATAGTAGCCCTCCATAGTGGAGAGCAGCCTCTATTTTCTAATTTCCTGGCATTTCTTTGTTACTCAGAGCTTCCTGTTACAGCAGATGGGTTCCCTGACAGTGGCCTCTGACAGAGGAAAACATGGATAATGAGTCCACCATGAATTCTGCCCTTATCAGTTGGGTGACTTCCGGCAAGACCCTCTGGGTCTCAAATTCCCTGTGAAACCATGTCCTAAGGCTGCCACACAGATAGGGAATTTTGTTTATTCACTGGACAAAGGTTTCTGTGCTGCGAGAGGAGAAAGCAGTTTTTTTTTTCTTTCTTTTAATAGCTTCCACATTAATAGGTGAGAAAGTCACAAAAATGAGGAAGGTAGGCAAAAAGTGACAAATTCAGCAAAGTTGATCAAAAAACTATGTGCTAAAATGTGCAATACTAGATAAGATTTGCAATGTGCTACTATTACTATGCAACTGCTACTATTATTGTTTTGATATTATTTAGTATCATCATTATTATTATTCTAGACTTTCAGGTGGGGAGTCACTTCCAACATTTGTCACATTCTATGTGCCTACACTTAGTCTCTAAATTTTACTTCCTGTGAAAAGACTCATCTCTAGTCTTTTCTTTACAGTTCCACTGTCACCTCTCAGACCTCACACTCTCTCACTTCATGCCACGCTGTTCCCACTATCTCTTAGTTCTTTTGTCTTTGCATCTATATCAGTTGATCTAGTTTTTTCTTTAAAGATTTATGTATTTATGCATACAGAGCTGGGGTACAGGCCATAGGTACAGGGTGGTGAGAGGATTCACCAGAGACAGAGTGGGGAGCAGAACAGATAGATGGAGAAAGTGCACTGCTGAGGGGAGCAGCGGGCGGGTCAGAGAGGTCTGCCTCACCATATGGGCCACCTCTGGGGTGGGGATCGAACTCAAGCTGAAGTGGCTTTAGCTTCTTAGTGCTGTGCTTTAACCCGCTGCGCCACCAGGGAGGACCATGATCTGGTTTTTGAATCACATGTATACCCAACTAACAAAAAGAAAGACTAAAGTAATATTTTGCTTAGGATTTTTCACAAGCTGAGAATATTCCTTATTCAGCAACTCTCCTCAAAAAACTTCAGTGGTTCCTAATCACTTACTGGTGTGTCATCCACGCCCACCACATAATGACCAATTCAGAGTCGAATGAATGGAAATGGACCAAGTTTCACCCCCTTTCCCATCTGTCACATTTCTCACTGCTTAGCTGCACTCACCAACCTGCTTTTCTCCACATTTGCCACTGGGAAGTCGAGGCTTAGCACAGGAAATATCTTGTGTGTGAAGCCTACTCCACACTGGTCTAGGTTCATAGAGTGGGCCCAACTCCCTGGGACAACAGTCATAATCTCCAAGGAAGGATGCTTTCAGGCCCATAGGCAAAAGGGAAATATCCAAGCTAGTCATCTTAGCAATAAAACACCAGCACTGGACCCTCCCTGGTGGCACAACTGGTTAAAACACAGCACTGTGAAGCTATCCGAAGTCACTGCAGCCCAAGTTTGATCCCCGGCCAGGGAGCTGACCCACATGGTGTGGCAGACCTCTCCTGACCCACCTGCTATTCCCCTCAGCAGTGTATTTCAGTCAATCTGCCTGTTCTGCTCACCACTCTGTCTCTGGTGAGTCCTCTCAATGTCCCTACACCTCTAGCCTGTACCCCAATTCTGTATGCATAAATAAACCTTTAAAAAAATAAAACACACCAGCACTGATAATAGCATACCCCTTCTACCTGACAAACACCTTTGCATCCACATAGATAGAGAATTTTAAGAGATAATAGGGTAAAACCACTTTACTAATCATCACAGCATCTAAAGAGTAATTATCAATTCCGTCATCACAATTTTCATCCAGACAATTTTTTTTAACTCCCTCTGGTGCCAGGCATTGTGCTAAGTGTGAATAACACCAAAAGCCTGCAGATTTGTTATAGCGTCTCTGTGGACCTAATGTTGGGGCTGAAGGTTGAATGGAAGAGACTTGCCTGCTAGATCCATGGCTACAGTTGCCCTGCCAGATGTTAGTGCGGCGTTAGTACCGGGGATGAATCTTCTGGATAGATACAGACCCAGAGCTCTGTACCTGTGGGGAAATGCTCAATTACTGGTCAGTTGCTCCTGAGAACTTTGCAGTAGGACCCTAAGTAGGTACCTCAAGAGTATAACACAGCATCACACTGACAAAGGTATCAGAGTATTTAACACTGATCACGGCACACCAGCAAATGTCGTCTTTTCTTTTCTCTGGAAGCTAATTATTTTATTATGTTTCTAAGATTTAGATCATAATAGAACTATTGGAGAGTATGATGAAATCCATGGGTTTTTCCCAAAATGTCTGCACATATGTACAATTTTTTTGCTGTATAATTTTTGAGATAACGTGTATAGAACACATGATTTAGAGGTATAGGCACACACCTCTTCAGAGCTAGAAATTTATAATGCCTTTCTGAAAAACTCATTTAGTTCCTGAAGTACAAATCCAAGGCTAGAAAGCAATCCCTGTTTTAATGTCACTATCTCGATGGAAATGACAACACTGATTTAATAAAGTCACAGAGCTCTAAGGCAGCCTAGTGGTTATTTATTGGGCCATAAATACAGTCTCCCATGGCCATTTTTTTTTTTTTTGTCATCAAGATGATTCATTATAAATATCATATTTCTTCACGTAACATGATCTTACCTACAAATAGCTCTTGGAAATTATCTCATAAATTGTTCCAGATTCCTTATAGACTAGATAAAGGAATATGTCATTGCCTTTATTTACATATTCGAACTCAAGATTCAAAAGGGCTTCAGTAAATGGCTGAGATGTTGGTGAGTCACTGAATCCAATCAGAAATTAGAGTGATTTCCCTCATTGGGGGTGTACTGCACGCCCACAAAAGTGCCAGGCAGTGCCAGAGCTTGGGGTATGCCAGTGTTCAGACAGCCCTGCTCTCCTGAGGCTGCCTTGAGAAGAAAAAGCCTATTCTCTTTGAAAATTGACTTGGATGAGTCCAGCATCCCTAACTCAATGATAACATCTAGCACACACAAAAACACATGTACAGTTTCTGGAAGCAGACAAAACTGCATAACAGTCCTGATTTCAGCTACTTCCATGCTTGAGTGTTGGTTTCCGTGTCTGTAAAACCAAAATTATTTCTGAAGCAAGGGACAGCAGGCTACAGGGGGCAAGTCAGTTGTCTGACTACTTTTGTGTGTTAAATCTGTTAAGAGGTATCAAGCAGGTTGTCTCTAGTGGTGCAGCTCTATGAAGTGATTGGCAGCCACTGCAGCAGGAGTAGGATCCATAGCCATGAGCTGATCCACATGGCACAGCAGACCTCTCCTGTCTTCTCCTCTCAGCTGTGTATTTCAGTCAATCCGTCTGTTCTGCTCCCCACTCTGCCTCATGAATCCTCTCACCCCCCACACCTCTGGCCTGTACCCCAGTTCTTGTATACATAAATAAATCTTAAAAAAAGAGAGAGGTCTAACAAACAGGCATCAACAACAGCAAACTAAACAGGTGAAGAATCAGAGAAAAATTGGCAACAGAAATGACATATCTAAATACTTTCTAGTCTTTTATCAAGAACATTTGCTGTTGGAAACCTGCTGCTCTAAAGGGAGCTGGAGTTTTTGGAGAATACCTGTGTACTCCATATGTGGAGTTGCAGGACTTTAGAAATTCTGCAAACAGATCTTATTCTCAGACTTGACTCCTGTTCTTTGAGAACATACTGGCTTGTGTTCACGTCCCCTGCTAGCCAGGAAAACTAGTTTTCAGCAGTAACTTATTAATCTGTATAAGGAAAACACAACTGCATGGTATTTTCTTATTCCTTTGTTCATATCTTTAATAAAAGCTTGGGCTGGGAGAGTGAAAGGCAGTGCTGCGCCCGATGGCTCTCCCCAGTCTCCCCCTTCTTTGTTAATGGCAGAGAACTTCATCAGCTCTCTGGCTTCCATGGCAACTTGCCAATACCTGTTTTAGAACCAGACTGCCGGTGTTCCCAGTCTACATGGCCCCTTCCCAGCATTACGATCTTGAGGAAATTGCCTCTTGAGCAAACTGTATCTGACTTTCCTTGCATGTCAGTGAGAGTTAGTAGTAGTACTTATTTCTAATGATGTAGGGGGTGTGTAGGTTAATACACATGAAATGCATATTAAATAGGAGGTTGGTCTGTGGTCACACAGCTATTATTATTATCATCACACAGTTATTATTAATATCATCACTACCATTATTTCCAGTTCTCCAGAAGATATTTGTGTGTGTTAAATGAGACAATTTCTGATGTATGGGGCCCTTCTCATGGTAAGAATTCAGTATGTCAGCTCTTCTTTGCTATGTCATCTCTGTCATCCTATTAGAAGTTCCCAATGACCCAGCAATAGGCACGAGGATCTCCCACCAGTAAATGAGAAATTGAACTCCAGAGAAGGGAAGGGATAGATACTGACCCAGGAAGATGTAGAATGAAGCCTAGCAACATCGTTTGCATTCTGAAGTTGCATCCAATTTCCATGCTGTGCTATCTCTTCAACAAAACATCTGAGCGTCTTGGGCCTCCCGATGGCCTATGGGTTAAGTCTCAGCACTATCACTGCTGCAACCTGAGTTCAATACCTGACCATGGAGGTGACCCACATGGCATAGCAGACCTCAGTCTCTCCCACTGCTCCCCTCAGCCATGTATTTCAGTCACTCTGCCTGTTCTGCTCCCCACTCTGTCTCTGGTGAATCCTTTTACCACCTCACACCTCTGGCCTACATGTCAGTTCTTCTGCATATAAATAAAGTCTTTAAAAGTAAATGTGAGGGTCTTTTGTTTATATGTTTTCCCCAAATGCTGCACTTGGAGTCCTGGGAGCCTCGCAGGGCAGGCAAACATGACTGGCAAAGTAGGCAGACAGGAAACCGGGATAATTGGATTCCAGCCATTCCATCTTAGGGTTGCATTCATAACTGGCCAACTGTTGATGACCGACCCTAGTGGAACAAAGCCTGACCAAACAAACACCACCCCTGGGGGCTTGCAGTTTATGCGACAGAGTGAGAGCTCCACTGGCAGCCACCAACCTCCAGAAGTGGCCACAGAAGTGCCAGGCCTTAGCCTGAAGCTGAGATCAAGCAGAGGTGGCTAGTGTTGGGGAGTGTGAGGTGAGGAGCCAGACCATTTTTGACAGCAGCCGTGATGTGATTAAATCAGAACTGCGTTTTCTTTGGCTTTGGCCCAAAGCCATGGCAAGACTCAGGTGAGGCAAGTGTGCATTCAGAGTGATGTTTAAAGCAAGTTGTTGCAATCACCCCAAGACAGCATTAGCATGAGTAGGTAACTATAAAAACAGGTAAATGTTTAAAAATATAATAGTTTATTTTTACATCATTTTGTGCCTTTTCCCATCTCAGTTATAATCCCCGTGGGCTTCCCATCATCAGATCACCCGTGTGCCATCACCATAGTCCAGTGCCCTTCCCTCCCCTCACCATTTTTGATCCCATTCCCCACTCCACCCCCATAAAATGTCTCTGGTATATAGTTGTCCATTATTATTATCCCCACCCCCCGGTCCTTTATACTCCTGCCATGAGTGAAAACATCTGGTATTTTTCTTTTTCTTTCTGGCTTATTTCACTAAGCATGATCCCTTCCAGCTCCATCCATTTTGCTGCAAAAGGCATGAGTTTATCTTTTTGATTGCTGAGTAATATTCCATTGTATATATGCACCACATCTTTTTAATCCAATCATCTCCTTTTAGGCATTTGGGTTGATTCAATGTCTTTACTATTATAAATAAGGCAGCAGTAAACATGGGTGAGGGTGCCTCTTTGAATCAATGTTTTTGTGTCTTTTGGGTAGATACCTAGGAGTGGGATTGCTGGGTCATAGGGAAGCCCCATTTTTAACAGTTTGAGAAACCTCCAAACAATTTTCCATAGTGGTTGTATTAATTTGCATTCCCAGTGCAGGAGAGTTCCTTTTTCTCCACATCCTCGCCGCCATTTGTTGTTGCTAGTCAAAACAGGTAAATGAAAGGAGTCCTGAAAGGACTCCTGAAAGGAGTCCCTGTCATCTCTAAGTAGTCAGATTCAACAACACGATCTTAGATTGTTTGAAGACTGTGGCTTCAAATAGATTCTTGCTGGGTGGTATATAAAAGCTGTGATGTTGTTGCTGCAAAAGTAATGAACAGCACCCTCAGGAGACCCCACCACTGCCCTAGGTATAGGACAGAATAAAAGAAAGTGCATTTTGTAGATGGCGTTCATCAGGCTGGGAGAAGCTAATGACAGTCAGCTTTGTTTAGATGCTGCGAGCTGTACCCAGCTGCTGTCTGGTGTCTCAGACCCCCAGTCTGAGGAGGAAGATGGTTGTGAGGCCTTCCTTCCCAGGGAGGTCCCTCCCATGGGTCCTTCTGTCGGGTCATGTTGGGTCTTCTCTTATGAGGTCTTTTCCTATGACAAATAATATTATTAAGGCACTAACTCAGTAGTTGTGGATAAGACCCTTTGCAGTAGCCAAGAGTTCAAGGCGTAGTGGGATGGAGTGAATGAGGAAAGCTGGGTTTTGAAGATTGACCCTGCTCAGCACAGCCTGGCTTTCCTGGTGTGAAATGCTCAGACATTATTCCAGGAGCTCAGCTCTCGGCCCGGCCCTTCCTCTGTCTCCCACGGGAGTCTTGTTTTTTTGGCTTTGTGTTTTCCTAACACCTGCTGCCAGACAGCTGGTTAGCCACCAACCACCCACCCCGGCCTGTCATATGCCAGCCAAATCACAGCCGTGGCAGCCACGCTAACATTCAGCTCCTTCAGGGTTCTGATTCTGCCTCAGCCCTGACCCAGCTGCCAGGATTGAACATGTTTGACCTTCAGGTGAGGTTGACCAGCGAGCATGATCCAGGGCAGTTATTTCCAGGGTCCTGCCTTGGCTGGGCAGCAGAGTGACATATGGGCTACTGGCTTTCCTCCCAATCTCTGCATCAGTGTATGGTGAGTTGCAAGAAAATACTGGGTGTCAGGCAACTTTGCAAGACATGTTCTGCAATACAAATGTAAGGAGTCGCCATCTCCATCTAGAAGCAGATTTAACTGGGTGCTCTTGGATCTGAGCACCCCAGCCAATGAAAATACAAACAGCTGAGGCCACAAGAAAAATGTGCTTTTCATTCAGCAAGTGAGCAGGACAGAGACAGTGGGTCAGGTCTTTCAGACAGATTATAAAACTCCTGGAAAATCTAAATTTGACTTTCTATTTTAAATGCCATCTTACCATTTCTACAATGTGTAGCTTAAATCCCATCTCCATTATTTAAGTGTAGGACAGGGTAAAAAAGGGTTTGAAGAATTGTATTCTTTTCTAAGTTTTTTTAACCAGAATTTGCACACTGTCTTCAGACACATCTACAACTTACCTAGATGTTACCACTCTCAAAAGTCCATTTCTTGGACTTGTCAAGGGCTCTGTTCAAGAAAACTGATATTTACCTGCATTTAATAGGAAATAAATTAAGAATTGCTAAATATTTAATTAAGTAAGTATAAGGGCCTAGCACCATATATAATATATAATGTTATAGTATATGCATGTGTATGGTATATATAATATAAATATTTTATATACACATAAATTTATGCCAGATGTACATTCTTATAATCATTTGTAATTCTTACCGCACATGTAACTCCAGCCTTAGACGAGTGTTTCAGCTCCTCTCTAGGCACTACAACATCCTAGTTCCTGGTGTTTGAGTGGCGGGGCCCTGATGGTGCACATGGTTTTTCTTTTTATTTAAACATATTTATTTTATATCATTCTTCATTTTGTGTACTTTTTAAATCTCGGTTGTCATCCCCATGGACTTCCCCTGGGGAAGTCCAACTCACCCATGTGCCATCACCATAGTCCCATGCGCGCTTCCTGCCCCAGTTTTGATCCTGTTCCCCTCTCCACCCCTGTAGAATGTCTCTGGTTTACAGCCTTTCTTTTCTTTTTTTTATTTTTTATTTTATTACAATTGCTTTTTTTTTTTTCCTGGTCCCTTATGCTCCTATTATGAGTGAAACCATCTGGCAACACCCAGATATTGAAATCTTCATCTGATTAGTTAGAGTCCACTGAAAATTGCTGCATTTCTTTCTTCATATGTCACCTTGTCTATCAATTGTTGACTTTGGAAATTTTCACAGAACAGACATAGTATGAGTTGGTCACCCTGAGAGAGCTTGGGTAGTGAAAGATGCAAGGCTCATCGTCAGGCTAGGAAAAGACTAGAGAGAACTAGGCTCAGCTAAAGGAAGCAGGAGTTGGGACTCCAAATCACCAGTCAATCCCATAATTACCTTAGTTCCACAGATACGGCTCTGGGTAACTAATTAAAGCACATCACCGTGCCTGGCACAACACACATGTGGAACACGTCTTACTCCACGAACCCTCACTGAGGTTCACCCTGAGGTGGGGGTTGGGGGGGGGGCTGTCATCTTCACGCTGTCAGATGGGGAAATTGAGGCAGAGAGACACTTAAGGTAGAAAGGCTCCCTAAGTCAAGGAGCTGAGACTGGAATTCTAACATCTGACTCTCAACCACCACAGCGTAGCTGGCGGTCAGCAGAAACCTAACTGTGCTAGATGAAAAATACATGGTTTATCTTCTCCCAGAGGCTTGTGATTTAGCTGGAAATGTGCTATTTAAATGCAAGTACAGTCGCATGTAACAAGTCATAGCAAGAGCTGTCACAAGGCTGCTTATATTGTCCAATAAATTATCGATGCAGAACGTGCCATGGTTGTGTAAGAGGGAAGGGTGGCAGAGATGGCTGTCTGGAGGAGGAAGTGAATCTAGATAGTAGATTTCCAGATTCTTCTCTGTAGAGACACTGTAGGAGATTAGCTAAGGATGAATTACTAGCCTCAGGGTGAATTATTTTCATCCCTTTCCCTTAAAAATCCTAATTCTGAGATTCTGATTTTCTGCCTGTCTCTTGCGTCACCTAAGGAGAAACTGATGTGTTAACCAGGGAAGAAAAAGGTAGAGTTAGGGGAGCCTTTTAGAGTCTAGGGGTCCTGAAGGTAAGGAGGAAATATTTAGATGGGATTTCCTAAAACAGAGATTGGGATTTCTCTGGTAAATATGAAGTTGAAGAGGTGGCCCTTCCTTCTTGGAATGGGACCAAGCGCACAGAAGGAAAAAAAACCCAGTGCGTGCCTGGCCTAGAATCTGACCCAGTTGGGAGCCAGAAGTTCCGGCTTTCAGAAGCTCATTTCTCAGGCCCAGGCTGCCCAAATTTAAGGGCGTACTCCTAAATCAGAGGGCCTTGGAGTGGACTCCAGGTGCCCACTGAGTAATCAGATCCTTTGGCCCATTACTTCTAAATCTTAGTTCCTTCTCAGAAAGTGGCCAACAGCCCACGTCCCGGGGTTGGTGGGCAACGCAAGGTGATTCATTCCTGTAAGGTGTGCAGCCTGGGACTGCCAGCAAGTAGCAATTAGCTGTGAAGAAGAGGGAGGGAGGAAGGGTGGCTGTGCACAGACCTGGGCCTTGACACTGTTAAAGGTAACAGGTACCCTTGGCTGCTGGCTGGCCGTTTCCTCTACCACAGCAACCTTGTTTTTCTGTGCCTGTTTCCTTAATTGACCAGTCAAGGTAGTAGCCTGCTCTGTGAGTTTTCCGGAGCGTGAGAATGAGCTACTAGCTGTCAAAGTGCTCTTCAGAGTGGTTTGCAGAGGGACCTAATTATGTTTCCTCCCAGCCCACCCCTGGGGGACGTCTGGAGCGACTAGAACTAGATGTTCAATAGGCACAGATCATTTCTCTACTAACTACTGCATTTTCTTTTTTCTTTCCCAACTTCTGCTTGGCTCTCCCTCATCTGTGGCTGTTTTCTGTTTCAACCAAAGTGGCTGTTCCTTTGTCTCCAGCTTCCTCCTGCTCTTCTGCAATAGACCGGTTCCTGTGTAACTCTGAGCGTGCTCTGTAAGTCTGTCACGTCCATGGCGGGTCTGTCTGTGTCTGTCCATTGACTTCTTCCTACACAAGTCCTTGCTATCTGTTTATTCCTCCGTCCTCCCTGGGCCAGGTGGAGGGAACAAGTGGCTGGATCACCATGTCAATGGAGACTGCCTCAACCCACCCAGGCTCAGTGTTCTTTCTGGGCCTTGATTGCTATTGATCTAAAGCCAAAGATTCTTCTGGTTTGGGAGTTTTGTTTATCTCTTGGTATCAAAAATTTGTGTTGGGTCCCTCCCTGGTAGCACAGTGGTAAGAAGCTAAAGCCACTCCAGCGTGAGTTCAATCCCTGCCCCAGAGGTGACCCACATGGAGCAGCAGACCTCTCCTGACCCACCTGTTGCTCCCCTCAACAGTGCACTTCCTCAGTCAACCTCTCCTGCTCCCCACTCTGTCTCTGGTGAATCCTCTCACCAGCCCTGGACCTCTGACCTGTACCCCAGCTCTGTATGCACAAATAAATAAATCTTTTTTAAAAAATTGTGTTGGGCTTTGTCCTTGTCATGAGCTCAGCTTTCCCAGGTCCCAGGTGAGGTGGGCTCTTGAAAACATGGAATCCAGCATCTCCCACCTGGCCATCCCTACCCCTTGGCTAGAAGTGCTGATCCCATTTCTCTTTCTCCAACATGTTACTGTGACTAAATCAGGGTTTTCCAAACCTTTGAAATGCTTGTGTATCTATAGATGCATAATACCGAGCTCCATGTAGCTCTCATCTGCCTCCTCTGTGCTAACACACATACCCATGCCATAGCCCTCGAAGCTGGAGGATTGGCATTTATCCTATATGGTTATCTCGGCTACAGGCTTTATTTGGAACCCCCCAGTATTAAGTCAGATTGTAATTTTTTTCAAGTTGTCTTGAATTTCCACTATTAAGCTGTCTTAATGACAGGCAAGACCTCAAGTGATATTTAACATTTTTGTTGTTGTTGTACTAAATGACCTCTGTTGGTTTTGCTGTGTGATTGTTGGTTGGCCTTCTTATGTGTCTTTTCTCTTTGTACACATCAGCTATTGTTTACTCCCTGTAATCAGTTGGCTTGCCACTGGCCTCTCTTGTCTCCTCCCCTCTCTCCTCCTTCCCAAGGAGAGACTGAGAGCCAGAAAGAACCACAGGCAGCTGTCTCCAACAGCAGATGCGTGGAGGAGCTGAGCCCTCCCCCCCACACTCTTTTTTCTCTCCCCCAGAGGATGTGATGTCACACCAAAGCACATGGACAACACCAAGCAGTGACTGAGTGGTGCATACACTGTCTCCAGTGAAGCAGAGCAGGAGAATAGTTGTACACACTGTCTCCAGTGAAGCTCAGCAGGAGAATAGTTGCATAACGGGAGCCTTCCTAGAAAGATCCGGGCCAGCTCATGGGTCCACAGAGCAGGAGGCTGACAGCCTTCACTGGGCTGAGACGAGGAAGGGGTGCTCCCAGGACTGGCCTCCTTCACTGGCGGCCTTCATCACTTGCCTGCCTTGCATTGCACCTCAACTTCATTCTTCCCTGGAGCAACCATGCTCTCTGTTTCTGTGAACACACAGCCAAACCCCAACTCCCCAGAAAACCCCTCTCAGTTCAAGCATCAAGACCCCGATAGTGTCGCCTGGTCCCCAGCCACAGACTCAAGAGGTGGCGGCAGAGTGCCTCGGAACACTCTTCTGGCCAGGGCAGTGCCTGCCAAAGGGGCAGCTCCCCGCCTCAGACCACAGGTACCAACTGGAGAAAGGGCTGGATGCAGAAGCCCATCCAGGAGACTGTGAGCCCCTCATAGCCCGGAGGGATCAGGGGGCCAGGAGAAGGGCACACTGTAAGAAATGGCTCCTGCTTGTATCAGCTAGCTGTACATGCCCATGTGACGTAAGCAGCTGGGTCATTTTGATCGTGGTGCTACCAATAACCAAAGTGACCCCGAGGCCAGGATCCTTTAGAGATTAGGTGTCTGTTTTCCAGTGACAAGAATCGGTGTGAGTGGAACTAGCTACAAGCAGGATAGAAAGAGACTGAAGAAATGAAAGTATATCCCCAGAAGAGAAGGTTGGGGTAATGCCCCCCCCACACACCCCATTAATGTCATCAGTATCCACTAAGTGGCCAGAATAATCTCTGCTTCATGTCACTGGACCCTGCGCCAACCTCGCATCAGTCCATGCTACACATCACTGCTAGCATGTTCTTCCAAAATATATGACGTCCCCTTAGTGGGCTTCCGCTGCTGTTAGGATGTGCTCACAGCCCTGTGTGGGGAGCCTCTCTGCGTCACCCTCCTGTTAGGCTGCAGGTGTAACCCCTGCTGGCACCGTCCCCCTCTGCCTGGTCAGCTTCTACCCACTTTTCAGACGCCATCTCCTATCTTTCCTCACCATGACACAACTAGTTACCTCGGTCACATGCCCTATGACATGTTCCTGAGAGCCACTAAATAACTCTCATTCCTGACCCTTCTTGTGACTGTGACTTGATATCTGTCTGTGAGTCCCCCACAGACACTGAGGATCATAGGGACAGGGTCTAAGCAGCTTTCCTCACCACGTTGATAACTCCAGGGTTTGGCACTGTCCTGGGCTGTGGTCTGTGCTTAAACCTGTTCTTAAATAAATAACTGTCAGGTAGACTAAATGCCTAGATGTGAAGCCCTGTTCTTTCCCAAACATCAGGAAAACACCCAGTGTGAGGTCTTTGTTCCGGGTGAGGGAGTTCAGGTTTTCTGAAACTCTGCCTTGGGGGTGAATCTCTTTAAACCCATGCACCTCATATTTTAATAATTAAAACCTCTTCTTGCAAGTGTCCCCGTGCGAGCACTGCCATGCGGAGCAGAGCCAGGGTGATGTGCAATAAAGTCTGATGGTTTCCTCATAGTGCCAGGCTGGGCAGGCAGAGCGGGCTGTTATGATGCAGCTAATTAGCGCATGCAGGCTGCTGTAAGTGCGATGCTAATTGCTCAGTGAATGAATTGTAGACTCAGGTAATTACCAAGCCTAATGTGGGTCCCGTCATGTTTGAGTAGATTAATGCAGAGGGGAAGTAGCCCAGCTAGGAGGAGCTGCCTCCTTCCTCGCTGTTGCTTGGGAAACAGCAGTAAGATTTCTTTCTTTTAATATTTTTAAGCGTGGTGTGTGTGTGTGTGTGTGTGTGTATTGTTTTACATCATTGTTCATTTTTGTACGATGTATGCTTTCTCCTCTCAGGCATAGTCTTAGTGAAATTTCTATCACCACTTCACCTGGGCACCATCACCATAGACCCTTGAGCTCCTTCCTGCCCTGTTTTGATCCTTCTGCCTCTCCCCTGCAGAATATCTCTGACTTCTAGTTGCCTGCAAATTGTGTGTTGTTTATTACTACTTTTTTTTTTCTGGAATCCTTATTTGTTTCCCCTATAGTCCTCCTATAAGTGAAGCCATCTGATATTTTTTTTTTTAAGATTTATTTATTTGTGCATACAAACTGGGGTACAGGCCAGAGGCTCAGGGGCGGTGAGAGGCTTCACCAGAGACAGAGTGAGGAACAGAACAGGCAGATCGGCGAAATACACTGCTGAGGGGAGCAGCGGGTGGGTCAGGAGAGGTCTGCCACACCATGTGGTCACCTCCGGGGCAGGTGGGAATCGAACTCATGCAGAAGTGGCTTTAGATTCTCAGTGCTGTGCTTTAACCCGCTGCGCCACCAGGGAGGGCCCCATCTGATATTTTTCTTTTTCCTTTTGGCTTATTTCACTGAGCATAATCCCTTCTAGCTCCACCCATGTTGCTATGAATGGCATGAGTTTATCTTTTTTGATTGCTGAATAGTATTCTATCATGTATATGTACCACATCTTCTTGACCCTGTCTCTATTTTGGGGCATTTTGGTTGTTTCCCTATCTTACCTATTGTAAATAATAGGCAGTTCAATTTTCATCGGGACTGACACTGTCCAGGTATACCCAGACATCTGGGCTCTGCTCAGCTACGAGTCTTAAGGCCTTACACCAAACAGAGCAGGTGCAATCTAAAAGATGCCGACTTCTCTCTCTTGGGCTCTTTCTTTATCTGAAAAGCCACCTTAAAGCTTTCCTTCAGCCAGCCCTGTGATCATTTTCTAAATGAACAGACTTTTAATTCTTTTTTTATAAGATTTATTTATTTATTCATACATACTGAGGTACAAGCCAGAGGTGCAGGGGCAGTGAGAGACTTCACCAAAAACAGAGTGGGGAGCAGAACAGGCAGATCGATGAAGTACACTGCTGAGGGGAGTAGCGGGTGGGTCAGGAGAGGTCTGCTCCGCCATGTGGATCCCCTCAGGGTCTGGGGAATCGAACTCACACTGAAGCGGCTGCAGCCAGCTTGCAGCACTGTGTCCTAACCCATTGTGCCACCAGGGAGGGCCCGGAACAGACCTTTGATTGATTACAAAGGCATGGATTTCTGCACCACAACTGCAATCCAGTACAGCACACACATCTCACCTCTGCCCTCAAGTAACCACAGTATTAATTAACTTTATGGAGAGTGGACTGCTTGGCACTTTTTTATTATAAAATAAGCATTTTATGTGTACCCTGCCACTAACTATCCACCGCTCCCTGTGGCATCTGGGGTAATTCAGTCAATCGATTCAGAGCCGCGATGTGACAGGCATCTGCCTCCACAGCTTATGTCTCTACTGGAGACTGCTTCCTTGACCTGGGAACATCACTTTTTCTAAACCTTGGTTTCCTTAAGAGTGAAGGTTCCTGCACCCACTGTGTGTCCCACCCTGTGCTAAGTCCTTTAGAGGTGAAATTTATTGCCACAATAGGCTGAGAGGGAGGTGAAACGAGTCTCTTTGACCAGCTTGCACAGCTGGTAAATGGTGGTTAGCGCCTGAGTGCCGGGTTGGCAATAACACCTGCTTTCTTTTGCTCACATTCCTCCAGTGAGGCTATGTAGCTCCCATGTAGATGCTGCAGACTACTGGGGTACCTACATCCTAGCTAGAGAAATGCTGCAGAAATCAGCTCCTATTTCTGCCACATCACAGTGAACTCGAGTCACCAGGCAGGCACAGGAGAGGGGCTACCAGTTGATCCCACACCTGCCCAGAGGATGCATTTCTTACATCCAAGTGAAAATACCCACTAAAAATGATCTTCCTGGAAGCTGGGGAACAGCCACCACAGGGAGCACCACTGTATTTTCACAGACACACTCCCTTTTCCCAGAGTCCCACCAAGGAACCCCAGGTGGGTCCCCCTTTGTGTATGTCTCCTGCCAGGGTGTGGCCAAACCCCACAACTGGGAAACACACCCTTCTGCTCACCCCATTTCTCAAGTGAGCTGCTGCCGGTCACCTGCACCCTGGTTAACCCTGGAATACCCACTGTGCATACGCTCTTCCCTGCTGATTCACTCATTGGCATACGAGGAACCCACACTTGGGAGAGAGGAGAGGAAGTCGCTGTGGAGGAAACTGCCCACACCTCCTAACAGCACCAGAAACAGCCGTGGCATCGTCTCGCAGTGAGGGACAAGGTGCCGCCTATGGTCAGTGAAAGTGACTTATTGGCTTTAAACGGGGCAAAGGTTTGAACATGTGCATTGAGGCTAAAAGTGGGGGCACCGTAGGCGTTGTGACCTTAGGTAAGTTGCTTCTTGGAGCCTCAGTTTTCTCACTTGTAAAGTACTCTCTCACTTAGCGTTATGAAAAGTAAATGAAATAATGTATGTTATTACCGGAAGTGGAACAGAGCTGGTAAGTGGTGGTGCCTGGTTTGGGTAGATCAGGCTGAATCAAGACAATTTTGGGTCACCGTACTGCAGAACCCACCCTCTGGCTAGCAAGGGAAACACAACACACAAGACAGAGTCTGAGAAGATATGTAAAGAGCACACCAGCAATAAAGCGGCCTAGGGTTGCATGTCCATTTCCAGTCTGCCTGGGACAGGGCACCGGTTCTCTTACCCTGTGACACTATCACCACCAAATGCATCTCCCTGGCCACTGCCTTCCTGTCTCCTCTTAGTAGAGCAACAAGAGACAGCCAGCTAGAGGTTGCTCATGTCACAGAGGGCACTGCCTGGAACATTCCATAGTCCTCCTCACAGGTAGTAACATTTAGGGGATCTGCAGGTTGTCCCTGCTCATCCCCCTCTCTGGGCCCAGATGCCTTCAGGACCTCACTCTTAGCTCCTTCCACTGCCCCCTCACTCCTTCGGCCTCAGCCCCCCGTTTTTTTCAAAATTGCTGTTCTTTAAAGTGGCCATGTGGGAGCTGGCCTCAGGGACTTTGCACTAGCTACTCTTCTCTCAGTTATGCACATGCCATGCATCCTCACATATCTCACAGGATCGAGTTGGGAGACAGAAACCACACCAGTCATTTAAACAACACTTCAAGGGCCTCCCTGGTGGCACAAGTGAGTGGTTAAGTCTCAGCACTATGAAGCAATCCATAGCCTCTGCAGCATGAGTTCAATCCCCAGGCATATAGCACAGCAGACCTCTCCTGACCCGCCCACTGCTCCCCTCAGCAGTGTATTTCAGTAGATCTGCCTGTTCTGCTCCCCACTCTGTCTCTGGTGAATCCTCTCACACTCCCCACCTCTGGCCTGCACCCCAGTTCTTGTGCACATAAATAAATAAAATAGTTTCTTTTTCTTAAAGATTTTTTTTTTATTTATGATTACAGAGCTGGGGAACAGGCCAGAGGTGCAGGAGCAGTGAGAGGATTCACCAGAGACAGAGTGTGGAGCAGAACAGGCAGATCAATGAAGTACTCTGCTGAGGGGAGCAGCGGGCGGGTCAGGAGAGGTCTGCCTCGCCATGTGGATCTTCTCCGGGGCAGGAGGGGATAGAACTCATGCGGAAGTAGCTTTAGCTCCTTAGTGCTGTGCTTTAACCCATTGCAACACCAGGGAGGGCCCAAAATATGTATGTATGTATGTATCTATCTATCTAGATATATCTGTATCTATATATATTTAAATAACCACTATCTTAATACAAAATTTGTTAAGAAAAGAAAAATATATAAAAGAAACAACGAAAATCAAAATTATTAAGAGGGTTTATAATTGTTAACTATTCAAAGGGCAAAAAAGAGGCTGAACTGTTATGAGGGAAGCAACTGAAGGAAATAACTATTATCTCTAGCACTGAGGAAACAGAGTCACAAAACTCAGAAACTTGGAAGAGGGATCCATCCGAGCAAAACTTAGAGCTCTGAGGAGGAGGTGCAGCCGGATGCCTCTGAGGGCTTCTGTGAAGCTGGTTATGTAAGAGTTGGAAAAACTGCAAACTGATCTGACTACTACAAGGAGGTGCTGCCTCTGCTCGGCTCCAGAAGCATCCTGGGACGATGCTCACAGGCACCGCAGGCAGAGGGGAAGCTCTTGGGTGATGCAAGACACTTGTGTGTGCATGTGTGTTACACTTAACGGACTTGACATTGGTCTCAGAGAACTGAGTGATGATCTGCTCTTAAGCTGTAGAAATTTCCCCAGAATCTGGGTTACTGATAACAAGGCTGCAACTGGAATTGATTCCAATGCAATTAACATTTTGAGTGCAACTGTGTGACCATGCAGAAAGATAATAACCAGTTGTCAAGTAGTAAATGTCTCTGTGATTCTTCGAGTCAACTTGTTTGATTCATCTAATTGATGTAATGTTCCAAGCGGCATCGAAGGGAATCAGAGTGCATTGTTTCTGGCTCTGAGGAGTTGGCTGATCTCAATCAGCATGTTGATATGCTAAGCGCTGAACCCTTTCTAGAAGAGGAAACTTGGTGTAATCAGATAGAACTTGAGCTGGTGTCTAAGATTCTTTCAGATGAGTCTCATGAAAACCCAAAACTTGGTTGGGAGGCAGGAGGTCTGTGTTCCAGACCCAGACCTTACCTTTAAAATGAGCAGTTTGGGGGCCTTTGTTTTGCTCGCCTCTCCAGGATGCCCATGTGCCCAGCACCACCTCAGACACGTGCACTAACAATGACATCAAGAGTGGCATGAGTGCCCCCCCTGGGTGAGTTTGGAGGATACCTGTTGAGTTCTCATGGCTTCTCTCCTTCCTGCCTAGGTACACCGTTCTGCATAGTGGACATCACCAGGAACTCGAGAAACTGCCCATACACAATGACCCAGAATCCCTGGAATCATGCTTCTGATGGAGGACATGGCTCAAGGCGAAGTCATTCATTCCCATTCATGTCTGCATGAGCAGGATCCCCTGGCATCTCCCCTGACCCTCATCATGGCTAGTGAGGAGCCAGGAAGTGGGGCCAAGGCCTGGGCGAAGGTCCGCGGAAGCCATGTTGGGCAGAAGCAAAGGCCGGGGCACAGAGGATGTCAGAGTTGTGCAAGAGCTTCAGGCACTGTCAGATCCAGCCTCCCTCCCACACACCGATGGAGTGGAACCCTCCCTGGTACCCCTGGAAGATGGCCGGTCTCAGCTTACACACCTCTGGGGACAGGTGCTCACTACCTCCTGAAGCAGCTCCTGTTATTACAGGGAAGCTTTCATGCCAAGGAACCTCTTTCCTTCATTGGAACTCAGATCTGCTCCAGCTCCCACCAGCAGCCCGGCTGTTGACCACATTTCTCCTTGAGAGCCCTTACATGTTGGAAGACAGCGGTTTGCCATCACCTACCATTCCCGGAACCGACAACTCCAAGTTCCTAGCATCCTGGCCATCTTCTTCCAGACATGCTTTGGTGGGAGAGAGAACGAGGCTGTTCTAAATCAATGGAATTGGGTTAACACAAATGGGCAGTCTGTCTGGAAGTCAGTGGTTTTGAAGGGAAGCATGAAGATCTTTGGTTTATCACCATGGGCATTTTTCTTCTTTTCTTTGGAAAGAGACTTTCGAAACTGCTGGTCCATGTTAGGGATCCATTCCTAAAAGGCATCTGTGCAAGTGGTCTGAGTACATGTGTGTTTAAAGATGCCACTTTCTCATTGGTACACTGGCTTTGGGATCATTTGAAAAGAAGCTTGATTCACTTTCCTTCCATTGGAAACGACGACACTACAACAGAGTAGTGACTGAGCATCACCTTACAATTCAGATTTTAAGAAGGAAACGGTTTGTTCCTGTGGGACCCCCTTGGGGACTTTTAGGGACCTGTACTGAAGTGGTGTCTGGTCTCAGGCAAAGGCATACCCATGGCCCAACCAGCTTCTTGGGAAACTTCTTGGCTCCCTGCCTGTGAAGCTCCTGGAGTTACCCTTTTTATATATCTTGTATCAGAATCTCATGTCCTCCAAAATCCCCAATGTGATGCTTGTCTTTTAAGGTCAAAGCTGCTGCAAAATTGCTTTATCAGTTGTGCCCCCAGGTTAAGACCCAGTTGCCTTTTTTGGCTGCTGATCAAAAGCCCTGCTGAAAGGATTTATTGCAGGTCCTTATGGCAAAGCCTAGGGGATAGCAATGGAGGTGGGCACAGGGGCGCCTACATAACAGCACTACATGAGGGTACGCCAGAAGTTTCTAACCCTGCCAGTTGTCCTTGCCCTCTGCTTGGTCTGTTGACCTGCTTCACTTCCTCAGAAGCCACAATTGCCTCCTTACCAAGGTTTCATCCTCATCGGCGGCACCCTTCTACTCTCAGCCCCCCAGATGTGACGGGAAGGATGGTCAGCTGGTGAGACCCACTTAGACCAGAGGGATCTGGCTTCTGCTTCTAACATCACCCCAGGGAAACCCCCAGGCAAACCCCATTGGGGGTGGGTCAGCACCCCAATGGGAATCTGCACATTCTGAGTGACTTTTCCCACCTTCATGAAATGTTCAGGAAAAAGGCAGAGATCAGTGAACTGGGAACCCGGAACTCTCAACATGCTGCCTGAATGTGGGCTCTGTCCTCCCGCACAAAGCACGTCTTAGGGATGGACTAATAGTGACCTTAAATCCAGTTCACAGTGAGGATGTCTCTGTCGCATCTCACAGGACAAGATCAGGCAGCTGGTGGACTCTGTTTCACGCCCCCAAAGCCCACAAGATCCTTCACTCCCTGAGGACCTGCACATATAATCCAGTAGGACTTCTTCCCTGTGAAATGCTGCTCTTCCCAGGAACTTAACACATATATCTGCTTCTACAAATATTTCTTCTCAGCTGCAGGTCTTCCACACTGAATGACAGCAGGGATTCAGGAGGGACCCACAACAGAGGCGAGAAAATGAGATCTCGCCCGACTGCATGCACACATCTGTCTCGCTGCCTGGCCATGCCTCGTGCCCAGCCATGACTGGTGTCTGGAAGTCACAGGCACCCTGGGGCAGGGAAGGACAGTGATGGTGGGAACCGGAGCCTGTGATATTGTCAAGATGTCCTCTGCAGAGATGGGCACAGAAGCAGACTTTGCTGTCTCTTTGGACCAGCGTTGGGGGTGAGGTGGTGATGCACTAAACACCCCTAGTGGCATCTCTTAGCACAGGACCAGGCTTGTCTATGTGGCCAGCCGCTAGCCTGCCATTGCTGACGTCAGGCATCTGGGAATCCAGGGATGACCACAGGTGGACGGCAGATTCAGGCAGAAGAGACTTGACACTCACCCAAGGAAGGAGGAGGCCTGCATCTCGTCTTCTTGGAGGGCCTCCCCTCCTGCAGGTTGAAGAAGAGAAACTCCACATTTGGGGGGCACCTGCCTCCAGCCATACCCTGCAGACCAGCCTTGGCAGTCACAGGGAGCATCGTGGCTATAGCCGGCTAGCCCCACATCTGGGTAAACGCGACTCATCTCTGCTCTTCTCACCTCAGCTCTCCAGCCTCCAGGAGTCCAGGCAGAAGCCCTGAAACCTGGTCTGGCTCATGATCAGAGGCTAGATGGCAAAAGAAATAACAAAGACCTTCAACTTTTCAACTGACCTTTGTGTCTGTGGGAAAATCCGCCCTTTCCGGGACTTCACCTTTTTGCCTCACCAGTGTTTTCCAATTCATGTTAACACACGCTGTCCTCCAGCAAATGCTGTTCCGCTGGGGAGCAGGGGTGGGAATGTGGGTGGAGGAGGCCGGGCTGCAGCGGCCAGGGGAGGGGTTATAACTAAATCACCTTTAATACCATCTTCAATTAAGAACAGAGTCCTGTCTTCTTGGTGCCGGGCTGTCTACCCATTTCTCTTCTTTGGCGTCGTATTGCTCTTTGGTGAAAAATCAGTGTTTCTTTTCTGTTTTCCTTCATTACTCTGCTTTGTTCTGGTCAAAGGCCTTTCTGTGATAGCTGGTGTAGGGGGAAGAAAAGACTAAAGCATTTACCCCTCCTAGCTATAATTTGCGATCTCTTTCTACAACCTAGAAAAGTCAGCCTGAATGTTTGGTTTGAATTAAATCAGAGATGGACCTGACGGCCTGAGTTTAGGATACGGTATAACTTGAGGCCTGGCCAGCACTTGCCTGTCTTGTCTCAAACCGAGTGGAGATGATTTCTGAGCTGGTGGGATTGTGTTGAGCTCCAACAAGGGTCATCCAAGGGCTGCCATTAGGATTTGGACTAAATATGTGTCCTGCCTGTACTGTTAGTGACGGAGTATTTTATCTAAGTCAGTTAGAGATTTCACTTCTGTGAATTGATCTTAGAAAGAGACATTAGATCACTACTCAAAAATAGGAAATCAGTATCATTTACCATAAATAGAAAGCAACCACAGAGATAAACACATGAAAACAAAATGGTTATTGTGTTCTAAGTGGAAGCCAAGGCTCAGAGCTTGCCCAGGGCTTCCATGATTAAAAGGAGGGGAGGGGCATGAGATGGGAAGCCTCCTGCCTCTGCTGAGGAAGGGTTGCGTAAGAATTTACCAGCGAGCAACTCCCAAACTTTATCACTAAAATAATAGTGTATCTATAATAAGAGCTCTGACGAGCTCCTTTCTGCTAGGACTGTGGCATGTACTTTCAAGGGCATCACCCTCAATCTTCTTAAAATTCTTAAAAGGCAGGTACTGAAGTGACCCTGTTTTCCAGCTGGTCAACAGAGGCCCCGGTCACCAGCGTGGCAGGTTGAACATCCCCGTCAGAGGGTGTGCAGCTGCTTCTGGAGGGTGCAATCACTCTCCTGCTTGATGCGCGGGGCACTGTGCCACAAGCCTGAGGTGTCCCCTGCCTTGTTAGTGCCATGCATTTCCCCTGGGCAGCAGGCCAGGCCCAGAGGGGAGCCGTAGGATGTTCTGGGTTCTGATCCAGTCTGCAGTGCTGATCCACTCTCTCCATTGTTCTCTAACTCTCCCCTTAAATCGAGCCTCAATTCCTGTCTTAAATGAAGATGGGGGACCTTCCTGGTGGTGCAAGGGGTTAAATAAAGCCCAGCACTATGAAGTTATCCACAGCTACTGCAGCATGAATTCTGTTCCCTGCCAGGGAGCTGACCCACGTGGTGTGACAGACCTCTTCTGACCTGCCCAGTGATCCCCTCAGCAGTGTATTTCAGTAGATCTGCCTGTTGTGCATCCCTCTCTGTCTCTGGTGAATCGCCTCAAACCCTGCACCTCTAGCTTGTATCCCAATACTGTATGTATAAATAAATAAATCTTAAAAGAAAAAAAAGAAATGAAGGTGAGAAAATAGGGTGATGGTTGGTTGTCTGGAAAAGCCCTTCCACACTTTTCTGCTGCTCTTTCCAGTCTTCAGCAGCCTGGAGGGACTGAGGAACCAGCCTCAGGCATTGGGGATCAGCGTTGAACCAACAAGCTATCTATTGAAGGGCGAAGAGCGCCCCTGCTGGAGGGCAGCGTCACTACCCCGAGTTTGTTAGGGAAACACTCCTGTGCGTGGCCCCACCAGAAATGACACGTTCTTTGTACTTTTCAACGTCTGAGTCTTCACGGCAGCTCGCGGGGAAGGGTTCCTGACTTCATTTTACAAAAAAGGAAACAGACTTTGTTGGGGACGGTGATGATGCCAGACAGGTCACAGCCCCAAACACGCCAGGCCCCTTCATCCTAACAAAGTGCTTTCTTCCTCCTTCTCTTAAGGTCTGTTTGGCTTCTAAATGTACAAATTATTTATTTCTAAACTGTAAGTTTTGTGTTTTACAAGTACTTCTTTTGCCATCCATTCCCACTGTAAAAGGTAATAATGTTCGTACAGAAACTACCCCTGAACTCCAGCTCAGTCCCACTCTCCCAAGAAGTGATTGTTCCCCTCACCTGGATAATATAATTCAAGAGCGCATTCTGTGTGTTTACAAATGTATAAATGTAAATATGAAAACATGCTTTGTTCTTATATATAAATATGGTCGTTATATAAAATAATCTGTAATGTCTTTTTTAACGATATCCCTCAGGCACATGTAATTCTCTCTAGACTGTGTGTGTTTCACACAACACACACCAAGGTTCATGGTGTTACTTCTCGCCTGTGTTTGTGT
The DNA here is from genome assembly GCF_000260355.1 of Condylura cristata. Classification (NCBI taxonomy): domain Eukaryota; kingdom Metazoa; phylum Chordata; class Mammalia; order Eulipotyphla; family Talpidae; genus Condylura; species Condylura cristata. The sequence continues at coordinate 36,570,900 of NW_004567122.1, read as the reverse complement.
GGGGATTGGGGCCTGCATCAGAGCAGCAGCCTCCCCAGGGTCTGTGTGAGCCAGGTGGAGGTCAGCTGGAGTGGGTTCAAGTTTAAGTATTGGCAGCAGCTCTGACTTGGAAATTTTCCTTGACCACCTGTGTGTGGAAAGGAGGGCAAGGGGGAGGTATTGGGGGCAGCCCTGGGCTCACGTCTCCCCTCCCTTTCTTGAGGAGTAGAGACGTTTTCTCAAGGATCACTGGGATCAGAAAGAAACACCCTGCTTCTATTCCTTTCTGGATGTATTTCTGAGCAGGTAATTCACCCTACTAAACTGTTTCCTCAACAATGAAGGGTGCGGTGGCCTGGTAATCATACCTAAAGTCTTAGTAGGCAGGTGTGGGAAAGCATTTGGTAAATACTTGCATATATGCCTTGTCTCATTATTTCTTGTGGCCCCGTCACTGTTTTCTTTCATCTGGGATATGGCTCAAATAATATTAAAGATAGTCCAGTAAACTCCTAGTGCAGTAAATTCCTACTAAGGGGAAAGAGTAGAAGCAAGCCTACCTGTACTCCCTTGGATCTTCACACCAGCCCTGTGAGGTGGGTAAATTATTTGTCAGTATGTTTGACAGTTGAGGAAATTGGGACTCAAATATAGCAGCGTGCCATTTCCAGGTCACCCAGAGGTTGTCAAAGGGTGTGAGGATCTGGCCCAGGTTTCTGATTCCTCATCTTCAGTCCCTTTGAGAACTATGGTGCTGGCTGTTACTAGTCTGTTAGGACCCACACACTCTGCTACGTAAGCACGACATGGGATGGACATTCTGGAATGAATCATCCAATGAACACCTAAGGCCTTTGAAAATGTGCCAGATCCCTGAGCCACAGCTGGTGACATGATTGACTTAGACAAGAGTAACTCACTTCTCTAATAACTCACTTCTCTGTTGCTGATGTGGGCAACTCCTTCACTCTGCCAGGTTACGAGATTTTAATACTATTTGGTGATGTGAAATTATGTAAAATTCAAATTCCTGTCCCTAAATATTTACTGAAGTTGTGGCCATTCATTGATGAATGGGCTATTTTACACAGCAGAACAATTGCCACAGCTGAATCGAAACTTCTACTGTCTGGCTCTATAACGTATGCGGACTTCTGCTGGAAGCCATCCCTGTCCAGCATCCATTCCATGTGCATTTACCAAATACACAGAGCAGGCATTTCCAGGAGGTTGTTAAGTTTAGGCATCTTAAGAAAGACTTGGCGCTCCCTGCTGTAAAGTTTAGGCATCTTAAGAAAGACTTGGCGCTCCCTGCTGTACGCCTGGGCTGACAAACTGCGGTAGGAAGCAGCGGCCTCTAGTGGCTGATCTAAGCGTTACTTAGTTGATTTGATTATGGTTGTGATGAAAAGTTTTGATGGCATCTTTGCCTAATGGGGCTTTGGTACTACTTTGAAGTGACCTGTCTTTTACTGATTATAGTTCTAAACTGGAGTGTGGAACATACTCATCCAGTGAAATGGGAGGTTAAGCTGAATTAAAAAAATAGAAAGGAAATGTATAGTATATGTATAAGCGGATTGGGTTAGGTAAACTCCAAGGGCCCTCACACCTCATAAAGACCTTGATTGCATACTTCCAGTTGGAGCTTGTAAAGCTTTCCCATAGATTTGCAGCTCAGCAATTTATGAGGCCATTCAGTAGCAAGCTCAAAGCCAGGATTCAGCAAAGCCAGGCCTCAAACAGGTGTTGCTCTGCTTTTGTTCCTGACCTGACCCTAATGCTGCAGGAATCACCCTTTCCTTGAGTAAGGAAAGGGGCATCTCCAGCTGACCAGGTATTATGGAATGACCTGTTCCTGCTGTTCTGCTCTAAAGAGTTATGTGAGTTGAGTATCTTAAGCTACCAAACTAAAACAAAAGCAGAAAGTGGGTTACAGTGGAATCGTAGCCACGACTCTACACATTCCTTTTTTGTGTAGTATCTGCTACTCTATAAAACAGGGATTCAGGTCCAAGGCAAGTAAAAAAGCTTTTAATAAATTTTTATATTCAAGATAAAGCATATACATAATTGATGTGGAAATAAATAACTAGAAATGCTTTTGGAAACTTTTCCATTTTTCCTTCAAACTCACTTTTATACTCATGAGTCTTTTTTACTTGATTTTAAGAAATGTGACAGCTATAATGCCACGAGAGAAAGGAACCACAGCTATGTACAGAAACATAGACCGTCTCTGTCCAGAGGGTTTGGGCGGTGTTTAATAGTAACACGTAAAAAAAGCACACAAGACACAAACACTCTTCAACAGATTTACTCAAACAGTTTCGCTCGAGAAGAAAAAGGCACAGATTTAAGGGGAGGACAGTGATTAAGAATATTGTAAATGGGGCTCAGCCAAAAAGTGACACTTTATGAACTAAATCAGGAAAAAATGAACAAAATGAGCTCTTTCCAATTACCTGCCTTCATTAAAATGAGTTTTTAAATTAAATTGTATAAACATATGATATAAAGTTGGTACTTAGGAAATGTCTTTGTATATTTCCTCTATATACAAATTGTATACAATTTCAATGTTCCTTGTACTGAGCCGGGGCCTCCCAGCTGCAAGCCCCAGTGCCCGGGGAGGCCCCGGCAGCTTTCTGCCGAAACAGCTGCAGAGGATGAGGGGCCGATCAAATGTAGTCATCTTCCACTGGCTCTCCATTGACATCGCAGTAGTGGATAAAAATTGCCACTACTCGCTGGAATACCCCCTTCTTCATCTGCCGCATCTCTGAAATCTCCTCTCCTATTGTTTCCATACAGATGTCAGCAGAGAGCTGCCCTTTTCTTCGAGGAGCGTAGATGGTGCCTTGGAAATCAGAAAGGGAAGGGGAGACACGAGTGATTATTAGAATCATTTGGGAAGTTTCTCTAAGTTGGTCCACGAGACATGCCCACACACTGCATTACCACACAGACACCGCACGCGGAGTCCATGAAACAGGCCCATCAGTTTATTTGATGCCTAAGACAGCACGTGATTAAAGGCCCACGTGAGATGTACTGAGAGGCAAGCCAAGCACACACACGTTGTTTATGAATCTGTATCTTCAGAGTTTTTGTTAGAGAGCTTCACACCAATGGATAGCTGAGGAGAACTAATCAGTGGTTCCTTCACGTTTCCCCCAAATACCTACACCATTTAAATTCCCAAACACTGTCTGCCTAAGCAGCAGCAGCTCAGAAGAATTAATGTAACTGGAACAATTTTGAAACAATATAGTCAACAAACCCCTCAGTCAGGTGTAATGAAACTAAAAACACTTCAGGAGGAAAATCTGTCTGAAGGAATGTCCCCCAAAACCCTTCTCACCATTCCTGGAGGCACTGATCAGCTAATGTATGCATTAGAGCTGACTTCTATAGGGAGAGATGCAAACAATAACAAGCAGCAAATAAAAACACTTATATGGGAAGCTTCTGAGAAGTTGCAATGTTCCCGATTGACACACAGATTGACACACAAAATATTAAATAGAGGACAACATAATTACTTTCTTCATCATCTTCAAAGTCATATCTGGCGAAGCTGTTGGGTTCTGCTGCCCGTAGTGATCGCAACCAAGGAAAGTCAGAAATCATGGAATAGGGAGCTCCGTCCACAACACCTAAGTAAGGAGACAGATTAATTGCTCTGGCAGGGAGGCCAAGCCCATCCAACCACGCGGAGTCCTGTGAGCAGAAGGGAAACATGCCTCACCCCTCATGGCTGACAAAGTGCTGGAGAGGAGATGGAAACCCCACCCCCAACCTTGCCACTGTCCGCCCTACGGTCTCACTCTTCCTCTGCTCTCAATCGAGTTCACCAGTTCCTCTCTCCACACATCAGAAGGCTAAGCCAGGAGCCCTCGCAAGTTGCTTCCAACCCTCAAGCTTGTGCAAGTTTTAATTTTTTTCTTTTTGTGTTTCAACACTATTTCTAATGATTCCGGGGATGGTCAAGATTGATCCCTGCTTTCTGCAGATACTCAAACTACCCAGTTCTGATGATCTGTAATCCCCAATGACTCTCCCCTAAGAAAGTCTGGCCACTGAGCTAGATAAAAGTTACTTGATTTTCCAACCACTTGTAAATGCTCACCTTCTAAAGTATAAATTTCTCTACCCCAGGGATACTTGGGGTACTTCTTTAAGTCATCTTCAGTTCGTGTGGCTTCAGGAAAGAATTCGTACTTAATGAGTTCTCTGGAGGCAACAGGAAAAATTAAATACAAATTACAGAACTGAAAATGATGCTGGGATGTAAGGCAGAAAAGAAGGTTCCTCACAAAAGGAGAATATGTGCAAACAAGCGAATCCGTAGCTGACCAGGACAGAATGACTTTTACTATCTTTAAAATCATCTCAGGGCTCAAGAGAGAAAGTTACTCTCTCAGCAAACATCTTGTGTGTATAAGGTTCCTGATTATAAATAACACATAAGAAATGCATGAAAATCCCAAAACTGTCTGATGATGGAAAACAACATGATTCTAAACGCCTGTCTCTTTTCCATGCCCCAGGACTGAAGGAATGCAGACGGGCAGTCTGTTAGTGATTTAAGTTTGATAATAAAGATGTTCTAAGTATATGTTTGCTTTTCAGTTTCTGTCCTCATCTCCCTCCAATTTTCGTGTACGGTAGCTCACATACTTTGAGGCCTGAGCAGCCCAAATGAAACTATCTAGAAACATCAGAACTTGTTTCTGCGCACTCTGGCTCCCAGAAGTGACTGAGAAGGTACCAGGGACCCACACTACTTACTGATTGATGTTAGCTATAGTGTCCATCCAGCTGCGAATGCGCACCTTGTTCCGGACATTGGGGGGGTTACTGAATTCATGGATGATGCAGATGTGGTAGGGGTAGGGCCCGCTAAATAGCTTCTGCTCCAGCGTTAGCGTATCCACCTAGGGAAGGGACCACAGAGTGGGCTTCGGACCAAGGAAGAGGGCATCTTGGAAATCTATCACTTCAAGCTCACCAAGCTTTCTTTGGACCCTCCATTTTCACTTCTTTGGCTGGTTTGAAAATGAGAGAGTCACACTCAACTATGAACACAGCCTGCTTTGCTGTGAGTGAGGTTTAAGCAAATTCTGCCGAGCAAGCTCAGAGATTTGTATGTCCTCACTACATAAATGTCCATTATACCACAGAGTGGACAGAGGCAACACTGCAGGAATCCACTTCTTGGTATCCCTGATTGGGTTAAGCCCTGCCTGCATGCAGCACTGGACCCCGGCTCTCCCCTGGAGACCACCCCTCTCCCCCGTATGTTTCCCACTGCATTCTTCCCACGCAATGGCAACGCCTGCCTGTAAAACCCCACTCTGGCGTCTAAGTGGCAGACATTCTGCCTCCTTCTTACAAGGCAAGCTTCTTGAGGAAAGGAGGAGGGGTTTGGGAATTTTCAACCCAGCAAGTAATAGACACTCAGCAAATAGTTCGCAGAAACCACCCTTTTGCAGCACATACTGCTAAAGTCGTTTATTATTTCCTTCAAACTTTTAGCATCCAAGTCTCATATAAAAAGCTAATAACTCTTATAGCACTGATGACAGTAATAACAACTATCACATATTTGCTTACAAGATATTCACAACTGTTCTAGTGTTGCACATATATTAATTTAGCCACCATAATAGCTGTAGGTTTTTGTTTTAACTTTACAGATAAGTGAAGTAATCAGCTTCAGGCCAGTGAACCAGACTTTAATCAGGCAGTGTGAAACCAGGAGTCTGTGTTCACAGTCAAAAGCAAGTTTAGTAAGTAGAACAACTTGCCAATTACCTGTTCCTTTTAACACACAACTTGCTAAAAATCTAGCAGAGAAGCAATAAGGAAGAGGAATGGCAAGACAGACTAATGTAAAAGAACTCTTGACTCTACAGAATCACTGATGAGAGAATTCCTGGCTAAGCAAATGAAGAAAAGCCAAGACCTAAAAAAAAAAACAAACCCATCACAATGCAACTCATCAGAAGGCGCAGCAGTGCTCACCTGCTGCATTGGGCGAAGGTAGATGATGCGGTTTCTCTCAGGAGGCATCCTGAGGATCTGATCTAGTACCTGGTCCATATTCAGCTTCTTGCACTGTGCATAGTCAAATCGATTTACAATTGGTGCATTTTCTACTTTTAAGTGTTTCAGTACCCTGCATCTGGTAGCTACAAATTGAAAACAGTGGTCAATTCTACGGGTAAATCACACAAACTCCAGAGTGGCACTTGACACAGCCCAGTCACCAGTCCCCACAAACAAACAAATAAAACATTTATACACAGAATTTGTGCAGCACTGCAGAGACAGGACTCAAGCTGAGGTGCTTTTACTTCACACATAAAAAGTCCACATGTGCTGCTAACCTACTGTCCGATCAGGTAGCAACTGCTATTGGGAGGAGACTAAAGGAAAGACTACTTTAAAACATGAGTCTCGGCCCTCCCTGGTGGCGCAGCGGGTTAAAGCACAGCACTAAGAAGCTGAAACCACTTTCGCATAAGTTCGATTCCCGCCTGCCCCGGAGGTGACCACATGGCGTGGCAGACCTCTCCTGACCCGCCCGCTGCTCCCCTCAGCAGTGTACTTCGTCGATCTGCCTGTTCTGCTCCCCACTCTGTTTCTGGTGAAGTCTTTCGCCACCCCTGAGTCTCTGGCCTGTACCCCAGTTCTGTATGCACAAATAAATAAATCTTTAAAAAAAAAAACAAAAAACATGAGTCTCTGCACATGAAACCTCACAATACTAAGGAGTGAAGATTTGAAAACTATGACTGTGGACAGGATTAGAAATAATCCAACAGATGATCCCTCTAAACGAATTTAAAAAGTGATTATCACAGTATTTATTAGTCCTTAATTCTTTATTTAGTAAAGATTTATTTTATTTATTTATGCATATAAGAACTGGAGTATAGGCCAGAGATGAGGGTGGGTGAAATGATTCACCAGAGGCAGTCAGAAACAGAACAGGCTGCTCTACTGAAATACACTACTGAGGGGAGCAGCGGGAGAGGCAGGAGAGGTCTGCTGTGCCACGTGGGTCAGCTCCCTGGCCAGGGATAAAATTCAGGCCATAGTGGCTGGTGACAGCTTGACGCACTGAGACTTTAACCGTTGCACCACCAGGGAGGTCCTACTTTCTACTTTTAAGTGTTTCAGTACCCTGGTAGCTACAAAATGCAAATAGTGGTCAATTCTACAAGTAAATCTCACAAACTCCAGAGTGTCACTTAAGACATTTATAGCCCAGTCACCACTCCCCACTAACTAACAAAACGTTTACACACAGATTTTGTGCAGCCCCTTACTCTTTAAGAGCATTCATAATGTGTTTTTGCAATATGGGTCTAAAATACATACCATGGATAAACATCATCTTGGGACAGTCTTTTAGCACTAGGTCTGTGATTCCACAGTTGGTCATAGTGACTCCAACAAGATTTTTGGACTTCAATACAAGGACCTACAAGGAGAAAAAAGTTAAGATGTAATTGTATCTTCCTGTACTTTTTTTTCCCCTTCAGGCTTAAGTGTTCTCACTGGCACAAGTGAAAAGCAGCTGTTACCAATTTCATAGGGCAAAGAAACTATATAAAGATGGAAATGTTAGCTCCTCTGCATTATCTAGAAACTCTAGCCAGGGATTTTTCTTCACCTGCACGTGGTCATCTTCAATGACCGGATCGCTGGTACTGGTGGACTTATCGGCTGTCCGCTTCCGCTTCATGGCATGACGGGGTTTTGTTTTGGCAACCTCTAGAAAGAGCAAGAGGAAAAGCTAAAATTGAGCCTTGTTTCCTTCCTTTAACAGAACACAATCAGTTGCATTAACTCTAAACTCCATCAAGGCAACTCTCAAATCTACAATGGGGTTCCCGATGGAATGTGGTTGGACTGCTCTTTCCCACTGCTGGTCACAAAGCCAAAATCACCTTCTATTATCACAAACGTGTCTGAAATAAACATAGTATCTCTCTTTATCACTGGGCTATTCCAACAATTAATCTGACACAATCTCTCAACCCATGCTTAAGTTCTATTGGTGTAAAATCACCACTTGCTTCAAATTAGAAATGATCTTGAAGTAGTAAGCATAGCTCAGTGGCTGACATCTGGAGCTATACTCTAAATACCCCTATTTTATTTTACCCCACACCAAGCCTTGTCTCCCATTGCCAATGCCTCTGAAGCAACATCTCTCCAGCTTGTTTGCCCATAACACCTTTCTGATTTTCATTCTGAATGGCTACCCATCCCTAAAAGGCCCAGCTCAAATGTCACTTGCTCTAACAAATCACCTGGGTGCCCAAACATTATATGTGGCTATACTTTCTTGTTTCTCTGTTTAAGCTAAAATCTTGAAGCAACAACACTGTGTTATTTATGTCTGCATCAACGTCAGCAATGAATTAAAATGAACATTCACTGAATGAATTGGCACTCAACATTTACTGAATGAATGAATGCATCACAGATAAAGTAAATGGAGTAACAATAGCAAATATTTACTGAGCGCTTACTGTGTGTCAGGCACTTTTCTAATGGTCTTGCTTGTATTCATTAATTTAATCCTCATAACAGTCCTATGAGAAATTATTCTCCTTCTTTCAGACATGGAAAAATAAAAGAGCTTGCCAACTTCTACGCAGTGGAAGTAGAAATCAAACCGGGCAACCTGGTGCCAGTTAGTATGCCAGGAAACCTATACTCATTCTCACCTGGCAAACCCTGGTTTGTGAGAAAAGCCCTAACACACTTATTGATACTGTTCTAGAGCACTATAATTTAATTATTATAAAAGCAAATACTATGTTAATTTTGTTTAAACAAGTTCTAAATTTGTCTGAATCTTAGCAAGTACAGACATATTCTAAAACAAACACTAAAAGTCACTGTGCTCATTTTTGATATTTCATCTTTCTGTAGCCAAGCATATTCTGAAATAAAATTAACCTTCCTGAATTCAACTGTACCACACCATCCTTCATTTACTACTATATTAACAAATATTCCACCTGTTGAATCACCAACTTCAAACAGGGAAGATTTGAAGAAAGATAGGGAAACAAGATGTAAATACTGCAAACCCCCATGTCTGGGGGTTGGAAGTCTAGACACAATACCTTTTAGACACTTGTGAACCTGTTTCTCTACCATTTGGAATCTTGGTGAAATCCTACTACAGTAAAACAATTGAAAACAGTTGCTCTGGTTAAGGCCTCAAAAGGCTGTCCCAAAGTTCTACCCATTAAACTTCCTCCAAGGACTCCTGTCAACAAAAACCCTGGAGAGTTCTGGAAAAACAGTAAAACTATCAACCTGGGCAACTAACTTATTGCACAGTATCTTAAGGGAACTTCAAACTACACTTAACTATCTTCACTGACAAGGAATCTTCTAATGGCAACATGTTTCAGTTGACAGTCAATTCACACATCTGGTAACAACTGATAAGTGCTGTTCCCCTCCCCGCCACAGAAATGAAAAAACTCAACACAGGTCTGTTTCCATTCCTTCACGACAGTCTTTGATCAAGTAAGACTCTTCTATTAGCAGTCCCCTTTCATGATCCAATTTTAAATTCTCACCTTCCTCCCCTTTAATTGATCAGAGTGCCCAAATTTATGATTTACTTTCTAAGGAAAGTTATAAAATTAAGTTACCCTTTATATAATGTAGTGAATGTGAAAAACAAGGACTTCCCATTTAAAAGGAAAACAGGCATCATCATGTTTCTTATGCTTCCCTCTTGTTTTGGGGACAATTAGCGATTTCAATATAACCATCAGCATCAACATACCTCATGATGGTTCCTACCATTTATTAAGTTCACAATTATTCACTGAGTCACACCAGGTAAGACAAGTGCTAGAAGCTGAGACTACAGTGGCGAACAAGTAGATAATGTCCCTGCCTTCGTGGTGTCCGGTCTATTGGAGAGACAGACAGTGAAACTCGAGATTACAGCAGTGTGGCTAACATTTGTATGGAGGATATTACAGAAGCACAGACTAGCAAGCCAATCTAGTCTTGGCACTAGTGTGTCAGGAAAAGAGGTGAGGATTTATGAAAACCGCGCTAATCTGTATGTTATCCTTAACAATTCAATAATTTCTGTGACATTTATTTTATGAAGTGGTATACAACAAGGATAAAAAGAAAACTTACAGGCACTTATTCCTATAACAGGAATTCAAGTGACAAAGAACTGTATTTGTTTAATTTTTAAACTTGCAAACTTAAATTCCTTTATTAGTTTAGATATTCCCCCCTTAAAACTTTTAAAACGAAATAGCTAAGAGATTTAAGTTTGCAAGTTTAAAAATTAAACAAGTTGTGAGCTACTCAAATAATCTGTTGGTCTTTCCAAAAAGAGACGTAGTTAATATTAAAATCAGGACTTTGACATTTCCCCAGAGAAGCTGCCATTTGAAGTAAATGGACATTTGTATGATGTTTAAGAAACATTAGGAAATAATTTACCTAGTATACACACATCAGGTACACCTATTAGTCTTCTCAAATTGATTTTTAAAAAGTCATACAAGGTAATAGATATAATTTATCTAAAAAATGTAAAAGCACTATATAAAAATGAGATTTTTCTTTTTTAAAATCTATGGAATCATTTAATCTAGAAAAAGTCTTAGTGAATAAACAAGACAGAAAAGAGCAAGCAAAACATGGGGCAAAAAAGGAGTGAAAGTGCCCTATGATCAGTCCGAAGGAGTTATTGTAAAAAGCCTGAACAGCCACATCCTATAAGGCAGGCTCGATGCCGTGAAAATGACAAGAATCTTTTTAGCTGATCATTGTAACAGAATTCCAAACAAAATCCAAAATTGAAAAATTATAAAATACAACAATAAATCTGTGATAAATACACAACTAGACAAAGCGATTTTAGGGAAAAAAAACTAGAGAGGACAGAACAGAGTAGAATGCTCAGCAGGTTAACCTGAATACTCTAAGGTACATGATGAAAGAGTCTTTCAAAAATAATGACATAAGAATGGATGTCCAAAATAGTATTGAGACAACACGGTGACAATCTGGAGTAAAAAAATGATGTTAGTTCCTACAGATTAAAATACAAACTAAACAAGTGAACTCAAGAATGACAAGATGTGAGCAATCATCTGAACCAGGTGTCACAGTATCACGTAAACGAAACCTTGCCGGGAAATGTCTCACTTTACAAATAGAAAAACTGTGTGATGGAAGAGTCATAATAAAGAATTTGTCTTTAAATTGTTTGGTATGATGAAAAATTTGGATGAATGGTGCTGATGGTGCACAATGTGACTGAAGCCCTTAATGAGGAACTGGACACCTTACATGGCGAAAGCAGTCATTTTGTGCTACGTAAAACTAAAGGAGGTGTCATGAAGTAGAATTCAAGCTGCAAATAGGATTTTCATCATATGGCAGAAGAGGTGCTTGCAAAGTGTCATGAAAGGAAGATTCAAAAAAACTCATTTAAATGAGTTGATGCATCAGCAGGATTAGCATCTAATTAAGTTCTCACATTCATCTTCCGAAAGCTTTGGGTTAGTTTAACTCCACATGATTCAGTCAGCTCTCTTCAGTGTACAGGAAAGCACTGGCTGGGGATGATTTTAAGGTGTTCAAGTCGAGGGAGACTTGGAGAATATTAAAATACATTTTTATTCAATGATTTTAACTAAAGGCAAGAGCTAGCTCGTTAAAACAAGGTCAGAAATATACATAGAATTATGATTAAGAAATGTGCTTACCCCCCGCCAACCCAATGCCTTAGTATATTTACAAATATTAGTAACAGATGAAATTATAACTACGTCTTCAGTATACCTTCATAAGTCTCAGCTAAACTACTTACCTGTTTATCTCCTGGCAAACCTAACAAGAAACAAAACTAGACTTCAGAAAAACAAAAACAAAAACAAAAACGACCAAGTGTCACAGGGGTAGGTTTAAGGCTATACCCAAATGGCATGTTACCCCCAAGCCCAAGCCACCTCGGGTTCTTACCTTTTGCCTAAGGTTTAGAACTTTCCTAAGCATGGGAAGGGAGCAGTTTATCTTTTGAGATTTAGACATTAGAACCAATTATTAGAGTCAATAAAGACAGTTGTTATAGCTTAACTAGCTTAATTCCTTGAGTTTTTCTAGGTTGGATCTCCAACAAACTGCTCTGCCCCCGCCCCCTTCCCACCACCACTGCTGGAAACTAGTTCAAGATCTATATGATCCGCAGACCCCCACACAGAATTCCACATGCCGCACGGGCTGTAGGTGAGTAAACATATGGGACAAGCTGTCGCCCCTCGAGTCCTAAGCTGCAGTTGCTAAGCTGGGAGCATTGTCATACCTGACTCAGATACCAGCGGTACATGGGAGAGTCTGCTCCTGGCCCGTGTTAGGGGCCTCCGAGGGTAGTCTTCATTAGACTGCACGTCACACCTCTCAGGCTGGGAGCTCCCCCTCCTGTCCTCACCTGCAGCCCCAGAGCCACTCCCATTAGTCCTCTCATCATGTGCTGGGCCTGCCGACCCCCCTTGTGGCAGAGTCCTAAAGGAAAAGGCGGATCTCGTACCATCCGGGCCATTCACAACAGAGGCTCGGCTGGTTGAAGGACGTTCCTCATCAGAACACCTGCTAGTTCTCCTTTGGGATTCCTGGGGCCTGTGACAGCAGCATCTGGGGCAGACAGAACTCTCTGCATCTCCCTCCTCCATGGCCTCAGAGTCCTCTGACCCACCGGGGGAGCAGACACACTGCCTGGACACATCCACTTCTGTAGGGCTAGGCTCGGAAGAGCCGCCGCTGTTCACGGTCCTTACAAAGTCGGGGCTTTGAGAAGCAGTGCTGTGTGAGCTGGAGTCTCTCACTGTGCTGGCGGCGGTGCTGCTGCAGCTGGGATAAACATCCTTGCTTTTTTTCTTTTCAGGAATATCCCTAGCTGCTTTCATATCGGCTTTGATCTGCTCACTGGTGACCTGACAGCCTTTCTCACAGCTGCTTTCCTCGAGGGGAAACTGCTTCGACTGGCCCATCTGATGGGAGTTGTACCTCTTTCGAAGTGGAGTCTTGCCTTTTCCACTTACTGCTTATAGAAAAAGAAGAATGGCCCGAGGAAAAGAAAAGATTTCAGTACAAATTCTGGACAAAAGGCAAGAGTAAATTTGGAACAGGAAACAATGTAAACTAATTTTCCTAAAGTATAATGGTGATCACATCACTCAGCTGCTCAAAAATTCTTTGGCTCGTTCGTGACTACCTGGTAGAAACCGTAGCTCAGCCTTGAGAGTTCTCTATGAACCAATTCCAAACTGATTTTCCATTTCTGTACCCTCTCTCTATATAGTCTATCCTCTGGTCCAACTCCTTACCCGTCTTACTACCCTGGCCCCTCTGTTTTCAACCCCAGGCCCATGCTCAATCTCTTCCATACCCCACCCCCAAACCACTGAAATAGGTGTCCTGTGACTGCATTTTCTGTGTTCCTGAACTGACTCTTCAATTAAACTAGAGGTTGCCTAGACCCAGAGATCATGACTTACTCATTCTTGCATCCCTCACAGTACCTAACACAGTACCTGGGGCACAGTAAGGCTCAATGAATATAAAAATATTTAAACAAATAAGGTTTTTGTCTAGCTGACAGAAGATCTAGTTTCTAAGTTCAGAAATTGAATTTTCTACAAAACATTAGGTTAGTTATAGTAGGTCACATTACTTTCCCTAGATTCCAGTTTCCAGGAAACCCCCTTCTGACCTTAGTGTAAAGATATCTGAATTTCTTAAAAGCAGTAAAATTTAAGAATTGAGTAATCAACAGTTAGTACATGATTCAGTAGAGAACTGAGCTTCCCGTACACATAAGTGTGTGTAGGTAAATATATATTTCAAGTTCAATGCCAACTGTACACTGAACATTGTAAAACATTAATGAGTAGGGGACCAAAGAAAAAGTGGGCAATTTAAAAACCTCACCCTTGGCTGAAAGTGGTAAGAATTGGTTCTGAGAAACAGAAGGGAAGAGAAGACAAGGAAGAAATATGAACCTGAAAGTTAAGAGAATTATAGCTCCTTGGTGAGGCAAATGGCAGAAAGCTTACTGACTAGATTCAAAGGGAGGCAAGGGATGGTAAGAACATAGTCCAGGACTCCCTCAATCACCAGAGTGGTCGGCGACCTCACTAAGCACACCTGGAAGGATTAGCAACTGGGGCAGGTTGCCGTCTTTCTGCTCTGACGACTCATGGTCATCCTTCACACGGGGTGCAGCCTCTCACTAATCCAATACCCTGGCTGCCACCACTTCCTAAAGCCTCCGCTGCAGGACTCAGTCCTCACACCCTTTTCCCCGAGCCCTGATTCCAGTCTTTTCTTGCACTACACTTGCCCTCAAGAACACCACCCGCACCTCTTCTCACTTGGCCCAGAGCCCTCCCTGCCTCCTGTCATCCTTCATAAGGAATGTGCAGCCGCACCACAGGCCGTGGTGGGGTTACATTACAGGAAGGCCAAGTGTGTCAGTCCTCAAGATGCCTCTCACTACAGGTCAGAGGAAGATGCAATCTCTCACCTGACAGCTCCCTGGACTGCACTGACTCTCCGGCTTTTTCTTCGCGCTCAGAGTATCGCCGAGCACCATTCTTAGGAATCCAGACTTCTTGGAGCTCTAGACTGTCTTCCTCATCGTCACTCTCTGAATCATGAACGGTAATTGGGGTTGGTTTTACTACACGCTGAAGACCACTGGGTCCTAAAACAAAAAGCACAGGCCTACCAGTTATTTTTGCCCAAGAAAAGCTCTTACTCAAAGTTCTGTTTCCAGGCATCTGGGCTCACAAAGATCCTCTGGCTCTATATCACCTACCTCTCTGATCAATCTCTTTAATGGAATATACTTGGACTATGGCAGCACTTCAGTCTAAAGCATGATGAAGGCTTTAAGTAGGATAATATGAGAGCCACCATTGCACTGATTTTTAAAGGTAAATTTAAAAGATGAGATGGCAGCTCCTTTCAGGACTGACACTATTGGAAAAAATCACATAAATCATCCTACTAATGATCAAAGAACAGTCATAAGCTTATAAAAAACAGGCTAGAGCTCTCACTCCTTGCTTCCCAGATGACCAAGTAAAGGACTGATGGTTGTGTCAAAAGAGCCATGGCCACATATAACCTCTCTGCTGTACAAACTGCTCCTATTACATGTCCAAGAATGTTCTTAAGAAATCTGTCATTGAAACAACACTGGAGGCCGCACCCATGAGGGACATGTCCAAAGCGATCATCTTCAGCACCTCCATACTTCCCAAGCTGCATGTGAAGCTCTACTACTGGGGAGCATGCCGCTCACTGCAAGGTCATCAGGAACTGTCTTCATGAAGCCTGGCAGGACTGAACACCCCGACCCCAACTTAGAACTATGGTGCAGCCCCACAACCTCCTCCTGCCCAAGTAAACAAAGGAGTTCAGACCTTAAGAACTGAAGAAAAACCATCCTCTGGAGTTATAAATTGTAGTCAAAGAAAAAAAAAAACAAAACTGAATGTGTCCTCGGCAATATACCCTGTAAGCTGTCAGATCTACAACCCAATTCTCTTTACTAAATGAACTGATATTTGCTCCAGGGAACCACGCCTGTCACACTGTGTAACATCTGACACAAAGGAGGCACTCAATAAACATTTGTTCTGTCAGTGAGTGTAGTATCTGTAAGACACCGAAAACAAGGGTAGTTAAAGATATTTTCAATTCAAAGACAACAGTATTCTGAGAGCCCAGAAGTGGAAATAAAAAAAAAAAAAAACACCAAAAAAACGAATTTTTCAACTCTGTCTCTTGATTTCTGTTTGGGTGGTCTTCAGCAAATTAAGCTTGTAAAAGAATATTAGTTTTCCCATCTGTAAAAGGAAGGTATCTTAAGCTTGCTGCCTGCTGCAAGTCACCCAATAGAAAATGGAGGCTAGATCTTGATTTTTTACTGGACCATGCCAGCCTCTCCCCTTCTCACAGACAGGAAGGGGAAGGATCAGCAGAATATTTAATGAGGTCATTTATTTTTCTGTCAACAATTTAAGGGCTTTCCTGCTGCGCACACATCCATCTGTACCAAGGACGACATTAATACAGACATCAGTAAAAGCATGTAATGCATCAGTAAAATGGCATGTCAAAAAATAACCGTTCTATTTTTCACTTTTCATTAGAG
This sequence comes from Condylura cristata, assembly GCF_000260355.1. Classification (NCBI taxonomy): domain Eukaryota; kingdom Metazoa; phylum Chordata; class Mammalia; order Eulipotyphla; family Talpidae; genus Condylura; species Condylura cristata. The sequence continues at coordinate 36,554,678 of NW_004567122.1, read as the reverse complement.
TCAGGTCCTAGTTCTCAGAACCGCGACTGTGGGAAGTCACAGGATTACCTGCTTGTTCCTCGTCAGCATCCACAGGGATAACCGCCTGACTGTGAGCTGGAGTCTCAAGTCCACTCTCAGCCACCACCTCTCCATCCTCTTGTACCATGTCTTCCATCTCATTCAATGCTTAAACAAAAATAAACACAGTCACAGTAAAACAAGGAGAGGTCTCAAATTCCACAGTGCCAAGGAAAACTGGCACCCCTGGAGAATGAACAGCCCCTTGATCATTAGGCCTGCTCTGGGAAAATGGCATGTCATTGTGCTTCATTACATAGACTTCAGAAGAAATGCCCAAGTAGTCTGGAGAAGCGGAATCATGGAGGGGAAGGCTCATGTGGTGCACAAGCTGAGCGTCAGAAAGTGAAAGCGGGGAAAGGCACACAGAGCAGCAGCAGCTTGTGCTGACTCGGAGAGGGCACAGGGATGGCTCCAACAGGCAGCTTTCTTTCTCCTTCTCTGCCACCCGCTGAGTGCTAGTAAGAGACAACTACCAGAAGGCCCATGACCCCTCATCAGCAGTGAGTGTGGCAGTACCTGGCAGCCAGAGCAGCAGCCAGTACTGGCTAGGCAAGAGCAAGCCGTCCATTTCTGTTCCTGTTCTTCAGTGGCTACAGTATGGTTTTTGCCTTGTATGACAAAGATTATTAACAAATATACCAGTAGTGTATTTTTAATTTCTGATTACATTCAAATGCTTTATTGGTATCCAACTCTTATATTAGTAAGTGGGAACCTATGATGATTTTTTGTTATTATTCCAGAGAATAAGCCCTGTGAACAATTTCATACTGACAAGTTTTAGGTTACTGTGTCTTAAGATAAAAATGATCACTTTCTAAGAGGATCCCAAAATAAAGTAATTCCTGGCTTCGCTAATATTAAATACAAATCCCTCAAGGTAGTATTCAAGGCACTCAGTCAAGTACCCTCTCCCCACACCCGAAGCATGTGTGCCTGGCCTCAATTCGGCTCCAAGCAGTACCAATACTGTACTCATTTACAGTCTGCTATAACCCAGAGGGCAGCGGAGACTGTTTCCACCCTGTTTACCACCACCTCCTCGATGTCCCGGAGTGTTTCATACTACTGCTATGGACTAAAGCAGTCAATCACTGGAGGAAATAAGCCAACCATGGAAAAAACAAGACTGTCCTGGAAGCAATAAGACTCTACCTAAGGAGACAAGACAAATCCACACAGTTAACGGGCAAGGCAGAAAGAAGTTATCATGCTGAGGTTTTGAGGTTTCATAAAGACAACAGGGCTTGGGTAAACATTCCTGAGCACAGAGAACACTTCCTCTCTTACGCCACAGTTGCCCAGCTCCGCTCAGATCTAGCCCTCAGTATCTACATTTCACTTAGCACCAAACTGAGGTGTGACCTTGTCTAGAAGCCTTCTAAAATAAAGACCAATCAACATTCTTCTTTCGTTCAGCTTTATGGACAACTGTGAATAGCAGCTAGTAATTGAAGAGTTCATCATCTTCTTCAGGCTTTAAGCTGAATATTTTCTTATCTTATTTCTTAAAGCAACCTACAGGAGTAGGAACATCATTTCCGCAGGATACTGAGGCTTTGCAGTGTTAGTGATTTGCTAGACTTTGAACTGAAGTTTGTTTCCAGGGTATCCTACAGTACAGGAACTAGGAGTAGATGGGAAATTTATAGCCTCTGCTCTCAAAGGAGGCATAAAATCCAGTAGACGTTAGGGACAGAGAATAAGGTGAGACTATACTTGCTAAGTGCTAAAACAGCTGAAAAGTACATGCAGAACATAGATGAAAAAGAAGTCACTAATTCTGTTGGGCAGGACGGTTTCCCAGGGACGAGGTAACAATTCAAATACTTCCCCATAAAGAAGCATGTAAGATTTTCCAGAGGACTACCAGTTAGCCAGTGTGAAATAACAGAACAGGTATTTGAATTGAAATGGGATAAAAGAAAACAAAGCAAAAGCAAAAGTAACCTGGGCCCAGAGTGTGAAAAGTTTAGAAAGCATTGCTAGAAAGCTTAGAACATTTTCTTCTGTAAGCAAAGGGGATCCAAAGAACATAAATTCATCCATCTGTCTGTGTGATGAGCTGAACAAAAGCTTTTTAAGTTGCCAGAATAGCCAGCAGAAGTATTTAAAATAACCAAAGTTGTAAACTGAACTTCTTTCTGTTAAATCTACTCAGCACTAGGTTCTGTTAAATCTATACAGCACTTACTCTAATGTGTTTCTGTTCCTAGGTGCTAAGAATAGTGGTTAACATTCAAGATCCCACTTCCTGCCGCTTACACCAATCGGAGGCGGTAAGATCATTTTTAAATAAACAATGAATAAAAACATAAGATAGTAATATCTAAGGTAACTAAACTAAATGACAGTAAAACTTGTGACTAGTAAAGATAAAGTGGTACAGGAGGATGTCTCTGAGATGAACATTTACATTAAGACCTCAATATCAAGAAGAAGCCAGTCACGCAAAGATGGAGAGGGGACCTTCCGAGAGGCTAGAGCCAGTGCGAAGCTAGTGGCAGCCTGGCAGGGCTAAGCGTGGAGAGTGAGTGAGGGGAAGCGCTGGGTGGGGACAGGCTATATATCATGCAGCACTTTACCACCCAAGTCAAGAAACTGGATTTTCTTCTTTTCTCTTTCTGTAAGATTTATTTATTTATTCTTGCAGAATTGGGGTGCAAGCCAGAGGTGCAGAGCAGTGAGAAGCTTCACCAGAGACAGAGTGGGGAGCAGAACATGCAGATCGACGAAGTACACTGCTGAAGGGAGCAGCAGGCGGGTTAGAAGTCTGCTGTGCCATGTGGATCACCTCCGGGCAGGGGATCGAATTCGCACTGAAGCGGCTGCAGCCAGCTTGCAGTGCTGCATCCTAACCTGTTGTGCTGCCAAAAACTGGATTTTTTTTCTAAGGCATTGGGACAGTACTGGGAAGGGTTGGAAACAACATTATCTGGTTTACATTTTTAAAGAGAGCCCAAGTTATCTCAGTACTAATGAACAGAGCAAGAGAGAAAGTAGGGAGACCAGTTTGAAAACTATTATTAAACCATCTAGGTAAGACAAGTAGAGGTGGAGAAATCTTTTAGAGACAGTCAATAAGACTTGCTAAAGGGTTCTGGACTGTGGAAAGCAGGTAGGTGGTGGCAAAGAAAAGGAACGTGTCAAGTGACCCCGCTGGTAGTTAAATAAGATGGTGGTATCTCTGGGTGGGAGAGATGCAAGTAGTTGCCCAATTCTGACTTTCTTTTTTCTAAGTATTTTATCACATCTTTTTAAGAATGGTTGTAACTTAACAAATTATACAAGCTATCTTTTAACCAAATACCAATGTTTACCAAGTATGTTTTTTGTTTCTGAAAACATGTCACAAAATAGAATCATAAATTTTAATGAACTTGAGCAATTTTTACAGATACATTAACTGTTCTCTTTTGTGTACAACCTGATTAGACAGTTCGTCCTTAGGATTCAAAATTAAGATTTTCCATAAATAGGGCTCCACATTTGCTACTAGACCAGCGTCTAGCATTAGCATCACTTGGTTACTAACAGAACCTCTCAGGGAGCCTAGCTACCTGTGGCCTACACCAAGCTGCCAGGTGATTCTGATGCACTCAGGTGTTGGCATCACCACCAAAAAGCTGCAGAACATTTCACTTAGAGGTTAATTTAAGTGAATGGGGGAGGGAGAGGAAGGATACAGCATGTCATTTTTAAAAGTGTAAGAAACTGGGATTTAGGTTTTTTTATTTTTTTAAGTAACTTTTTGGGGTAAGATTTAGTTATTTATGCATACAGAACTGGGGTGCCGGGGCGGTGAGAGGATTCACCAGAGACAGAATGAGAACAAACAGGCAGATCAATGAAGTACATGCTGAGGGGAGCAGCGGGTGGGTCAGGAGAGGTCTGCCGTGCCATGTGGGTCACATCAGTGGCTGGGGATCGAACATGCACTGAAGAGGCTGCAGCTCACTTGCAGTGCTGTGCTTTAACCCATTGCACCCTGGGATTTATGTTTAAAAAAGTAAAAAGATCATTTAAGTGACTTACAGGTAAAACTAGATTTAGTGGTTATAATTACTACAAGAATAATTACATTAGGTATGATTTTTGACATGGTGCTTTTATGCTAGGCAAATGTGAATTGTTACAAGATATGAACATCTATTCCTCTTTTTTAGAGAACTGCAAAATTCAGGTAATAACATTATTTTCAGGTTAAGACCACCAACCTAAAAATCAAGCATTTTGAGTAAGGCTTTTGAAAGTACAAATATTAGATAATATCCTTATCAAGCTACATAATTTTGGCCAAGTATACAGTAATCTGGGAAAATAAAAAAGTCACTGGTGACGCTGCCAAAATGGAAACTTTTGTAGAGAACAGAGAGTGTGCATGGACAGAGAGATGTTAAGAGATACTTTGCCTAAATTCTGAATGCAAAGTTCAGGTAAGCAGGCCACTAAGGCTCACTTGTGTTGTAATCCCGTGGCACGGATGAGCCCTTCCCAGCCCCTAAGTACCCTGACAGAGTCTAGAGAAAAGAGGCATCCCAAAGCTAGTTTTCAGCAAGCAGTTAGGCAGAATGCAGCTTTCCCCTCATGTGTCTCTTCAACTAGGTTCCTCAATGTAGAAAGAGGCAAGCTGAGATAGAGGAAGAAGGGAACAGGATAAAGTCAGCAAAACATGGGCAAAGTAAAAATCATTTCTATCTGGAGCTCACAAAAGATCTGGGTTACCGTCGGCTGCAAACTGCTGCTCTCCTGGCTGGAGGTCTGGCCGGAAGTCATTTTCCTCATCTGAGTCATCTGGGTGCTGGTGGTTGTTGTCGTGGATGTTGGCATTGTTCTGGGCATTGTTATCATTGTCATTGTTGGAGTTCTGGTTGCTGACGAGGGCTGAGGAAACCCCAATCCCTGTGCCGGCACTCAGACCCACTCGAGCACAACCCTAAGGTGAGAGCAAACATATACCCATTACCTTGGATTGCTAGGGAGCACTTCATTTCTGCCAGGCCTTCATTTCTTCTCTAGTAAGCTGATCATCTCTATTAAGCTAGTAATAAGATCACTCAAATAGCACTGTACTTATGAAATATTTCATGTCATATGCATAAAGGACCTCATTTAAAGCTCATGATACAGCACAGCCAGTCAATGGTACCACTAAGACTGGAAACCCCATATTCTGACCTCCAGTCCTGAGCTTTCCCCACTACCCGGCACTGCCATCAACGACAGGAGTGTAACTCTTAAAAACTGCTCAGAGAGAACATAATTAGGTGAAGCATTACTTGTTTATGATGAGGAGAGTACAAGATTCTATTCCTTGGACAGTTTTTAAGTAGCACTCTCAACCTCAATTTCTGAAGTTATATAACTGAACAGAAAAGAGAGCAACAAAGTAAATACATGTCCACAATAAATTCCTAATCCTAATTTAAATTTTGGGTCCCTGATTAGAGATTTATTTTCACAACCAATTCCTCTGAATAATAATTTACTTTAGCTCAAAATTCCAGCTTTGCTTTCATCTTACCTTTAGTTTACAGAACAGAGGAAGAAATCTTCCCACTTATTTTCCTTTCCTTCGCTGGCAACAACTTAACGCTCAGGCCAAAGAACAAGAAGGCATGTGTCACTATCACCTTAATGCATTCACTGAAGCTGGTAGTACTAAGCTCCTCAATAAGACTGAAGGCATATTATAAAAAAGAAAAAAAATAAACAAAAGCTCTATCAAATGTAACTTACTTTGGGTGGTTCACGAAACATCTGGTCCAGGGAAATAAATTCCAAACTTGGTAACAATTCAATAAACTGGCCGAAGGAGTCCAGCTTCAAAGCATGGCAACGTACCAAGTTGATATCAACTAAGCGAGTCCACCTTGAGTGGTCTGTTGAAGAAATGACATGGTCAGAGAGAAATGAGTAACATTTTCCCCATGACTGCTGAATTTTGCTACAGATCACAGATGCTCTCTCACATCCATTTTCTTAAAATGAATATTTCTCATGATCTTTAAAATGTAATGACTCCACTATGACGGTTCCTTACCTAATTTCACTGTGAGAATTATGTGCCTTAGGGAATCATTAATTTAAAACTAAGACAACCTTTATTTAAATGTGAGCCACTCAACCTGCATGCCTATTCAGCAATAGGACAGTAGTTAAGTAATTTGAGAACATTCAGTTAATAGAATGTTACGGGGCTATTAAGAGAACAAAGAAGAAAGTTCACGTCTGACAACTCTCCAAAATACACTCAGTGGAAAAAAAAAAGGAAAAGGTAAAAAACTAAAGCACATTTCTTCACTTAGTGAGATCCTTTTGTATACATGAATTATTTTTAAATGCTATACAAGTAGAGGCTGTATTACACACAGAAGACTTTGTTCAGAAGAATATACAAGAAACCAGTGATGGTGGTTACCTTTGAGAAGAGGAGACTTTTCATTTGTACCTTTCAGTACTGTTTGGTATTGTTTATCAAGTGCATGTATTACTTTTACTTTTTAAGTGTTAACAGGAGTTCTGAGTGATGGGATTATAGGCCTTTTTTTGTTTTGTTTTCTTCTTTAAACTCTTCTGTATTTAAGAAAACAAACAAACCAGAAACCCAATAAATGTTATTTTTTTAAAAAGTGCTCTCTGCCTGTTACAACCTAAAGTTCATAGTCCACAATAACTTCTTAGTGCTTCCGTGCCAGGGATAGAATTCCACTTCCAGCAGGTGAGATATGGCCATTCTCAGTCACTGACCTCAGCAGAGACCCCCGAGCCCTACACAGCAGAGCTGGGCTTCATGTGGGGCAGTAGCATCTGCATGCGAGACACCTCCAACAGCAGTGAGGGCATTTGGTTTGCGCTAAAGAGGATGTGGGTATCACAATGAAAATTCTCAGGTTCTGAATTGATTTGAAGGTTTGGGATTTAGGTATTTAAGAAGAGTATTTAAAGCAACAAATAGTTATTACTCAGGGAAGCAAATGAACTCTACCCCATAAGGAAAAACATCAGGGGCAAAAATTCACACTTCTTTATGCAGGAGGTCAGGTGAGGAGGGGGTCTGAAGTACCCTAGGGTTTTAAGTCCTTGGAAAATTGCACCTCAAGTTAATGCTTAATGTATCACCCAATTAAAGATTAAAAGCATATCCACGTTATCTTTCAGTGCTGTTTGAAGGTAATTCAGAGAAAGCAGCTATAGATTCCTCTGGTAACAATTCTTAATATTCTGTCATGTCAAATGAGTCAAAATGTCAAATAAGTGTAAGGATCAGGGTGCTTGAACCCTAACTTGGACAGTGCTCAGTTACAGGCAGGGAATTTCAGGAGTTCAAAGAGGCACTGAATATAATTCCATTGTTATCAAAGGTTCCCAGAATGTGGAGGAACAATCCATATAAAATATCCATTGGCCTTAGGCATGCAATCACATACACTGAAAACAAAGATGTATAATTTCAGTATCAGCAAAATACGGTATATTTAAAACGTACAGTACCTGAGATCCAATTGTACGGGTTATGTAGATGAGGACAATTATAAATTGCCAGATATTTAATACAGGAAAAAACTTCATTGACCGCCTTCATTCCTATATCTGTGATGATACCAGGATTTTCTACCACATCAGCCAAACCATACTTCACTAGATCAGCATTTGCCATTCTGCCTAGAAAGAAAATCAATTAAAAAAAAAAAAAAATTGAAGATTCTCAAGTGTCAAAGAGTATTGCCAATTCATTATCTTAACAACTAGTATGTCATGCTCTATGATTACTCTGTTACCTGTCCATCTTCAGGTTCCGGTTGGGGTACACTTTAGGTTAGGTACTTAGTATGTATGTTTTACTTCTTTTGCAAAGTAAGACTACATTACAATTCAAGAACAGCTAGTAAGGAAAAAACGTCAATTGCTTAGAAAAGGAAAAAAGAAAGTGACATTTCTTACAGCACAAATGAGATACTTTTTCAGGTGAAGTTTTAGTATTTAGTTTTATTTTCAAAAGGGACAATAACATCTTAAAGTTGCAACTCTCTTACAGACAAAGGTAGTCTGATGAGGCCTTATGTAGTGAAGGGAGGGTAAATGCTGGGAGTTTAGATTCATTTTTAACAACTACTATGACACTGTTAGTAAATATCACCTATCCGCAAAAGCAAGCTTATAACTCAAACACAACTCTCTCTGCCTTGGGGCTTCAGAACTTAATATTGCCACACGACTTGGGGAGGGGTGAGGGGGAGGGAGTCAGGGTGGAAAGTGAAGAGAATTCTGCTTCCAGATTATATCATGGTAAATTACATCTCACTCCTGTATCCTATCATTTCTCTCCTTCACTTGCCCTTGACTCTCACTCCCCAGGATATCTATTTATGAGCAGCTTGAAGGAAAAGAGGGATTATATCTACTTAGTTTAGAGCTTTATTTCACTGCCCAAGGTGCTGAGGATGTAGGAAGTCAACAGATGTCTCCCACAGATCTTACAATCAAGTGGCACAAAAAAAAAAAAAAAAAAAACAAATGACCCATGCTCTGGCGAAGCTGTCCTGCACCAGGACTTAACTCCAACTCAAAACATGTTTAAGACAATCCATCTACTCCAATGTCTTCATATGGTTCCTGGTCTCGCTCCTATAGTCCCTGTTTTCATTAATTACTGGTATTCCAGATTTCACATTCACCTACCCTTTACAAGTGATTTTCCACCTTTTACAGGTGATTTTCTTTTACCTCCTAGAAAAGTTCTTTTTTCTGCCTGGGTCTCAAAACTGGCCTTCACCTTTAATAAAGAGTAAATCTTGGTAAGACTCTGTTCCCTGGGTGCTATTTGCATAAAAGCTACTTCTAATACGACAAACCCAGGTCTCACATTCATTCCTTTCAGGCCATCCCCTTATCCTGTCCTTAAGAATCTGATGGTCACACTCCTCAATGTGACTGATGTTATTATTTAGAAGTCATTGTGGTTTCTTTCTCTCAGTCCGTCCACTAGAAGTAAAAGCAACCACTTACTGGATGCTTTCTAATTCTTAGAAACTGTAATAAAGTCCGTATTTTTCCTTTGTTAAATGAAGACCAATCCACTTTTTTCTTGAGTGGTTTAAATCCTCAGAACAAGTAATAGCTTATCTCTAGTCAGCGGGCACCCTATTCTGAAGCAGAAAACCCAGGAAGCCTTTGAAGGAACAATACCCAAGTGAGTACCTATATGGAAGAAATGGATGGACTGCAATATGAAGAACAGCTCATAAAGATCAAAGCTAAGAGATTACTAGACATGACAGAAACGATGAAAAAAGTTATGTTTAAAAAAAAGTAAAAGATGCTGGTCACCAAAAGGGTAAAGAGTTTTTCTACTGAAAATGTTTGTTGAGGGGACAGAAATACTTTAAAGGAAATAATAAACTGTAAAGAAAGAATGTCTCAAAGACCATCTTTCATGGTTCCTAAATGACACCACCCTAACTTAGGATGCAAAATGTGTCAGGTTTGAACATTTGGGAAGAACAAAAAACAAGATCAGAAAAAGAATACCAATCACTGAAATAACCATTTTAAGTTACTACACAGATTCAGTAGAAATATGGCAAATGTTAGCAACCTCATTCCAAACCAAAAAACCTTAGTATCAGATACATTAATTTTTAATTAAATTATTAGATCAGTTTAGCATTTTAAAACTAACTTGGTGAAAAGCTGTTCTTTTTCAAAGCTATAAAGATTACAAGAATTATTGGGCTGTGTGAATTTGGCTCGAAAATAATGATTTGACTTTTCAGTCTCTCACCTGTATTAAATGAGAATTGCCAAGATAAGTGGGGGCAAAAAAAGGTTACTAATATTGTGACATACCAGAAAATTAAATAGGGCCAGAGCCACGTTCTCTGACACTGACTATTCTGACCAAAAGAAGAAGCCTGATGTTCTATGATGCAAATTAGAACCAAAGAAAATATGCCAAATGGTAAAAAGAATTTAAAAAATAATTGCTGCAAATTACACCACGGAGAAGTTAATTCTTGCAAAAATAAAAAACATGCTGGTGGTGGACTTTTTCTTGCATGTCTGACTGATATCATGTAGAGTAAAAGTTTAACTAATGAATGGACATGCATTAAAACACAAAGAAATGAGGCACCAATTGCAAATACATTTTAGAAAATGCTGTGAATAAGCCTGCCAACAGCAATCACCATTAAATGAATACTGACCATTATGTGCTCACACTATCTGGAAAATCCAGAGCGGGCTTATTATGGAAATGAAGAACATGGGCAGGGAATGGAACCTCATCTGAGAGGACCATCAAAAGCTTCAAGTATGGCAGATCAAACTCAACAAATGGAATCAAGGATGGAATTCTGTGAAAAAAATGAAGAATGGGAAAGAAACTTGGGCAGTACAGTGAAGACAATTATCAAATGTAGCTAAGGATCTTCTCTTGGTATACTGTAAATTATTATCTTTCTATAATATGCTATAGTCAGAGGCAATACAGAAAAAAAAAATCACTGACACTTCAAGTTTAAAAAGTTCCATTTCTCAAGAAGTGAAAGCACCGAAGATTTTAAGTTGTCATATATTTGGAAAAATAAAGCATACCCCAAATCAGGTCTCAACTTGCCAAATAAGTTAGTTCCTTATAAAATTTTAAGAAATAAAATGGGGTAAGTCTTACTCTGCAGCAAAAACTCATCTACATATCCTAGATGAAGGGTCTCAAACTGGGGAAACTCCAGCTCTGCCATCTTGAGGGCAGAAAAGACGCCATCTTTGGTTAGGGAAGGCTGGATCCGAACTTCATGCAACCTGTGAAAAAGAGGTACACAGCAGGTGAAATGAAAGCCGTCATCACCGTGCAGTAACACAAATCAGAGGCTAAAAACAAACACTAGACATTCACATAGTAGACAATTCAATAACATAAGCCACTTTCAAAAATCAATGGGCAAGGGGCTGGTGGTGGTGAAGGGGGTAGGGGGAAAGAAAGTTGTAAAAAGGAGTTTAAATAAATAAGTTTAATAAATAGCTTAATTTAAAAAAAGAAAAAATCAGAAGCATCAGAATCAAGGTTTCTCCTTAATAAAGCTCTTGCAATTTATTTTCCTAAAGTGTGAGATGCGAACAAATTTTCCCCCCTCCATTAAAAAATGTAAGAGCTGCTTCCTTTAAAGGAGTATTTTACTAAATATGAGCACAGCTTGCACAGTATGCCCAAGTTACATTTAACAATGAACAATACAGTAAGAATTTTATATCCTTTCCAGTGCCTTCTTAAATCCAACTAAGTCAAGGTTGACAATCTGTAGTCGGTGTTGGCATTTAACGTTTCATTTATGCTAGTTCTTACTGTCCTATTAGACTACATGTTTTATAGTAGGTAAAAACCTCTACTTATTTCAACTCACAAATTTTGTTTTATTTGTTCTTCATATTTTGATCACAATGAAAAAATGGTTAATTCCTTTTAAATAAAATATAATAGATATAAAAATAAGCACAGACTTTTATATAGAAAATAATATATCCAATTGTATATATATTGATATATAGGAAATAGTAAATGTGAAAAAATATTTAACTGTTACAATGTTGGGTCTCTGGAAAGCTGGGTTGAAACACTTTCTACAGAGTAAATATTCTCACAAGATTGGAGGGCTGCAGACATCAGACTTCCATGTTCACCTTCCCTGCACTCTCAGGCACTTCCAGATAGTTGCCTTTTCTGATGAGGCCAGCCCTTTCAGAGCTCAGTGGGTTTGCAATGCAGTTCAACTGGGCTTCAGTTATAACAAAACACTGCCATTATGTGAGATGCATTTGCTATTTAAACAATTCTTCAGCATTTTAAATCTGAAGAGGGTATGATGAAATTTCAAACACACATTAACCCCAATTTTGAAAAACTGAAAATAGTATATATATTCCAAGACAAAAGACACATTGAAAAGGAAACACACCTACGGGCAGCTGTGATGATGAGGTAACCGAGATCTACTTCAAGAGCATTTTTGCAGGCTCCCAAAACAATAGTGTGCAAATTTCTAAAACCACCTAGTTAGGGGACAAAAGGAATAAAAACAACAATCATGCTTTGACCACAGCACTTTCAGTAAAGCACTTAGTAAAACCCTGAGTCATTTAAAATTTTAAGTTTATCCATTCAAATTGGTATCTCAAGGTGAATTATAATAGTGAATTCCTAAAAGGAGATTCTGAAGACATTCTGATGGCATCTGAAAATCACTCCAAATGATTTAGACTTTTAAGAAAAAGATATTCTTGAGCCAGAAGCTCAAGAGATCGTGACTTCTAGCCAAAGTTTGAACTCCTGACATGTCCTATAGAGTAAGACCAGCACTAGTTTACCTTGAATTGAATTTTTCAGATTTTTCAAATTTGTTATTAGGTATAGGTACCAAAGAAGTACACGACTATCAATGCATGTAGCTGAATGAATTTTCAGAAGGTCGATTTGTTTTAAACTGTTATAAGCACAGGCCAGTGTTGTGCTTTCATGGCTACATCCACTACTGCAAACTGTAGCCTGCTCACTGGGACTTTTGTGTTCTAGTCTACTACATAACAGGCCACATTTAACCCCACTCTACTGCTGATACCCACTATGAGGGGCGGAGTAGGGGTCTATCATGAACAGTGCTGCTATGAATAAAAATAATGCTGTTTCTTGAGGGAGCGTGCTCCAACCCTTTGACAGAGCACATGTAGTGGATTTACCCCAGATTTGATTAACTGAAAAAATGCCTGAAAATGTAGTGCTTACTCATATTTTAGCAGTATTAACAATAATTTGTATTTGCCTATGCTCATGATCATTCATCTCTATCAAATACAGGACAGAAAGTGCAATTTTAACAAGCACTTTCTTCTAGAAATACTCAGAGAAACTAAAAGCTCAATGAAGTTTCAAAAGTAATTTTTAAAATATTGAGTAACTAAAGAAAAACAAATACCTGATCTCCAACTGTCTTCAACTACATGTTGGATAAGACCTCCTAGGAAAGGAACTCGAACCATTTCCAAATGTTCCAAATTTCGGGCAGAGGCTAACCCTGTTACTAAAGGGACATATTTCAAGGAATTTGTAGGTCCTAGGAACAAAACAAAAAAACCTTCAGTGGAACAAAATAAATGGACTTGAAGATAAATTTTCAAATCAGTAACAGAAATGACTAACTTTGAAATTCTGTATCTGAAGAGGACAGCCAAGTTGTTGGCTCTCTGCAATTTATACTTTTTATTGCAAATAAAAGCATTAGTTATCATGTTACTCACACAGTTAGCAGAAAATGTTTTTTCAGTTACACTGGAGAGATATTTAGGACTTTTTTTGTAAATTCCCTGAAATCTCAATGGTTTTGGGCCCAAAATAAGTAAGGAGGAAAAGTCCAGTTGAAAAGATGATCCTCTAGTCAAGTTGAAAAGATGATCCTCTACTCAAGAGAATAGCTCGATTATTTAAATATCTTTCTCCGTGGCCACTGCTATAGCCAGTGTTGCAGAAGATCACAGAAGATATGATACTACCTGTTACAGAGCATGCAATTAACCATGGGAGAAAGCCAACAACAATAATTCTGAAAGCTAAAAAGACAGATGAAATACATACAAAAAAAAAAAAAAAAAAGAGAGAGAAGATGAAGATAACTGGGCAGGAGGCCAAATCTGAAGGATACCTACAAGTAAGAAGGAGAAGGGAGTAGACACTCAGGACAAGAAACGGTAACAGCAGAACGCAACCCTGAGTGAGCATTGGAATGGCTGTGTGAAGTGAACAGGCAGGACTAGAAGAAAGATCTTAGAAAGGGGTGAGGGGTAGACTATCAAGGGGAGCCCAGCACTATGAACTCCGAAGCAGGATAGTTCCCCCTTGATGCCCTAAAGCAGAGAACAGAACAGTACCATAATAAGAGAGTGTTTAAGGTTGACTGGCACCTGTTTACATGCAGGATGATTAGGAGAGCAGAGACAAAGAAAGCAGACAGATATTTATTCAAACAAAGTACCTAAAAGATACATGTAGAGATAGTATTATACTTTTTTTTTTTGCTCAAACACAAGTTATGTGTCTAATAACAAAGTCTTTAAATGTCTTTAAACAAAAACATACATGTATCTTCACAAGGTAAGTTACACAACACAAATATGGTGACAGCACAACATAATTCATCTGCAAATGTAGTTCTTGAGTTAGCTTGAGTGGGTCTAGAAAAGGATGTGTGTAAGTCCAGCATACATACCTGCACAATTTCTCATGACGAAAGTTCGTAAACTGATGCAAAGAAAGTCTTTGAATGGCTGTGGTTTAGTGAGTCTTACCCACTTCATATAAAGGTGCCTTAGCATTGGGATACAAGGAATTTCAGGAACATTCACCCCTAAAACACATACAAAGAACAAACAAGAAAATCTCTTAAAGGTTCTGTATTCTGTGTATAAATTCAAGAGTCTATTTTTCAAGTTGACAATTTAGCCTTCATGGATTATTTTCATCGGAACAAGTTATATAGTTAGTCTATCTGATTGGCTTATTTAAACCAGGCTTGTAAAGAATAATTTAAACAAACCATAAACAGACCATTTTGTTATTTCTTTAAGAAAAAAAAGGCATATGGGAAAATGGGACATAAGTATTTCTGTTTTATACATATCTTTCTTATAACCCTACAACTGTCAGGGCACATTTGCCCTGTAGTTGCAAACATGCAACGAGGTCACTAAAAAGGAAAGTGTGTGAAGAGGTGAAAGAAACACATAAACTCGCTAGCTAACTGCTTGTGCCCACTGCCCCGCCAGCAGGCAAACTAAATTTCTCAACCCAAAAGCAAGCTAACTGGTGTTAATTTTAAAGGATTCCGTATGACATCCCAGGAGAGATTAAAGCTGTTTCTACAAATATGTGAAACGCACGGATTTGTCAACTTGTGGTGGAAACCAGTGAATGTGACTCTGAGAAAGATGAGAGACCCAACAGTGAGTGAAGAGTCCAATCGGTAAAGGTATCTGTCCTTCCGACCCATAAGTGGCGAAACACTGGGAACTACACCCACATTTCTAGAAGAAAGGGAATGCAAAGTCAGGAGATGTGCAGGAACAAAGAACTTGTAAGCTCTGAATGGAAAAAAGCCACCGGTGGAACCTGTCAGACGCTAAAGGCTACATGCTAGAAAAGAGTCAAGGAAAGGACACAAATGTCTGAGACAAGTCCAAGAATCAAGGATGGTAAACACAGTTTAATGCAACATTACCTCATGCCAGTAGAAGTACTGTCACTGCTAATGACAGTCACTACAGAAAACGAAACAGAGTACTTGAATGTTTGGCGCAGCTCATTTGTGGAGTCTACCTACTGTAAGGATTATCCTTAACCTGGTGCTCCCCCAAAGGCAGTTACTGTTAACTTTGGACTCTATATTCACACCGTATGAGGATGAGGAATAAAAGAAAAAAGGCAGAGGAAGTGAGGTGCAGACTGAGGTGCAAGAGGCAATTTTGAGGGCATGTTTAGCATCTACCATGACGTGGGCATTTGGAATAGGAAATCCAAAGTAAAGTAGCAAGTGCAGAGATCAACCCAGACAAGGCATTTATCTCTTATGCCCAACCTACATTTGGCCTCAAATTCATTCTCTAAACAAAGGACACAATTATTTATCATCTCCAGCATGTTCATTAATTTGCTATACACCTTTTATCACCATCATGGTGTTAAACCAGCAAATGAACTAACAAATGAATGCATTTCCAAAAAATTATGAAGTATTTACATACAATGAACTGTGACAGACACCATGAAAAAGAGATACAAAAACAGTTTTTGATTTTAAGGAGTCCCGTTATGACCTGAAAACAAATTTCAAACTATATACACAAGTCTGTAATCAGAGCCACTCCTTGATTTTACATATGAAGTGCTGCTCCAGAGCTTTACTCACCTTCCACAACTATGTACAGAGCCTTATTTAAGACCAACTTCGTATCATGCCCCGACTACTCTACCTTCACCCCCAAGCCAGTTTCAGAAATTTCCAGTTCTTTGCAACTACTCCCAAAACCTAGAATGTCTGGACCACAGCTGACACTCAACATTTAAAAAAAATATGTAATGAAAAATAATGAAAGTCAGACTATAGTAACAAGAGTAAAGAAATAAAAATACAGGCTTTTCCATCATCACAGAAGCTGCACTGGAGAACTCTCCTCCAGAGGGTAGATTTATGACAAAAGGGTGGATACTGGAGAAGGACAGATTCTAACACACAGATGCAAACAAAACTGCACCATTTCTCAAGGTCACAGCTTGCACAAGTGTACTTACCAACTAAATGTAAAGTTTGAATTTTGGCTCCTATAGGAATTTTCAGCTTATTTTCAGGCGGAATTGGAAATGCTCCATTACGATTACGAAATTTGCCCAAAATATGAACATGTGGCATATATGTCCAAATGGATTCTACCAGTTCCAAATGAGAAGTTTCCACACCCTAGAAAATAATGCAGAAATCAACGTAAGAAAAGGGGCTATAATTTAACACCTGATATTTCTACAACACTTGAAGTATGCAATGAAACTCGAGTTTCTTAAGGATGAAATTGCATTTTCTATCATATATGAGCTGTTATTTCATCAATCAGTTGATGTCAGATAATCATCCGGGTGCACTCACCACTAAGTTTGGGCATGCCTGCAAAGCTTCCAGAACTCCTGGAATGCTAAAAGCCTCATGGCCCCGTACCCTTCGCCTCTCAAGGTATCTAGGGTGAAGGCCATATA
The DNA here is from genome assembly GCF_000260355.1 of Condylura cristata. NCBI lineage: Eukaryota > Metazoa > Chordata > Mammalia > Eulipotyphla > Talpidae > Condylura > Condylura cristata. Next base: position 36,537,823 of record NW_004567122.1, on the reverse strand, counting down.
GCTGTTCGACGTCTGGCATCTTCTTCAAGAGAGTTAGAAAACTGGAATCTGTGAAGCCTGAGAAGTTCAGAAGTATTTAGAGCCAGGTTCATCTTTCTGTGTGTCAACATTTACTAGTCACTTGTAACTTTTATCAAAAGTTAGGCCAGCAACAAAAAAAAGATTTGCTCTGTAAATTTTCAGAAAGCTAACACTACAGCTGAATGAGCGGTTACTACAGAAATTACACTCTTCTAGTACAGAGGAAATGTGTCAGAAGCCACTTACTCTACAGCTGAGGCTTGTTAACTTCTTACTGCCTTTTTATAATTGCTGCTCTTTTTTAATGCACAGAAATCTTCAACTAGGAACTATATCTTTTGACCCAGATTATTTGGACCTACCCGCACAGTGGTTAAGGAAAAACCACCTACCTCATCAACCACACTCCCCCAAAATGTTCTCTGGTCCCTAAAATAGCCAGGACAAGTCAGAGCCTGTGTGTACGTACGTACACAGACACACATACAAATGAGTTAAGAGGTGATGCTGATACTTAAGAAGCATGCAGCTCTAAACTAATCCTATCTCACAGTAGCTTCTACTAGCCGATCCATTACTCTGTCCTGTGTTTCACTATCACTCCCTGAGCATATCAGACAACACATTCTTCTGAAAAAGACAGACATGAATAGCTGAGAAAACATGATCCAAATGGAGAGGCTGCTGAATAGACAGAAAGTTGTTCACCTAGGAGTTCAGTATGCTCCACATCATGAGAATCAGCCAAATGGGCCCAGAGGCAGGTAACACCCACAGTGGGAGTTGCCATGTGACGAGACAAGTCTCCTACAGCTAATAACTTTATTATCTAAGGTCTTTTGTTTTTAATAGAAGGTCAACTGTCTGCTCACTAATGACAAATATAAATACTAACTCTGAAAAAGAAAAATGAAACCCCAAGTCACGAGTTTTCAAAAGTTGTTGTACAAGTCTAAACCAGGTGATAGCACAACTTCAGAATCACAAAACGGAAGAGAACAAAGGCACTTCAGAGATTACTTAATTTTACCCTCTATAGTCACTTCACAGATAAAAGCCATGAAATTGGTTCGTCATTTTACATGTTTTCTCATCTATTCTTACAACCCAGTGAAAAAGGTTGTCACACTATTAACAAATGTAGAAAATGAAACTGAATTTATGAGCTACAGCGTGAGAGAGCTGGAATTCAAAACCACAGTCAGTGACCATCCACAAAACCACAGTCAGTGACCATCCTGTCATACATTACAGACTGCTGCTTCCCAACACTGGGTAAAGTCCTAGTGCTTCCTTCCTGACAGAGATGGTCAGATAATACAAAGAGATCCATATGTTAGTCTAAATTACGAAAGGAAAACCTCAGGTAGGATTCATATATTAAAGAACGAGAATTTAAATGTCACAGAACAGGCCGAGGGCATTAGTAGACAGACTTAGTGAGATCTTAGCCCAGGGTAGATACTGTTTATGTTCCTTCAAGGCACTTCAGGAATGGAAAGCCTCAAGGTCACAATTTTGTATCACAGCCTGAAAGAACTGAGCACTTCACAGATAAATTCTTTTCTGACTTATTAAGGGGCCAAGATGACATGCTAAGATGACATGACCTGGGAGCTTTGTTATCCTACCTCTTTATAAAGTGCATTAAAATCCCACCTCCAAAATGTCTGCTGGCCTAACCTCTATTAAAACAAAGCCATGATAAACAACAAGACAGTCATTTTCACACTGCCCTAACTATTTTCTTTCCTATATCAATGATTACTCTCTGGAATAAGAGGAATTTCTTTCCCTTAGAACAGTTTCTTTAAAATATCTGAAAACAACTGTGGCTGATGCCTCCTGCCAAGTTAAGTTCAAGCTTTGGGTCTTTACATTGTTCACAAAAAGGTGCTTATGATACCCACTCTGGCCATCTGGTCTGAGTTATGGCCCTCTTGAGAGGATGCAGCACCCCAAAGTGTACAATATCCTGGCATCCCAAAGGCCAGAGAGTCTGCCCTAATCCAAACAACAGACCAGAACAAAACAAGTATATTCTCTGGCCTTTCCTCTGGCTTCAGTATCACAAAATCTTATGACTGTGAAGAAAGATTATTTAAAAAGACTTAAAACCGCTAACCAACCATAACTAAAGGACACTAACTAGGGGACTGTCATTAACTGAAAAGCCCAAATGGCCCTTAATTTCAATTCTTCTCTTTTCATGTACGTTCTTGCTTAACTAAAGTCATTAAGTTTCTTTTCTGATGGTCTCTAGACCTGAGGCCCATGTGTTAGGCTTAGGTCACTAACTTTGAGTTCTTCACCTGAATCTCCAAGGCTAAGGATAGGCCTAGAAAAGTGCCAAAGATGTGAAAGTTCCAGAAATACAAGGTGTGTCCTACGTGAGCAGCTTTACAAAAGGAGGTATTTGTTTAATCAGAGGGTATTGTTAAGAGATAAAGGAAAACTGTGAGAACCTGCATTACAGAACAAAGACCATAAGTCTAATGTGAAAGACTTTGTTAATAAGTATTCCTTAATCATTTATTTGTGTAAAAGACTGATGAAATTCCTTAAGGATTATAAAATTAAAGAGAGCAGACCATTAAAAAAGTATAAAGCCGGGCCCTCCCTGGTGGCGCAGCGGGTTAAAGCACTGCACTGAGAATCTAAAGCCGCTTCCGCATGAGTTCGATTCCCGCCTGCCCCGGAGGTGACCACATGGCGTGGCAGACCTCTCCTGACCCGCCCGCTGCTCCCCTCAGCAGTGTACTTCGTCGATCTGCCTGTTCTGCTCCCCACTCTGTCCTTGGTGAATCCTCTCACCCTCTGCATCTCTGGCCTGTACCCCAGTTCTGTATGAATAAATAAATCTAAAAAAAAAAAAAAAAAAAAGTATAAAGCCTCAGGCAAGTCAGTTTTATCAAACCTAAACCTAGAACACTAATAAATCAGATAGAACCCTGTGTCTTCCCCCCTGAGGAAGTTACCTCAATTGCCTTCCTCAAGACAAGGAAAACCTGATGGGACCATTCGTGTTGGTTTCCAGGAGGGTACTACTGTCCTGTCCGGGCTATGTGCACTTACCACTTGGCATGTATTCCCACCACCGTCCTGCACAGAGGTCCACGACCCTCACAACTCTGAGGTACAGGGTCACTGCTTCCTTTAGCTTCCGGGAGAGACATTCCATACACATGATATCCTGCAGAGGGAGGTACCTTTGTGAGAGAAAGAAACTCAAATTTATCAAGGGGGCAAGTATTTCCTCTCACTGACAGGTTATTTCTTCCCCTTCCCATTGCTTCTGCTCCTCAAATAAAAAGATCACAAATATAATCACTTTTAACTAAAAACAAATTAATTCAGCAAACATTCAAGTAGCCAAATAGTGGGACCTCCTCCATAGGGCATTTAATAAATCTGCCTTTCTCCTTTTAAGCTTTCATGGCCAGAAAAAAATCTTAAAAAAAAAAAAGTAGTAAGATGGTAAGTCTCAGTGTATTTTAAGGTATTGTAAAAAATATTAAAGAGAACTGATCAGTATGAACAAGACCAATATTATTTCATAGGCTTTACAGAATCCATTTCGTATAGTGGCTAGAAAGGTTCATCTCTGCTACTTCTCAATACTACCCTTTGGCTAAAAATTACTATTTTCTTCATCAACAAACACATATATTAGTTTTATAGTACATAATTGTTTCCTTCTTAGGAGGTCACACTCTGATTGCATAAGCATTTAAGTAAGAACACCTCATCTTAATTACAACTTTGTCTTTTCCAACCTCTCCTCTACCTCTTCCTTCTTGAAACTTTTCAATAATCTCCTCTTGGGTTCTGCTCTTAGTAACACAAACATAAATTCTAAAAGATCAGAAAGCTCCCCCTCTCCCTTTACACCTTTCCAAACATAGCAAGACTGATTAAAAATTAAAATACATAAAAGCTGCCTGTTACAGTTGGCACTGTTCAAAGACAATGGACTACAGCCCTGTTTCACGACCTTGCTATTTAGGCTGTTCTTTGCCACACCACTTCCTCCCCTTCATGGTTCAGCTGTGCTACTAGTCCTCTAGTGTCAGTAGACTTTGCCTTACTGAAAGCAATAAGCCTTCGCTGAATTCTTCAACTCTTCGACATTCCTAACAGGTCTCCTTAAACCTATCTACATTTCTTTAATAACCTCTTCTTTAAATTGACTTCAAATTTCAGCCAAATGTATCTTGTTTCCTACTAGACTGTACACTGACACAGAAGGTGGTGATTCTGCTCTGGTGACGAGAGCTCGGAAATGCTAATCTGCACGAAGTTACCTAACCCACATCGATTTAAAACATGGTCCATGCACCAGGTGAGAAAATAACAAAAATAATGAACAACCATATACTAGAGACATGTTGTGAGGGTGGAGTGGGGAATGGGGAATGGGATCAAAAACGAAGGGGGGGGGGAGAAGGAGGGAAATGTATGGGACTATGGTGGTGGCACACGGGTGATTTGGTGACGGGAAACCCGCGGGGATTACAATCGAGATGGAAAAAAAAATGTGCAAAATGATGTAAAAATAAACTTTTGTAATAATTAAAAATAAATAAATAAATAAAGCATGGTCCATGCAGTGGAGAACTTTGGGCAGGAGGTGGAGGGCAGCATGGGGTAACATACAACTGGAAAGGTATGAACCTATACTTCTGAATCATGCAGTGTTTATACCAGTTACCTGAGTATGAAATAAATAAAATTTGTCCAATCTGTTGGTACTATAGGTAACCCTATCATTACCTAAGCAACATCTAAACCGTCATGATCCTGCCTTACTTCAGAAGAAGCTGATGTTTGGAGAAACTGAGTGAATTAGTGAGAAAACTTTCTCACAACCCAACCCTATAAGTACTTCTACTTCTTTTCTCCCAGAATTTTAATACCTTTTTTGTTTACTTCATTGGCCCATTTAGAATTTAGTTCTCAGACAATGAGAGATAAGAACAGAACATGCTTTTATTATTTTTCCAATGGATTTTGAAGGTGTGACATGACATCCGAACTTTTCCTCATTGATGTGAATACTATGTACCATAAAGCACGCTCCCACAAATACTTTAATCTACATCTGGAGCCTGCAGACGCAATCTGTCTGCTTTCCCCAACAACAGCTATCTTGGCTCTCTTCATTCCCAAATCTTTATTTCACACAACTTTTGTTTCAAACACTTCAGAGTCTACAGTCTGAACAAACTGTTTTTCAAAAAAGGTCAGAAACACTGACATATGTTGTACAAACAAGGCAGCATAAGAATAAAAGTCAACAAACCTATCAGTCAATAAGAACTGCAGTGCTAACAGTAGAGAACTTTCCACAAAGAAAGAAATATTCTCTCTGTGCATATGCTGGTGCACTAATCTAATCTAATCTAATCTAAAGGTAATACCACCTGTAGCCAGTGGCCACTTACTAGAAAGCACAGCCTGGGGTGTCCTCCTACTTACCCATTCCAGGTAGGTGAAAGTCAACCAGTCAACCAGACACAAGCTTACCTGAAAATGTGGCAGAGCACTTCATGTGAAAGTTGATTCATATAATCCTTTGTTTCATCTGATATTGTTTCCTCTGGGATTTCACTATTCACGAGACACGTTTTAACAACTTTCTTTCTCGGACCCATTGCAGTGTTATATCCAGTATCAAAGAACACGAAGCCCCCCCTTAGTTACTTGATTTCAACGTACCTGAAAACAAGCAGAGAATAAACTAAAGCACATGAGACCCAAATGAAGAATGTATCCCCATAAGTCTAGGTAAAATAATGCTTATTTTAGGACCTCCCTGGTGGCACAGCAGGTAAAAGCACAGCAGTAAGAGGCTAAAGCCACTTCAGCATGAGTTTGATCCCTGCCCCGGAGGTGACCCACATGGCACGGCAGACCTCTCCTGACCGCCCGCTGCTCCCCTCAGCAGTGTACTTCGTTGATCTGCCTGTTCTGCTCCCCACTCTGTCTCTGGTGAATCCTCTCGCCGCCCCTGAGCCTCTGGCCTGTACCCCCAGCTCTGTATGCATAAATAAATAAATCTTTTTTTAAAAATGCTTATTTTAAAATACAAATGTAGTCCCGCGGGGATTACAATTGAGATGGGGAAAAAAATGTACAAAATGATGTAAAAATAAACTGTTATAAAAAAAAATACAAAGGTAGTACTATTATAATGGTACAGAATGTCCTTTTCTGAAGAAAAGCAGAGAATAGAAAAATCCATTATTTGGAATCAGCACTTCCAGGAATCAGGACTCCAGGATTCAAAATTTATTCTGATGCTTTCTCACTAATTCACTCAACTTCTCCAAAGCATCATTTTCTTCCAAAGTAAGGCAGGATCATGACACTTTACTGAGGTAAAACGGCAGGCAGTTCCAGCAGTGTGTTACTTCAGGACTACCTGACATAGCAGAAGGTAACAGAGCATTTGGCTAGTCCTGATCTGCCACAAGCTATTTCCAGGAGTGAGCCTTTGAAATTTTTCACTTTCCAGCAGTGGATCACCCCTTTATGGACCTGACAAAAACCTTCTCTTCAAAATATAGCACAACCTGATGTGCTATTTCATAGAGGAAATAACCATCTGCCCTGTCTGCTGTAAATATTAATTCACTTGTGTGTTTGTTTTTAAAATGACCCTTTAACAAGGGAGGAAGAAGGGATTCAGTAGAAAGAGAGAGGAATAAAGAGGGGGAGGGGCTGAGGAGGAGAAGGAAAGTCAGAAGATGACCACCCAGAGGTTTCTTATTTCGTTGACCAGTTTAAGAGGGGCGCATGTGAAATGTGTCCTTCAAAACGGCCTTATGAATTACTGGAAAATTGTCTGGACTCAATCTCAAACAACATGGGTTCTTGGCTGAAATTTAATCATGCTGCAGTGATGCATAGAATTGCTGTTCCAAATGAATGGGTCTCCAGATTACACTGTGTTCGGTTGCTGGTTCACAGACACTTCTTCCTACTCCTAGTAATGGCCCTTTACTACAGAGAGTTCCTAAAGGTGCCTGGATACTTCTATTTCCTGAAGTCCTGACTTGGTCAAATGTTAAGCTTTCCTTGGCAAGCTGTGGGTAGCATAAATACACATTATTATATCCTCTTCTTAGGGACCACTGTGTGGAGTTCTGGAGACTTTGTTTCAACAGTAAAGTGGAGCAAACCCCAGGGCTAAACCAAACTTTGTATTTCTAGGGTTGCCTGTAAATGCTGTGCCCTGGGTCTCTTCTGAGTGTATCACTGTCCCCGCTCCTATTCACAGCCCTCTCCAGATGCTCTGTCCAGCTTACAACAGCGCCTGAAACTGCTCTCAGGTTATTCTGACCTCCTAATCATGCAAATCCAATATCTTCTTTTCATTGCTCCTCCTATTCATTTGTAGTATGGGGTGCTGTGGACCACTTCTTTAAAACTTTCTCATCCTCTGGCATTTTGTTGGTCCATCTCCTTCCACTACTACAAATACACTAAAAGAAGATTAAGAAATAGTCAGAATTAAAAACATAAAGGCATTTCTTCTCTATAGAAAATTTCCTTTTTAGTACAATAAAGTGACCAATTTAAAAAATGTCTAAAATGAACTTCCCCAGCTATAAAATATCCCCTTCTAAAGTACACACACACCCCATTTTCCCTCATTTATCCTACCCAATTCCCAAGTTTGAAGCTGCAAAACCATCCTCAATACATCATGATTTCTCACTTCCTGCAGCTACTCAGTAGGCTTTCTTATCACCTTTGCCACAACAGTGATCTCACACACACCCCACTGGCTATCAGGTCCCAAGTCTCAACCACTCGGATGACTGCAATGGCTTCCCCGGCCTGGAACAAAGGCTATCACACAGTTGGTCAAGATAGTCATTGCTGAATAGACTTTTACCCTAGTACTCCCCATGGAAGTAAAAGTTAACAGCATTGCCCTGCTCACGTATTAAGAAGCAAGACGTAGGCATAATGCTTAAAGTATTACTACTGGCATAAAAAAAAAAAAAAAAGGCCAAGTATGTTTATTTACATGAGGCTAGATGACAAAATATTAACCGTGGTTAGAGAGCAACATCAGGAAAGCAGAAAGGAGGTCTGTATGTTTCATAGCCTTTTTCACGACTTCAAATTTTTAGCTTGGTCTATGGAGGTGACGTTTCTTAGAAAGCAAACAAAAAATGAGTCAGCCTCGAAGGAATGCTAGTTTCCAGGGAATAAAATCTTTCCATGTGATCTGAAAGTACCTGCCAATCTCATCACTCAACCCTTGCAACTCATTTTTTGGCATGCTAATGCCAGCTGCTCCAATAACCTCGGTCTCCTAAACACTGATCTTTCATTCCCAAGATGCTGTTGACTAACTACGGTGTTGTTCCCTTCCTCTTTTGCCTAGAAAAAACTGCTCATCTACCTTAACTCTTACATTTTAAATCCTCTGTGAAACCTCTTTCTTCTCTTATTCACCTTGAGAGACCTAACACTTGCTTCTACTATCGCAACTGGTTTACGACCCAGATATCTACCAGAAAAAGGAAAAGAATCTCAATCTCTTGCTCCAACAGGATAAACCCTTGACCAGAACAAATCCTTAAATGTCTGCCTTTTCGTCTTTTCATTATTCCAGGTGCATACAGTAGCTTCAAGGCAAGCAAGCACTTCCTGCTTCCATGAACGCTCTTGTTTACTAGCAGAGCAGTCAGTGACTTCAGCAACAAGCCTATAACCCTGGCAAAAATGCAATTACACTTTTACATAACAAACACTACTGAGCAGCATGCAAATGCCTCAACATGATTATTAACCAGCATAGATTAAGCCACCCTGCAATGCTCCAGCACTCAGACCAAGCCTCCACCTCTATTTCAACACAGGCTTCAGCTCTGATGAAATCGACAATTCGAACCCTTCACAGTCACTACGTATTTGACTTTTCATCCCTTAAGAAAAGGTCTTTCTTAGCTATCTCCCTTTTTCTTCTTTACAAAATCCACACCATCCCCTCATCTTGTAATTCTGACTCACTGTCCCTTATTACTTTACAATGTTGTGGTTCTGTGTCAACCAGATTAGTAGCTTTAAAGCACAACTTACACTTGAATTTTTGAGTGAATAGCCTGCACTTTAAATAAACATCACTGAGTTTTATAAAAACTGACTTGCTTAGGACTCAGCCAAACATTTAGGTATGAAAGGGCAGTTCATACAGAGGGCAGATCGCCAGCAAGCCCACAAAAATCTATTTAACCTACATGTGTTAATACTAACTAAACAAGCAGTTCTAAAACAATTTAGGTGGAAATATATACATATTTCCTGCATATGGCTAAAATTAAAGACTTGGTCTTGAAGCCATCTATTTGGCGGGGAGCAGTATGATTCCCTGTTCCAAGCTGTGGCGGGGAAGGGCTGCCAGGAGTGAGCACTGGGACTTGGGTAAGTTCAATATCCCATACCATACCAAGGGGCTTTACAGGTCAGAACCTACAGCAAGGAGACATCATCAGGCCTCTCCAGCCCAAGTAAACACCACTAGGAAATGTTGAGGGGATAAAAAGTTACTTCCACTCACCATCACTCAAACTCTGTAAGGACAACAAAAGTGCTTCAGGGAAAGCCTGCTGTGTCTTCACTGAAGTAAAGTACCCAGCGAGGCTTTGCAAAGCATTTCCTCTGGGCTCTGAGGCCTGGTGGTCTTATGAGAGAAGAAAATACCAAGCCAAGTCCCAAGTGATAATGGTCTCTGTAGGACGACACTCTTTCTCTTAGCTGGCTTGCTTTTAGGGGGATAAGGAAAAAAGCAACTGAGAATAGAAAACAGCCATGACTGTTTTGTGTCTTGATTTCTTCCCACCCCTACCTCCAAACTATCACCATTTGCAACTGAGCGACTTGAAAAGGTAGTGAAGATTCAAAAGCAGGAGTAAATTAAAAAAGAAAGAGAAAAGGAGAAAAACTCGAGTTACCAGCAAAGGAAAAAGAGGACAAATTAGGAGTTAAGTTGTGGAAAGTGAGGGACAGAGAAGTACATGTAACAGATGAGCACAAGTATCACAAGACTATTTTGCAGCACTAGGCTTTTATTTCCAGGGTTAACAAGAACCCCAAGAAAAAGTCATTTTGACAGTTACAGTGTCCTGAATGTTACAGTTACAGGGGTCCTGAGAACTAGCCACCCAGTTCTCTATTTCTTGTGGGTCACTAAACCATCTGTGAATATGATGAAAGTCGTACATCTTACCCCACTAAAAAAAAAAAAAAAACATACCCAGACACATTACTTCACGGATGCTGAAATACCCACACAATTTCAAGGCTTCCCAGACACACCAAAGCTGATCCAGAGATCTGTATCCAAGACTAGTATCTCAGTTTCCAGATGGACAAACAGAATGAGAGTCACTTGCTCAAGGGCACATTAATTGATGTGAGCGCTCAGGGGGGAAGTCAGGCTCCAGCCTACAGCACACACCCTGTTATGGAGTCAGCCCTCTGCGTCTCAGCGGCCACCTGTCTGCATCCTGAAGCTATACTCCAGTGCTTAGAGATGGCCGGGTGGTGCTGACAAAACTGCCACTGACATACCTCCCTTCACAAGCCGGAGTGTGTGGGCATCTAACTGAGGCTCCCCACAGCAGCCTAGGGCAGCCCTGGGTAACCTATGGTCCTGTGCTTTTTCAACAGACATTAGCCACAGGAAACATCATTTTTGAGCTAGAAACTTGAGTACACCCTACACAGTAAGCCCAAGCTGTTTAAAGTTGTTTGTGGATCTTCTTTAAACCTACAACATAATTTCTGCTATCTTCTTCTATCCTGCCCATTCAAACCTACCTCCTCCCATCCCAAACAAAACTACACTAGCCAAATTAGTAAATTTGGTTCATTTTGACAGCTCCCAAGTTTATCCCTATCTTTTAAAGTTTAGTCCTCAAAACTATTTTCACCTTTTGTAAGGGAGCACCAACATATTCTCACTTGCAAAATCAAGTTATTTTCCTTTGAATATTGTTTATATTTTTAAAATTTTAACCCTTATTATTCACATTCTGACAACTGCTGATAAATTGATAAAAATCAATTTCTTTACTCTCTAAACCTGTCACAACTAAAATCTTCTTCTACCTGTTCCATCCTGTCAACATCTTCCTGACCTAATTTACCAACGACTCCCTTCTTCAGATAAGACTCTCAGGATATGTTTGTCTCTTATTACACATAAGACAGAGATCCTTGCAACTGATCAGAAAACTTAGCAACCTCTTCTTTTATAAAATTTTTACAAATCAGAATCAACTTCTCCTTCTATATCTAACTACTGACAATACGCAGAAAAAACTCCATCTTTGCTTAGGCTACTATTCCTCTGTTCTTCCCTCTTTTCCTTCTTCCCTCCCTCCATCCACCCACCACCTCATTCAATTGTGACTGTCCATTAAGACCTAGATGGTGGCAGTCTTTCTTTTCCTGAAGCTTACAATCTCCAAAGTGGACAGATTCTATGACCAGTTGCTAACACCTTCACCTATTTTAATTCACTTTAATTTAAATTAACCTTCACTGCCTCACTAAAAATATCTTTCTCCTATTTAAAATTCCTCAGTATCTGCAATTACCTTATGTGGTCAAAGGCTACTCTGCCATTTCAGATTTCTAATTTCTTTTTTAAGTTTCCGCTAAAGCTACTGCTGATATTCAAGTAATTAAATATGCCACTTATTTTGATAACACATCTCACAACACTGCCTTCTGTATTTAATACCTAAGACAGCCTTCTTTTGCCTAAGGAAATACCACACAAATCTGTTCAAAAAAAAATAAAAAAGCAAACATACAACAGATCTGAGAGGGTTTCAGAATCAGAATCACCCTTCATTTTCAGTTCAACTTCATTTTCCAGCCAAGGAAAGTGAGGACTGAAGAGGTAAGCTGATTTGTCCAGAGTCAGAAAGTCATCAAGTATCAAGGATCCAAGTCTTCAACTCCAGTTTAAATCCAATTTCATTTCACTTTATTACTTGACTGTACTGAAATTTAGTTTTGTCTTTTTTTCTAGACTATATTAGTATTTTTTTAAACTAAAGATAGTGTATTTCCAGGCACACAGTCATGTACAGTAACATATACACAAAAGCCATATTCTTTCTCAAAGAGGACATTACAATCACAGCAATCACACATTTTAAAAATGGATGGAGTCTTTGAGATCATTAAACAAGTAACTGTCAAAATGAATGCGAAAAATTACAAGCACTGGTTTTTCAATCTCTAGGACAACACACACAGTATGGGCCCTCCCCACCCTACCTTTTCACCTCACCCATAAAAATCATGATCTCACGGAGTCATTATTTTATCTTTCAAGGTAGGAGGATGAAAAAAAAAAAAAAGTGAATGAGAACCAGTAACCAACACCTCCACCTGACAAGTGAGAGATCTCCAGTTTGCCAGCAAATTCATAACAACTCCGGGGCAAAAACCAAGGGTTCTTGTCTTTCACACTGGCGTGTATTTTATATTGTGGGTATAGATTTATATAACAAAGTCTTCTGGACAACATTTCCCACTACACAGGAACCTTCCTCCCCAATGGCCCTTGGCAGGCTATTGATGTGTAGAAAGAAACACGACAGACATCTAGATTCACTTAACTCCTGGCTTTTCAGGATGCAGAAAAACTCCTGGAAGGGGGATTGAGAATCTGCGGTTAAGAACTAGGGAGGGCATCAGTGGCCTTCACACATTCGTTTGACAGAGAAGCAAACTATGGCACAGAGAGGGTAAAGAACCTGGGCAAGGTCACACAGTGAGTACAGGAGGTAAGACTAGAACTCCGGGCTCCTGATGGCAGGAGAGCTGCCCCTCTGCGTCCTGCTCAGGGGCAGCCCCACAGCACGTTGATTACAGGCCTTCCTCAATTTCCTGGCGTAAACACTTATTTAACACTAAAACGTGGGATTCGTGAAGCCCAGAATGGGATGGAGCCCGGAAGTTTTCCTGGTTAAATCCCCGAATTTTTGCGGAGGAAATCGAGGTCCAGAAAAGGTTCTGTGTGCCGGAATCTTTGGCCAGATTTAGCCTAAGGTGGCAAACCCGCAACCGGGGCCTAGAAGGCCAAGAACTACAAATCCAAAAACCCCTCTGGAGCTCTAGGCCCGAAGGGGACCCGCAATCCAGCGGTGGGGAGTCCCAAATCCACCGTCCGCCGCCTCCTCCCCAGTCGCACGCACCCCGGGCTAAGCGGCCCGCCTCCAATCCCCAGGCCCACTCGGTCGCTGCCTCACCTACGCCGGCCCACCGTCTGTTATTGTGGTTGAGAGGGCGGGAGAAACACAAGACACTTCCCGCGGACCCCCCCGCCGGTCCGCTTCCGCCTCCGCCGCTGCAGGGGCACTTCCGGGGTATTGCCTTCCGGGGCGGGGCTAGCACTGTGTGTCCCTATTGGGTGTGGCGGAGAGTGCGCGCATGGTAGCCATCTTAAGTGTGGCATACGGCACAGCCTGGGGGCTGGTCTTTTACCTGAGGAGTCGGCGCGCCGGAAATCCTGATTAGGACGCCTGGGAAGAGTCGCGACTCGGAGGTGTGTCCTTCGCTGTACGGTGTTAGAAACATTTGGATGTTGCTTTTGTCATTTGCAGGAAGGTTGAGTAATAGTAGAAGTTTTTCCAGAGTTCTTTCTGCTAAAAACGGAAAACGTGTGCTTGTTGTGCATGGGGGCGTTCTGTTTTCAGTCATGATGTTAAGTCACCCCTTCTTGTGGAGCATCATCTCTGCATGCAAATAACAGTGTTTTAGTTTCCCAAGAGCTTTTGCACCAGTGTCATTAAAATCTCCCACTCTGAAATAGGAGCAGAAATCAACTTAGTGTTTTTTGTTTTTTTTTTTTAAGATTTATTTATTCATCCAGAACTGGGGTATAGGACAGAGATGCGGAGGGTGAGAGGATTCATCAGAGACAGAGTGGGAGCAGAACAGGCAGATCGACGAAGTACACTGAGGGGAGCAGCGGGCGGGTCAGGAGAGGTGTGCCACGCCATGTGGCGCTCCTCTGGGGCAGTCGGGAATCGAACTCATGCGGAAGTGGCATAAGCTTCTTAGTGCAGTGCTTTAACCCGCTGCGCCACCAGAGACGGCCCTTAGTTGTTTTTTTTAAAGGATAAAAAATATCCTCAGAGAGGCTGATTGACTTAATCCCTGACACAGGGCGACTGAAAGGTTTTTATCTTCGATTTTGCGTTTTATTTCTCTGACATGTAGTAAAGATCGCCCAAAATACCTGGATTAAAATCAATACAAATAACCCTTAGGAATGTTAATGTGCATTCAAACTAGGTGAGACACTACTTGACAAGAAAGAGGAGCGACTTGATTCTTCTGGAGAAAGGACTAAAGGTGGTGTAAAATCCACTGTTTTGACTTTTCCTTCTTTCCCTATTATGGTTTGTTGCCAAACGTTTCAATCTGTTTTAAGTAGTTACAGTTCTAGCTCTCCCATAAGTAAAACCATGTTACTTGATTTGGGGTTTGGTAAAGAAAAACCAGCAGCAAACGTTCATCATATTGATGTATTTATTCATCTTACATCCAGCTTTCACGGCTCATTCTTCCTGTAAGTGAAGATAATATAGAATCCCCATGATTCCATATCTTGTATGTGTGACCTTAAATTATTCAATCACAAATCCTTGTTTTGTTTCTATTACCTAGATTGTTCTAAAGGACAAATAGGAACTGTATATGAAAGTGTCTAGCACTAAGCCTGGCACAAATAGAAGACATTCAATAAGATTTGTTTCAGTGCAATTTGGTTGAATCTTTAATTGAATATATATAGTTTTTCATTTGCTTACCATTCCTCCTTTTGTAAGAAGCCCTATGGTGGGTTTAAATACAAATAAGATATATTTGGTATCTCAGTGTCTGAAGGGAAGCAAAGTATATCTACAAACTAGAGTGAATTCTAAGTAGACTTTCTGAATTCTATGATTGCCTGCTATGAATAATTAGACATCAAAACTAGTTTGACCTTAAAACTTGAGACACAGTATGTAATGTGTGTCCCTTCACCTCTGAGAAATTTTTTGTTCCTAGATGATACAGGTTTTCATTAGTGTTCCACACTGTCACCAGTGCACTGTCATTCAATGGAGGGAAATTCGCCCTCCATTGAATGACCTCAGATCATTGTGGTGTTTTTGAATTCTTACCCCCCACTTTTTAATGTTTTAAATATCTTCTCATAGATATTTAAATATTCCCATAGATATCAAATATTCCCATAGATTCCAACAAAGATCTCTGATCTCCCTTGGAACTGTTTTAGCTCTTAGATAACAGTTACTTCCGTTATTAGAAGGTCAAGCATTTAAGAGCTCTAGCTGACTGTATGGGTCAGGATTTACTCTGAGTGGGTTATGGCTGTGGCCTCTGTGCAGTATTCACCTGAAAGAGGCACATTGGGATCACCCATTGCCCTTGGGCTTGAGTAATGTGGCAGAACTCAGCTATGAATTTAAATGTAGGGTCTTTTGAGAAATATCCTATTACTATTCTAGCTGAGAAACTGTATTTAGTGGTCAGCAATGCAGACTTTAGAAACAAAGATCAAGTTCAAGTATGAGTGCCTTTGTTTCCTGGCAGAGAAACCATAGGCAAATGCTTCAGTTATAACTTTTAGTATTGTCAAGTACAAACAGTACAGTCTTGAGGCTGCACAGGAACAATTCTTCACATGATTTTTTTTTAAATTGTGATAAATTACATAATACAAAACTTTGTTTAAACCATTTTTTAGTGTCCAGTTAGTGACCTCAAGTACCTTTACATTGTTGTGCAACTACACCCACATCCCACTTCAGACCTTTTTCATCTTGCAAAATTAATATTCTGTTCCTTTCTCTCATCAAACAACTTCCATTCTGCCCTCCTTGACCCTTTGCAACCACCATCCTACCTTCTGTGTCTAGGTACCTCAGATGAGTGAAATCATGCAACATTTGTCCTCTTGTATTTGGCTTCTTTCACTTAGTACATCTAAATGTTTTATCCATTTCACCCTCCTTGTAGCACATGTCAGAATCCCTTCCTTGCTAAGGCTTAATAACATCCCACTGAAATATATGCCACATTTTTATTTGTCCATTGATGAACTTTCACAATGCTTCCACTTCTTGGTTATTGAACAATGCTTCAATGAACATGAGTGCAGATATCATTCAGATTTGATTTTTCTTTCTTTTTTCTTTCTTTTTTTTTTTTTTTTGGAAATATACCCACAGTTGGAATTGCTAAGTCTTACAGTAATTCTGTTTAATTTTTTCCCATAGCAATTAAACCATTTTATCTTCTTACCGACAGCTCACAGGATTCCAATTTTCCACATTCTTACTCAGATTTTTGTTGAGAGTTAGTAGTCAAGTTAGAATGGTATCCTCGAAGGTTAGTTATTGCTTGAGTGTTCTGAGGCCCTATTTCCTTCTCAGCTATAGTTGTGTTTGCAAGGGCTGAATTCTTAGGATATTTCTAAAGTTCATTTTCAAAACATTCTAAATCATCTGAAGTGCTGAATGAAAAATTATAGACTGAAGAATTGTTGAACAAGGAAATCCTATGAAAGGATATTGTATGTAAGTGTTTGCAGAAAATTGTGGTTTTGAAACCAAATACAAAGTGGTAGATTTAGAAAATAAAACAAAACAAAACAAAAAAACCTGCATGGGAAGTTTTAATAAACTTGAGCCTTTGAACAAGTATTCAGCAGCAAGGCCTTTGCATTTCATTTTTAATTTGGACCTTACTGAATAAAATTAAGTTTATGTGATAAGAAGGAGAAATGATTAGGGAAGAAATTTAGGAAACTCAACAAGTTTTCTTAATAATTAATCTTACTGTGTTTTCCCTGTCCAGGTTTTATAGCTGGATCTTTAGAAGTATGCCAGTAAAGAAGCTACTCTAGAAATAAAAATAGTTTGAATTGCCAGGAAGTATGTCTATTTATTATCAGCCAACATTTATTAAAAAGTCTGTATGATACCTGGAAAATTTTAGGAACAAAGATTGGAAATCTTAGGGTAACAATGTCTGCTCTCAGGAAGGTGGGTAGACGTCCTGTACAAAGAACATACCAGTGAAATCTAGAGAGTCCTGTGCAGTGAGATGCTGGAATGCCTGGACATCATGGAGGCATTGAAGTGTCAGGCTCACTCAGAATAGTCACAAACATCCTTTTTAAGTCACTTGCTCCATCCATGCATGATTTTTCTCTGTCGCTACTAAATTGTGTCTCTAGCCACTTACTCTCAAATTCTATTCTTAGTATATTTGTTTTGTTTTTGCTATCTTAGTTACAATACCACTCTATCAATCATTGGAAAATCATCATCACATTTAAGCCCTCTGAACATTCTAAGGTTAAGTATGGCTGGTTACATTTTATAAGTAATGCGACTCAGTTTCAGAGAGGTTAAGTGTTTGCCAAAGGTCACCCAGCTAATAAATTGCAGTCATTGTAAATTTAAGCTTTCTGACTTCTATGCCTAATGGTGAACTTAAACACTTTTTAAAGTTTTCTTCCAAGTGGCAACCTAATTTATCTACTTCAGGCATGGTGTGGATTGTGTCAGTCCTATGCTCAGAACTTTGAATAACTTTTTTGCTTAAACTTTAGGCCTTAAAATATAGGTTTAAAACTGGTAAAGCAGAATCCCAAAGCCCAGCAGCCCTCATTGTTAGCCCAGCTTGACAGTCTTATTCCTCTTCATAAACAGCATAACCACCTGCGCAGAGAACCAACTGTTTCCATCACACACCTAAAACTATCCTGCCTTACCCTAAGTAAACAAGTCCCTCCCCGCTCAAACCTTGCCTGCTCCCCCTACTGGTGAAAAGTGGATCAGTCTCATTCAGGTATTAAGGAAAGAAAAGGCAGATGTTGCTGAGCTGGTCCATCTTGGTGAGCCCAAATCTGGGACAGAAATGATCGTTCTTAAGTTCCAGGGGAATGGGAGGGTGTTTGGATAGCTGCAGTTTTTTAAATATGGCTGCACTTTTAGCTTAAATATTTCCTGAATGCATGCTCTGTGAGTGGGTATTGGAGTAAAGTGCAAGGAAACAATGATGAGATATAAACATATTTCTACCGTCAGTTTTGCAAGGGAGGCTAATGGTGAAATGCGAGACAGGTGAATCAATTTCTTTAAAATGTACAGATCGGGTGGCAGGGTCGGGGGACAGTAGGCACATTGTTAAGGTTTGTTGAATGAAGGAATTAATGAATGAATGGATAAATCTTATATACTTGTTTTCCTTTTAAACTCTTCAATTATTTAACAAAACCTTCTAAAATAAATAAATCTTATAGCTATTCAATTAAACATAAATATGGTAAATGTTAACTTCTCCAGATGCTCATAATAGTCTTAATAAAATTCAGATCCTTTCAATTGAAAAATCTAACTTTAAATCGCTATTCAATTAAACATTTCAAACTGAAATGATAAGACATCCATCATATTCTTATTAAGCTGTATTTTCTTAAATTATGACATAGTTGAAATGAAAACTATAGACTCAAATGAATTAAATAGATGTGATTTAATCATTCCTGTGCTTCAATATAATCTTTAGGGCTTGTTAAACAATCACTTAAAACTCACTCTGTCACCCATATCTGCAGGCTGCAGCTGCATATTGATTGAAGGGTGTTTGGCTGGGCCCCAGGATTCCCTCTTTAACAGTCTTCCCCCTTTTACTTTTGGTGTATGGGCTGCAAGGAACAGGATGGGAGTGGCATGATAAACCTTCTTATGCAGCTGGAGTGCATGTGAGAGATGCTAAATCCAGCACTTAGGAAAGTCAGAGAGTAGCAGAGGGTAGTTGCTGGTTTTGTTTGAATCCATAGATACTCTCATGCCTGAAGTTAAGACGCCCTGCATCCTCCTAGTCACACAGACTCACTCATTCTTGTTTGGCCTAAATTAAGTTTCACTTGGAAACTGAGTGTTTGTATGCTGTGTTAGCCATTATCCTCCTCTATTGTCCCAAACCTTCAGAAAACAGAGATTTCACTGGGTTTTTTAGGTGCAGGAGCCATCGAAATGTGTTCCTCCTTGTCCTAGCTGCTTTCAGAATACCTTGTATCAGTCACTTTGATTTGGGCTTTCTTTTGGGTGTTACCCGCCAAGGTCAGCCTGCTATAGGTGGCTGCTCACCTAGTTCGCTCTGAGGCAATCTGGGGTAAGTGCTGTAATGCAGGCAGGCAGGTGTTTGTTTGGAGAGACCTGTTGGGATGGTGCAGGACCTGGCCATAGAACTCACCATCCTGGATCCCGATAGGGGTTTCATCTTAGAAGGACTGGGAGAGCAGTGAGATGGCCACGGTGTGGTTACAGGTGTAGGGAATGAAATAGGATTGCGAAGAGGCTCCATCTCCAGAACTACGTGTTTTCTTTGATCTCAACAAATAAAAAAAGGTGAAGGAGGAATGCACATAGGCCCTGTCTTTCAGGCCAAATCTTACTGGCAAGGCATGACTAGATTGCTAGGTTGAGAAAGAATTTGAGGTCATATCCAGCTCATTACAGGTAGTGTCATTGATTACTAGTGTCTGGATGGGCCTGGAGAGAAATAGAGGTGATGTGATTCTTACAGATTGCCTCAGAGCGAACTAGGTGACATGCTGCTTATTTTTTTGTGGAAGGTAATTGGAATCTAGCATACCCAAGACTGATGCTTTGCCCAATTGTCAGTCTTCCTGAAAATGTGAAATAATTTCTCCCAGCACCTCTCTGTAGTGGGGTTTCTGACATTGTTTTCCTATGTAAGGAAACCCTTTCTAAACTTTCTTTCCAAACTATATCTAACTCTGAAAGGTTCTCTGCCTGTTCTTTTCCTTACACATTTATTACCCTCCTCCTAAAAACTCTATAATCTTGCCTTACTAATCAGATCCATGTGCCGTTAGTATGGAACTCTGTGAGCATGAATTAAATCTGTCTTTTGCCAATAATCTCCTTGTGTTGCTTTATGATTGTGCCAGCCAACAGAACCAGAGGCACGATACTTCTCAAGAAGAGTACTGTTGGCATTTTGGTTGGGTCCATTCTTCCTTGTGTAGGACCATCCTGTACATTGCAGGCCTTTAGCCCACTGAATGTTGGGGGGCGGCCTACCCCAGTCCCTGTGACAAAAATCCCCCCTCCCCAAGTCTTTCACTTGTCTCTTATGAGTATAACTCTGCAAGATCTACTTGAAAAATTAGGTTTGACCAAGAATGATTTGACTTGAATTTTCTAGAGGCTTGAACAAGCATTGCTTATGTTTGTTAAGACTAAGGGAGAAAAATACACATTTCTTTCTTTTATTTTCTTTTAGATCTTGAGTTGTAACTGAGCTTGTCATCTGCAGGGGAGAGGAACTGAGAATGGGGCTGGGAATGAAGAGTCTCCTGCAAAGGTAAGACAACATTTATGGGGACAGGGAATTAGCTTGGACCCAAGAACAGGGGATTTAATGCCATCCCTGGTTGAAAAAGGTAGGAGACTCAGCTGTTGAGGGAAGGGTGTTCTGTGAAATCTCATTGTTACTAAAGGGACTGTCCTCCCATCTTAGAGTCGCCTTGTCTTTTGGTGTTTCTTTTGTCAAAGCATTGTCTTTAATGCTACTTCTGAGAGCCCTGCCCTTTGCTCTGTATGTCTGAATTTACTGAATAACATCAGCTACCTTATATGAAATTTTTTGAGCAATGTACCATATGCGACAAGGAGTGAATAAGTGAATGAATGTAACATATTCTACCCCTAATTTAAGAATTCAAGTACCACCTATTTAAGATCCTTCATATATCTGTCAAGTACCCTATGAGAAGTGAGAAAAAGAGGGGTTGAGTAATAGTCTGATAATATTGTTGCCATTTTCAAGTTTTGCATTGTTCATTGCACCCCAGCCAAGACCACAGAAACGCTTTGGTTGGACAATTTGGGTTTATTATTCATTGCAGAAAGAGGGGATGCCTGCTGGGGAAGTCTTAGGGCACCACAGTGGAAAGATACTACAAAGAATTTATCTGAGGATTTGGATTCCTGAGGTTGATTTGGGGAAGATGTAAAGGGACTTTGCTCTGGATTGAATGCCCTCAGGATGTTGAAGTCTCTCAGCTATT
The DNA here is from genome assembly GCF_000260355.1 of Condylura cristata. NCBI lineage: Eukaryota > Metazoa > Chordata > Mammalia > Eulipotyphla > Talpidae > Condylura > Condylura cristata. The sequence continues at coordinate 36,516,639 of NW_004567122.1, read as the reverse complement.
TGGTGTCTAAAAAGGTCTTACTTAGAAAGAAGGAGTCCTATATATTCTATGTTTTCTCCTATTCAAATGTTAAATTTATAAAGTAGGCACAATAAGAGATTAACAATAGAAATAATAATAAAGAACAATTATAACTATGGAAAAATAAACATTATGTGGTTGTGTCACCTGTCTCAAAATAGCACAGTGTTTTTGTACCAAAGCTAAGTCAAACTGCAGAAAGTGAAACCATGGATGAGGGAGGCTGCTGTATGAGAGACCTTGCCTGAGTTCAGCCTCATATTCCACTGAGCTTTCTCAAAACAGCATTATTCTCTCAAGGCTTCCAAAACTCAGAGAAAGCAAGCAGAAACACACTACCAAGGACAGGGACACAAGGGATCTCCAGTTGCAAGGGTCTCGGTCACAGGTCAACTCATGGTATCATCATTTTGATGACCTCTTTCAGCAGCTAGATTGAAGATGTTTGGTACTTTGTGGTTTTGCCTGTTTGAAGCGTGATTGTGGTGTAGTCTTGTCTTCATGGTGATTCATCATGGTGGCCGCGTGCCTTTGATGGCTGATGTTCCGTGAAATCGTTCTTGTTGGATAGGATATCATGGCTTAGGGTGAGCGGGAGTCCAACCTGCCGCAGTGCCTAGTCTGCTCCCCGATATTGTAGCCTGTTTTTCTCTCATTTCAACATATGTTAAATAATCACTTGTTTTCTCATTTCCTGATTGTAAACTATATTTGAGCATTGACCTGCCATGATTATCACTAAGAAGCCAGAGTCTACCCAAGTCTTTTGGTCTTCACACTTCAGCACTGAACACTTAAAGCATATTGACTGAATATAGGAATGAACCATCCAAAGGAGACTGTGACTTGCTTAAAGACAAGAGTCACTTTCTTTTTGGTGATGTAGTCCTATCGCATGTCATTAAATTGAACTGACTTCAAGAGAAGTTTTCCATAGCATAAAGTTTATTGATTTTTTTTAATAAGGTAATATAATGAATTCTACTTCCTGAAGGAATGATGACGCTTAATTCAAATGACTTCTCTCATGAAGAACAAAAGGGAAACCATGTCACAATCAGCACTTTCCTTTATGATGAATTGAAAGATTGAATTCCAAAGCTCTATGAAAAATTGATGGACACATTTAGTGATTATTTGTATGAAAGATGATCCTTCTCCCTCTTAGAATAGTGGTGCTACAAAGGAGCTTCACCGGAGGAGAGGCCTTGTTTTATAGACTCCTGACTTATAAGTAGCCCACAGCTACTCAGGTTTCTCTCTCCCCCAACTGTTCCATCCACCCTGGGGAGTCCCTTACTTTGTAGGTACATTGAAAAATTACTTAAACCTCTTGGCAAATATGTAAGCCTGTATGTTAAAGAAGAAAGGGAAAACAATGACTTCCTGAGAATATCTTTTAACTTTTCTGCCATTACTGTGTCAATCCTCCAAGAACCTACTTACCAGTCTTTCATTTAGCAAGTACTTATCATCCTCAGTTGGTATCCAAAATTGTTAAATGCTAGGAATAAATCACACACTGCCTTTTGACTTCCTGGGGCTTATGTTTGGTGACAGGACAGTAATCATGAAATAGAAAAATAAAATATCTGCAAGGTACTTTTATAAGAATTAAGAAGGAGACAGTAGCATCTTAACCTGAAAACTATTAGAGGTAAATCTATTTTAAGTAGCATGTACAGTGAGGGCCAGCATCTGGAAGGAGGAGATCTATAAGCTGAAACACATAGGAAAATACCAGCCCTGTGAAAAGCATGGAAAAAATGTTTTTGTGGGAGAGCACAGTTTGCTCACAGGTCCTGAAACCGAGAAGAAATATGTGTATTGGAAATTATTGGGAAGAAGAGTCAGTGTGGTCAAAGTATAGTACAAGTAAAGCAATAAATTTAGGTGAGACTTGGGTTTTAGAGACATCCCAGAGCATTTTACCAGAGGGGGATAAATTGAGGCAAGGTCTTTAACTTGAGCACTGAGTCTCATTGCTTTAGTATTACCTTTAAAAGGATGACTTCTTTCTTACAGCTGTGATTTTCAAATATTTTAGGAACAGGACCTTTTTTCCCACAAAAATCTCATATTAAAATCGAATGTTTAAGCCCTCCCGGGTGGTGCAGCGGGTTAAAGCACAGCACAAGAAGCTAAAACCACTTCCGCATGAGTTGGATTCCCGCCTGCCCCACAGGTGACCCACATGGCGCAGCAGACCTCTCCTGACCCGCCCGCTGCTCCCCTCAGCAGTGTACTTGTCAGTCAGCCTGTTCTGCTCCCCACTCTTGTCTCTGGTGAATCCTCTTATCACCCCTGCACCTCTGGCCTGTACCCCAGCTCTGTATGTATAAATAAATAAATCTTTAAAAAAAAATTTAAAAATCTAATGTTTAAGTCAGATAATGGGAGTTTCTCTGTTGGCATTGAACTTGGGACTCAAAATCCCTAAGATCTCTGTTATACTCCCCCCACCTTGGATTCCCAGTAGAAATGAAATTCCAATGGTGATGCTTTTAATTGATACAGTTACACCTTGAGGAATTCACACATACCTCCAAAATAAAATAGAAGAGTTATCACGCAGCTACACATTAGATTCTTAGAAGAGCTTTCTGTTTTGGAGTTTATGTTTTCACTTACATTTTAGCGAAGCAGTACACACAGGAGTTAGGATATGTGATGTTATTAGAGGCACATATTGGGCTGACTCTTATGGAGCATGTGTGTTTCTCTTGTACAGACTTCCTTTGATAATACTCACATACAAATTCCTAAAGCAAAAACCCAAAGGTTAAACTTTATCCTACTGTCACCTCTTAAGGGCTTCTAATATAAACGCTTAGGTATTTCATTTTGTGGAGAGAGAGGATGAGAAAATGCCTTCTTGTAAACCACAAACATAAAAACTTCCTATTTTAAAGGAAGTCTTGGGAGTTCCCACTTTGAAAGGTAACTGAGATGATGCCTCCCAGAGTCCCTGGCTGGGGAATATAGATTGTGATTGTGAGAAGGGCGGAAGAACATTCTGGGAGGCACACAGAGGATGGTAACCACGGTCCAAGAACCAGCACCACCACAACTCGGGTAGGTGCTGAGGAATCAGTTTAGTTCATCAAAACTGGCCTTGAGTGGGCATGTGGGTAGACACTCCCTGGGTGGTCTCACTCTGGCCTTGGCTACAGTTCAGTTGTCTGGGGATGAGGAGGCTGAACTAGTGCAAGAGTTACCAGGGCCAGATTGTCACGGTCATCTTCCCATTAGTTTTGTTTCTTCATAACTACCAGAATTAGAGTATGCTGGAATTAGAAGAGCACTTTGGTGATGGGGTATTTGTCTGTAGGCAGAATGGAGAAATTTCTAGTGATGAACAGATTAGGGAAGAGCTGCCATCATTTCCTACTGCAGTGGTTAAGCTGACAAGATATTCATATATTCAGTGTATCAGGCTACAGACCTGGCTACCAAACTTCAGTGGCACACGTGGCTCAACACAGTGTTTCTCAAATTTTGGTCACTTGGTTCATGAGCTCTCGAAAAATCATGTCATTTTCTTTCAAAAAGATTTTTCATGAATGTGCTGCCTCTCAAAGCCTGACTACTCACCTTAGATTTTTCTTAAATATGAATATCCATAATTATCTTGGTTTTGAAGTTGTGATTACATTTTCTAATATGTATTAAAAGAAGCTATAACTTTTGCAATAAAAGCTTTTCATTAGCATACTAACTAAAATCATCACTAATACTATTAGAAGGTTCTCAAATCACTCTTCCAAAAAGACTGTTTTTGTCTCTTATCTCTCTATGTTTTTCCATTTAATGGTTCCACCTACTAAAGGCCAGCACAATCAGCCAGGGGCCCAGCAGGTGCCGACAGGCAGGTGGGTGAGCACAGCCTTCCCCACCCCATCTCTATGCTGCCAGGCCCTGGCACTGCAACTCCCAGCTTATGGTCAACCTGGCTTCCTAAAGGGGAGTTTCTGCAAGGGGCAAGGAAGAGAATGAAACTGAGAAAAAGAGTAGAGTCAAGGACACAGATACTTGGCTTTACTTTTCTGGCTTTACTGCTTAGGCAGGCAGGATAACTGGACTCCTGAGACACTGTGCCAGCTGCCATCTCACTGATGGATTCTGCTTGGGTGGCACATTTTGAACATCGGCTCTTCTCTCTCAGTTCTCTGGGCCCTGTGCAAATTCTTGCTGTGTGTCCTGCTGGGAAGTTTCTGGGTTATTTGTTCTTCTGGGGGCCTGCTTTTGAACCTTGGCTGTTCCCTTCTGGCTACTGCCCATTTGACAGGTGAGTACACACAGAGAAATGGTCGATTTCGATTTGATGGGGAGTCTCTGTTTTGAAAGCCTTCTCTCCCCCACTTCCTTCTTTCACCTTTGAACCTCTCACCAATTAAATATCTTTGAGCACACTACAGCTTGCTTACTTTGTTTTTATGTATGCAGGTGGCACAACCCTTTAGGAAGGGCAATGTGGGTTTTTCTCCTAACAGTTCAGGATCCCAGAGTACCTCTCAGTTTTTTCTGGTACCAGGTCTATCTTGTTTGTTCACTAAGACTTTACCAAAGAATTGATTCTTCAGTGGGGTTTTCTTAAAAGATGAAATGACTTATAAAATTGGATATGGATATGGAAAGAATGTTAATTCATCAGAGGGAAAAAAGCTTACAAAAAGACAAGATTGGACTAGCATGCACTCAACAATAGTTTAAGTTGACTGGAACCTGAGGGAAGTGAAGGAGGATTCTCCCCTAAGGGAGAAGAAAGGGTTGAGGAGCTGTGTAGGGCATGCAAAATGCTTATCCTGAGGCTACCAGGAGGCCTTGTTTTAAGGAGGGAGATGTCTCATCAGCTTTTCATTTCAGAAGCATATTCTTATAGTTGTGGGAAAGATTCATGCAGAGATTAACAGACTTTATTTAGATAGTAAATTTTTTTGAACTTTAAGCTATATGGTTTCTATTGAAACTACTTGATTCTATAATTGCAGCTGGAAAACAGGCAGAAACAGGCTTGTCTGTGTCCCAGTAAAACTGTACTTTCAGAAACAGGTGACCATCCTTTGTCAACATCTGGGTCAGACCAAACACAAGGTAGCCATCAAATGGTCATGACAAGAACATGTCAAGTAATGCAACAGATTTGACTGGAGGCAAAAAGGATAATTTTAGAGGGAGGGAAATATTAAAAAACAAAGATTAGGAGCTTTGTAAGTGGTATATAAGGAGATGAAGGGTAGGTAAGGAACAAGGATGCCTTCCATTTTCTCTCAGCACCTACGTGACAGAGATGTATAGATTGGACTATATGGATTCCCACTATGTAACTCCAAATGACATATTTGAATAATATGCTAATGGCATATTAGCAGTTCCGTATGGCTTAATATGTTGTTTCAAACTGATAGGACTATAATAGACCTTAGAATGACAAAATCATTTTCACGGAATTAGTAGAAACTTACCTTAAATGCACACTCAACAAAGAAATCTGAAACAAAAAAAAAAAGTTCAGAGAAAAGATCAAATAAAACAATATAGAGTTGAGGGCCCTCCCTGGTGGCGCAGCGGGTTAAAGCACAGCACTAAGAAGCTAAAGCCACTTCTGCATGAGTTCGATCCCTGCCTGCCCTGGAGGAGACCCACAGGGCAAGGCAGACCTCTCCTGCCGGCCCGCTGCTCCCCTCAGCAGTGTACTTCGTCGATCTGCCTGTTCTGCTCCCCACGCTGTTTCTGGTGAATCCTCTCACCCTCCACATCTCTGGCCTGTACCCCAGTTCAGTATGAATAAGTAAATAAATCTTTAAAAAAATATATGTAGTTGAGATGTGAACAACTAATTAGGCCATTTAATGATCACATGTAGATTAATAACTATCCCCACTCTGTCCCTGGTGAATCCTCTCACCCTCCGCATCTCTGGCCTGTACCCCAGTTCAGTATGAATAAGTAAATAAATCTTAAAAAAAATATATGTAGTTGAGATGTGAACAACTAATTAGGCCATTTAATGATCACATGTAGATTAATAACTATCAAATATAGAAAAATCGGTGACTCTTTCACCCAGGGCTTATCTGGCCATGCCTGATTTGAAAGCACTACTTCCTTCCTCTTTTCATGCCAGGGTCATTTAACAACCCTTCTGAAAATTCAGCCTTAGCCCATTGTTAGTTTAAAGATGACAGGGGATTCAGGATATCACTCATAGCTGTGTGGCTTCAAGACATTGCGTAGACCTACTTTAGAACGATGTCTAGGTGTTGACAGTCATCTGACTACCTGGTTCCGAAATTTTAGATTATCTGCCAGTTTTTGATCATTCCCTGTGTTGTATGTCATCTTCTACCTGCTCATCTTCCTTTGTTTGGATTCTTGTGTCAACAACTGCTTACCAGCCTTTGAGAAGTCCCTCTCATCTTCATATTGTATGTTGTACTTCACAACATTGACTATACTCAACTGCTCCTCCCCCTTGACCTGGGCCTGCAGATGAGGCTCCCCTCACTAGACAGCAGGTACATTTTCTCACTTACCTTGCAGTTGTCATTTTGTTGGAGTTAATTAGGAAGAAATGAGCCCTCTTGAGGTTTTATATCATTAGGCTCTTTCTAATTGTGTTCCATGTCACAGAGTCCTAACTGTGGTTAGTTTAGAAGGTGTGTGTGTGTGTGTGTGTGTGTGTGTGTATTTGTGTGTATTCACATACACAGCGTGTGCAGGAATATGGAAAGAAAGCATTACAAAGGAGGAAATAGGAAATCATCAACTCAAAAGAGTGGACAATTTGTCAAATATTGAGTACGCACATCATAGAGCATCCCTTAAATATCTCAAGTCTGAAATTGCCATGGCAGAGTTTTTAGAATATCATGGGGAAAAATCAAAAAGGTATCACCCACTGATAGTCATTCTTGTTGAGGGGGTACATTCTTCACCACTTACAGAAATGTCAACTTTTCAAAAATCCTTATATCATGAAACAGTTACATTGCTATTACTTCCCTTGCAAGTTCAAATTTTTTCTCCCTCTGTGCCCACCCCTCCCCCAACCAAAGTTCTTCGACTAATCCTTACATGAGAAATAGTAAGCAGCCAAGATAGCCACAAAGAGAGTTTTCGTCTTTTCCATAAGGAGCAATGACTCATCCATCAGGGTTCTTTCTGTCAAGAACTTCCTAGCAGGTTCTCAAAGACTCAGTTTTCTTTATGCCCCATTATGAGATCCGCAGGCCACATTATGAAGTCACTTTGCAGATGATCCATTTATATGTGACATCTAGGGCAAAGTATTCCGGTCACAAAAGAACAAGCATGATTTAGTATTCATTTGATAATTAAATTATTATTTGGGTCCATAGAATGTACCACTAAACAAATGTGGGAAAAAATGAAGTTAGAATAAGTAGTTCTGGGGAACTTAATCAACATTTACACAACTGTATTCAACATCTGTTCCCCCAACCCAACAATTCTGATTGACTAGGTCCAGCAGGTTCAGTAGGCCTCTCTCTCTCTCTCTCTCTCTCTCACTCACACACACACACACACTTAAATTGCATAGTGGATTCATCTCTTTATATGAGAACTCATAGATTAGGAGAGCACAGTATTAATACTAAAGGGCTAATTTGCTGAGTCCTTTTCCTCCCTACAGACAATTGTTCTGTCTTATTTGAGCAATCCATGTATCCTTTATTATTACCCTATCTCCTCTCTGCGTCTTTCTAGCCACAGTATCTGTTATCTCATATTTAACATAAAATGTAGTAAATTACCAGGAGTTATACATGGAAATTCAAATCCATTGATGCATAATTTCTATTGTTATACATGGCTTGCTGGGAAGCAGCTTAGAAGTCATAAAAAATCAGTAAGTTATATTGAAGGTTGTCTTATGGCCAAGTAAAATGGGCTTAGTTCTTAATCCCAGAAAGGGAGTACAGTTCAGTTAGAATTTCTTACTCATCAGTATTTCATCTAGGGGAGTTTCTGATATCAAATGGAAGTGATCCTACTGCAGGAATAACAGTAGTATATACCTCTGAAGTTTAATTCATTAAATTAAATAATTTATTGAACTAACTACTAGAGTATTTGCTATATTAGCTATTGATGTTTATTAGTTCTGCCTTAATTCTGGAACCTCACCTTATCACAAACTCTGATATTAATTTTTTGACTATGGGAAAATTAAGTTAAAAAAAATCATACTCTCAGTCCTTTTAGCAACCAGTGCTTATTCCTTTAACCCTGGCCAGCCTTTAGGAACCCATTATGGAGGAAAGATTAGTTTATTAGGATGTTTAATCATGCAGAGCAATTAAGATACAATCTCACTCTTAAAGAGGTACATGCTCTAGTGGTGAAGCTTTTATAAATAGCACAAGAACATAATTACGTTTCAGTGTGACAAATAACAGAAAAAATATCTCTCTGTAACATGGAGGTAGCATTGGAGTAGAGTAAGCCAGTAAGCACCAATGAAGTTTTAGTGAAGGGATGGACAACAGATCTTCAGTCACATTTTCAGGATAAGGTCCAGGTCTTTTAAAGCATTTGCACAGTGTCCCAGCCTAGGGATTATTCAGCCTATGATGGCCTGTGATACATGTTTTAAGTATTTATTTTTATTTATTTATGTGTATAAGAACTAAAGTATAGGCCAGAGGTGTGGGGGGTGAAAAGATTCACCAGAGACAGAGTGGGGAGCAGAACAGATGGATCCACTGAAATCTACTGCTGAGGGGAGCAGCTGGCAAGACAGGAGAGGTCTGCTGACTGGGGATTGAACTCATGCCACAGTGGTGTTGATAAGCTTGATAGCACTGGGGCTCTATCCCCTGTGCCACCAGAAATGGCCTGTGGTTGGTGTTCTTTCAAATGCCTTAATGGGAAGTTGTGTATTTTTGTTCCCATTAGAGTCAGAACACCCTGCTAACTTCTCTGACCTATAATGGTGTGATTTGCTCCAACAAGAGGCTTGACAGTCCTGTCACTCATGCAGTTAAGGGAGTGGTGGTAGATACAGTGGGATTGGGGAGGGGGCAGCGAGAAACCACAGCCTAAATTAGAGCTACCCACTGTGCTTAGTAAGCAAATGTGGCACACACACAAATTTTTGTTAAATATATATTTAAATCTGTCATGTACCATTTGCTGATTATGGGCCAGATACAATATCATGTATATTAATTCATGCCAATCCCTAAGTAGTAACTCCCATTTGGATACACAGGGAATTGAAACTCAGAAGTTGAACCCTTAAGCAGAGTGGAAATCTCCTTTGACCTTAGAACATTCAATTTCCAAAGCTCCCCATCTTTACCTTTATATTATACAGGCTTCACAGATAATCTCTGTCTGACAGGAGGATTAGGTTAAATTCTAAAGGTGTGACAACAAGCAGATGGTAGTTTAGGTAATTTGTAGCTCTCATGAATGAATACGAAATAATTAACCCCAAGACCAGCAGTCAAAACAGAGGTGTGGCTGGTTGACAGGTGAATGGCACAGCAGAAAGGGCAAACGTTGAGGATGCATGCCACATGTTTCAGTTCTAAAAATGAGAAATGGAGGAGCAGAGCAGCAAGGAGCACAATCTAGAAGTACAAAGAACAAGAAGGCGGTGGGTGATGGCTGTTCAGAGTGAAGGGGGACTTGTGGATGGAACCCAGGATTCAAAGAGCCTGCGGAATGAGATTCAGGAACTGGGTGAAACATAAAGCCAGGCTGGCTCTTTGCTGAGTCAAGCAGCACTGAGGTGGGCCGGGCCTGTTTATGAGCATGAGCTGCCTCACATCCTGGGAAAGGAACGCCTTAGAGTCTGCGAGGAAAAGAGATCAACTTCCTGAACTTTCTTGAAGCATCTGTTGGAACTATTGTAGTTCTTTTTTTGTATTTAAGCAGGTGTTCTTTGAAAACCTACTTTATACTCAGAGTTCCTTTCTTAAGAAATTCTGTACAGTTTTCAGGATGTGTCCGTGTAGATATGTTTTGTTAAGACATGTATTTCCATTTCCTTGATCTATACTCTTACTGTTAATTAAAATTCTTGTCAGTGTTTCAGTTTGACAACATAAGTTACTTGTTCCAGAAGGATGAGTTTATTGCATGTAGTAATGCCCGCTTGGTTTAAGTGTGAGGAAGAACTAATTAAAATGAAACAGTGAGATGTTTTTGGAATCTGAGGTTTCAGTTTAAGCAACAGGTTTTGGCAATGTATTTAAATTTTTTATTTTATTCATCTATCTTTGCAATTTCCTTTTCATGTTACAAAAAAAGGATTTACAAGGTAGTGTTGTAAGAGATGACTATAGAGACAGGAATGTAACAGGAGTTTTAGGCTGTGGGTGTGCAGGTAACGCCATGTCAGTCACTCTCCCACAATTCTAGAAAAGCATTCTTTACTCTTTCTTATTTGTGTGTCTATTAATTCTTTTCATAGGAATTTGCAGAAGAATTCAGAGTTTGGGTTGGTGTGGAATATCAGCAACTGCTTTCCATGCTAATGCCACAGGAGCTGATCAGGAGTTGACATCTGACTTAGGGTCTGCTTACTTACTTGTTGATAGAAGTCACATTCAACTCCCTTTAATTGAATTCAGTCACTTTATAAAATATTAATGGAATATTTGTGGTTTGCCAAATGTGTATTCACAATGTAACAAAAGAGACAGATGGTTACAAAGATGAGAATAAATAAGGTGCCTAACTAGGAGAAGCAATGCATGGGAGAAGCCTTGGAGAGAAGACAGAATGTTAGGGCTGAATCTTTTAATGAAAAATGCAAAGTGGAGAGTGAATCATACAAAGTGGGTTAATTGTGTGCAAAATTGCAGAGTCCATGGAAGGTTCTAAGAATGAGGACCAGTTCTTACGAAGTTGTGAATGCAGAGAGCTAAGACTGGAAGACAGAGATGGGAGGCACAGATGCGGTGTGGGTAGTGAGACACTAAGCTGGGAGATGACAAGACTAGATTGTGTTTTAGATACATCATTCTAGAAGGGGCAAGAAAATAATGTGGGGTGTGGGTATAGGAGGCGTGGGAAGAAGAGTTGGTTGAAAAATATGCACTGGCAGATAAGTCTCTGTGCTTATGTGTCACACTGAGCCTACTATTCTCTGCTTCTCACTGCCTAACCCTCATCTCCACTCCTTGTGCCACCTGGCCCCCAGCTTCCTTTGCCTGACTTCTACCATCATTTGGGCTTCTGCTTGTATATCATTCTCAATGGTGAAAAGTTGAAAGCCTTCTCTTTGAGATCTGGAACAAGACAAGGATGTCCACTCTCACCACTGCTTTTCACTGTAATACTGGAAGTCCTAGCCAGAGCAATAAAGCAAAAGAGAGAGCCATCCAAAAGATCCAAATATACATAGAGAGCCCTAAAACCTCTACTGAAAAACTGATTGAAGTAATAAACCAATTTAGAAGAATAGCAGGATACAAAATCAACACACAATAATTAGTAGCCTCCCTATAAGCAACAACCAGTCTGAAGAAGAAGAAATTTTAAAAACCATCTCATTTATATTTATTATACTAAAAAAAAATCAAATACCTGGGAATAAACCTAACAAAGGAGGTAGAAGACCTATATAAAGAAAACGATAAAACATTGCTAAAAGAAATAGAAGATGACACAAAGAAATGGAAAAACATTTGCTTATGGATTGGAAGAATTAATATTATCAAAATGGCCATTCTTCCAAAAGCAATTTACAGATGCAACACAATTAAAATAAAAATCTCAATAGCATGGGGGAAAAAATGTACAAAATGATGTAAAAATAAACTTTTGTAATAAAAAATATTAATAAATAAAATCTCAATAGCAGGGACTCACTGATGTGTAGGGGTTACAGTTTCAGCACTATCAGTCTATCACCAGCCACTGTGGCATGAGTTCAGTCTGGCTAGGGAGCTGACCCACAGGGTATAGCAGACCTCTTCTGTCTTGCCTACAGCTCCCCCAGCAATGTATTTCAGTATACCCACACATTCTGCTCTCCACTCTGTCTCTGGTAAATCCACTGACCCTCCACGTTTGGCCTACACCCCAGTTCTTTTATGCATAAATAAATTAAAAAATCTCAATGGAATTCTTCAAAGGTATAAAATAAATATTGCTGAAATTCATTTGGAATCACAATAAAAACCTCAAACAGCAAAAGCTCTCCTGACTGAAAGAAGAATGGAGATATCACACTCCTGGACTTCAAACTATACTACAAAGCCATAGTAATTAACATATTATGGTACTGGAACAAAACAGATGCACAGACCAATGGCAGTGAGTTAAGGAGGTCTTTCTTGTTCCCCCAATCTAAGTTAACCTAATTTCATTTAGATTGATATTTTGCTAATATTCTTCGCTATATGTTTTTTAAAGGTATAATTTTTTGAGGTATAATTGACTCACTGGCTTCAGATGTGCAACATAATGATTTGATACTTGCATATATTGCAAAATGATTACAATAAACCTAGTTAACATCCACACCACACATAATCACAAACATTTTTTCCTTGTGAAAAATTTTAAGACATACTCTCAGCAATCTTCATATATACAATAGTGTTATTAACTGTGGTCACTGTATATTACATCCCTGGGACTGACTTACTTTGTCTTTATCTTTTGATTCTCTTCCCTCATTTTCTCTCACCAATTCCCCACCAATTCCCCACGTTTGGTTATCACCCATTTGTTCTCTGCATCTATGGACTTGTTGCTTATTTTCTAATTTAGATAATTTTAAACTTCACATATAACAAAGATCACCTGGAGTTTATCTTTCTCTTACTTTGCTTAGTATAATGCCCTCAAGTTACATCTATATCATTACAAATAATGAGATTTCTTTCTTTAAGTATGTATATGTTCTGTGTGTGTACCTGTGTGTCTCAAAATTTCTCTGTTTACTCTTACATAGTCTTAAAGTGTCTTGAAAAGAGGATTAATTTTTATATTTGTTTATTCACTGATGCCTTTCTTAGCATCTAGCAAAAAATGGATATTTAATCAATATTTGGTGAAAAGATCAAAGAAGTCTGACTCAGTATATTCAATTTCTTTAAAGTGATTCTTAAAAAAGCATTTTTTTAAAGTGGTCCTACATTAATCAAGAGATAGCAACAGAAGCAATAAAAAGCGAAAGAGAGAACTTATTACATAAGATAACTACAGCAAACACTGTTCTACTTAATTTCTTTGGAAATTAGCACAAGTCTTTTTGGTAGAAAGTCTCATTCCCTGAATCTCTAATGAATTTGTAAGATCAGAACATTGATTCTATTTTCTCTTCCTTCTTCTTTGCAGAAGAAGGTTCTTTGCATAGTAAGTTCTCAATTAGCATTAGGTTTTAGGAAACTCTACTTATTGAAAGAATGTGTAACAGAAACAGGTCCTGCATAGCATCATCTTAATCAATGTAAGCTTATATTTGGTGTGCTTCATAAGTTCATGCTTTATAAATTAGTTAAATAAAATTTAAATAAATTAAGTTTGACTTTTGTCACATGTGAGCAAGAAAATCATGGGATTTTTTTCTCATTAATGTTATAAAGAAAGCTGTTGAAAGAATTTGATTCATGAACCTGTAATATTAAACATATATACATATATATACATATATATATTTATATAATGTGCTGCTTCTATAACCCAATTTTACTAAAGATACTTGTATATTCTCCATTTTTTTGATGCTATTGCCTTGCAGATTCTTCCACAACTTATGTTTCAAGCTTTTAATTATAATTATACACTTATAAGTAAGATCAACTCTGTTCTATTGACTATTGTTTGCTTTGAAACAAACATTGACACAAAGTTGGCATTAATAGATGTGTTAATTGAATAGATGCAAAAAAAATTTACAAAGATACGGAAATCACACTCTATTCATTAAGAAACATAGACTGCAATAGTGGGATAAACTAAGTGTCAACACCTAGCCTGTAGGGAATGAAAACCCTGGAGACTTCAACTAATACATGGGAACTTGCACACATTTGCCAACCATAACAGGCTGTTGGGTAAGAGGTAGTCAGAGAGCAGCTTAAAACCAGGGCAATATTCAGTGTCTTAACCACAAGAGACAGCTAGCATAATAGTGTTTCTGAGTTTTTTGTTTGAAGTCTCACTCTTTACATGTTTCAGGAATACGCAGAACTAAGTGATGTACAAGATATATCTTTCTGGTCCACACAAGAAGGCACCCACTTCAGGGTCTTTGATTTCCTGGTTCTCACTATATTCTGAATTGGATCCTTTTCTCTGTCATGGCCCTAGATGGTCTATTGGACATCATTCAAAAGTAAAGCAAATCTAGGACATTCAACTCCCAAAATAAAATATATTTGTTTCATTCAATTCTACTTTATTCTATAAATAAAGAAATAGTGGTGATAAGACAGGTATTGTGGCATGGTTTAAATGGGAGAAGAGATGTGTTTCTTTTGCAAGATGCATCAGAAGGTATTTTGGATTCACAAATAGATTCAGCACTTTCCAAAACGCATGAATCTAAGTTTGTTGTCACTTTTCCTGTGGAGAGAAAATAACAACAGATGAGATGCCACAGGCATTTGACTAGTAACCAGCTTCACCAATGTACTCCCCCAAATGTACCCAAGTCTTTCCACTTACTGATATTTTTTAAAGGAATTACTTCAGTTTAGAAATATTTCTGCAACTGGTGCTGATTGCGTAAGAACAATGCTCATTGGACCTGCCAGGTGGTATAGGGATTAAAGTCTCAGCAGTATCAGCTATCACCAGCCACTGTGGCCTGAGTTTGGCCTGAGTTTGATCCATGAGGGAGTTACCCATATGGTGCAGCAGACCTCTCCTGTCTTGCCCACTGCTCCCCTCAGCAGTATATTTCAATAGATCACCTGTTCTGCTCCCCACTCTGTCTCTGGTGAATCCTCTCACCTCTGCACCTTGGACTGTACCCTGGTTCTTGTATGCACAAACAAATAAAATAAATATATATTTTTAAAATGTTCAAAATGCATCATAACCTTTAGTTTATGTTCCTGAGAACATATTTTAACATATCCTTTCATTTACAGGAAACTCATATTTAGAAAACTCTTCATAAAAGGTTGTTATTACTTACCTTTAAATTAAAGAAGAACCAAAGCAACATGCCATATGCAATAGATGCTTTTTTTCATTCGTGAGTGTTTTAAAAATACTTAAAATGAACTATGTTTCTAGAAATTGCAGTATGTATATAAACCATCATTTTGTTTTTTTGAGCTGATGCTATTATCTCCCATAGAAGATTATTTTGTAATCTTTAATTTTCTTATGGCTATTTGATTTTCTAATTTTAATCTTTGTTATAACTTTGACATGTATTTTTTTTTACAAAATCATACTTTGAAATAGAACAGGTTCTTTAGGTTTTTCAGGTATTTTATATCAATCATGGAGGGGGGCAATCACTAACATATCCAAATTTAGTTGTTTTGTTGAACTATAAAGAGGGTTCAAACTATAAACATGGGCTGGTATGCCTGGCAACAATGTCAGAGGCATTCCTTGTCTCTGGAAGTAATGAAAGATAGTGAGAAATGACTTGTGACTTTCATGTGGAGGGAATTTAAGCACAGATTCATAGGTGGAAGTTGAACTAGATGAGTCTTATGTTTCCTTCCAACTTAGAGAGTCTGGGATCTGATTCACTTTTCCTGCCAGAATATGCAGGGATAGAAGACACTATAATGCCTATAAAGTAAAAATTTATAGGTTAATGTGAGGTGATTCATATATCCTTTAGATCCTACTCTACTTCTTCTAGCTAAGGTATACCTAACATATAATCTTACTTTAAATATGGAAAAGAATCATTTCAATACTTACTCAACTTCACGACAAAAGAAGCAATCATTGACATATGTTTTACCATCAGATCCACAAATGGGTGCATACATTTTAGGACAAAATTTCATTTCATGTGGTAACGTTTTATATTTACTGCAGTCAATCTGAAAATGCATATTAAAAAACCTTCAGTTGCTTCAGAGAAATTATTACTCCCAGGATTTAGGTTTTGCTGGGCAAATTTACAGGGTTCTCAGTGCATTTGTTTCTTATTTCAATTGCCTATCCTTGAGATATATCAGTTTTAAAGACTTTTTAGATCAAATGTAAATTCATGAGTGATATACTTATTTACAATAGCTGGTAAACAATTCATAACTTATTTAGAAGTAGAATATTGCCCACTAGATTGGGTTCATGCTTCTGTTCTCAGTACACATGCCCACCATTCAATGACCCCAAAGGAGTACTCAGATGAAGGACCAGCTTTCAACATCTCCTGTTATTTCTCTCTTTTACTTAAAAAGTTTTATCTGAATGTAATTGTGAGGTGTATTGTAGGGGTAATATCTATAGTTTTTTTTGTTGTTGTTTATTTGTTTTTAAAGATTTATTTATGCATGCATGTAGAACTGGGGTGCAGGCCAGAAGTGCAGGGGCAGTGAGAGGATTCATCAGAGACAGAATAGGGAGCCTAACAGGCCGACTGATGAAGTACACTGCTGACGGGAACAGTGGGCGGGTCAGGAGAGGTCTGCCACACCATGTGGATCACCTCCGGGGCAGGGATCAAACTCATGCTAACGTGGCTTTAGTTTCTTAGTGCAGTACTTTAACCTATTTCACCATCAGAGAGGACCCACATCTATAGTTTTAAGAGGTAATATGCCATGGCAACTTTTACCATCAATTACTAATAATAAATTACTAGTTAAACACTTCACCAGCACATAGACAAATCTATCATAACATTATAATTGAGGACCTCTGTTTGACATTTCTGGAGCAAAGTCAAGATAAAGTGTCGTCTGCAGGAGCAAAATGGACAATTATCAAGAAAGAACTTTCTGGGTTTTACACCTGTGAGCTAATTGAAGGTTGTGGACAGTAAAGTCAAACATATTGGAATTTAAATCCTGATTGTAAGACCCTGGGACAATGATTCCTCTAAGCCTTAGTTTCTTTTCTGCAAAATGATGATTGATGACAACGTCTTTATTACAAAGTTAAAAAAAAATCTATGTAAGTGAGAAGACATGCATAAAATGCTTATCACTATGTGACATGGAAAATATGAATTAAAAAATGTTATTATTTTTATTCCTTGGCTTTACTTTCAGAACCACATAATCCAGGTATAAACAGAAGATTCTATATTTCCAGCTCTTTGTCCCAGAATTCAAGATATCATTTTCACCAATTGTTGAATTCCTCTGCTTGGATAGCCTGCAGCATGCTCAGACTTAAAGGTGACTTCATCTCCCCTTAAGATATACCCATCCTTCATTCTATCTTCCTTAAGTTAATATATTCCATACTTTCTAAGTTTTATGGCAGAGAGTGCAGGCAACACAAAAACTAACAATGGACCTAAGATCAGAAAGACTTCAGAAATATACTCACTGTGACCAGCAAACTACCAAGGCTTAATATCAACTAGCCTTTCCATTCTCACCCTTAACTTAAGTTGAAATCAGACCTGCCCATTTCCAAATATTTTTAACCTGATTATTTCCTTTAAAAGTTACAACAGGGCCCTCGCTGGTGGCACAGCAGGTTAAAGCGCAGCACTGCAAGAGAGCCAGCTGCCTTAGTGCGAGTTCAATCCCCACCCCGGGAGGTGATCCACGTGGCGTGGCAGACATCTCCTGACCCACCTGCTGCTCCCCTCAACAGTGTACTTCATCGATCTGCCTGTTCTGTTCCCTGTTCTCTCTCTGGTGAATCCTCTCAATGCCCCATACCTCTTGCCTGTACTCCGGTTCTGTATGCATAAATAATCTTCTAAAAAAATAAAAGTTACAAGGAAAGACTCATACAAGTGAAAGGAGCTGCTCAGGTCCCAGCGTCAAACAACTGAAAGCCAGAGCATGGATTATAACCCAAATCCCCAGCTGCTGGTTGAAAGCCTTGTCACCACACCTAGATTTACTCAGTAAATAGCAGTCATAAAGAAAGTCATTACCAAAATGAATCATGAAGGAAAGTTTATGTTAAAACTTCATTCTCTAAGCTAGACAACAAAGATGTGTGTGATCCATTTAAAAGTGATAAGGATCATGACTTGTCTTACCAAGTTTTCCTGCGTGCCCTTTTCAAACCTATACATTTAAGTTTCTCAACAATCTGTGAAACATGATCTACTGCCCATAGTCACATGATCAAAAAGCTGCCATCCAAATTAAGAAATCAACCCAAATCTCATGCCAGTTGTCTAACCACTTTGTTCTCCTACTTCCAAATCCAAAGATTCTTTCTACAGTTTTTGAAGAAAAACTTGTTTTGTTACTTAAAAACATAAATTTTCAAACATGTAAAAATTTCAGTAATATATAGTATCAAAAAATCTTCATGGATACTAACTTAACATTATATAAATTATGCTTTTAGAAGCAGCCTAAGTGCTCACTGACAGAGGACTGGGTAAAGAAGATGTGCTATACACATACATTGGAACCTCCTGTAGCTATAAGGAAAGACAAACATTTGCAGCAAAGTGAAAGGAACTTCCGTTATCTTCCACTTAGGGAGCAGAATTATCCAGAAAGACAGATAAATATTGCATGATTTCACAAATGTAGGTAATGTAAGGAAACAAAGCAGATGAACTGTAATTAAAAAAAAAGACAAAATTATGTAAAAGTAGAACTTGACTTAAAGGTAAATGTACTTATTAAAACAACTAGCAACAACAAATGTTGGCGAGGGTGTGGAGAAAAAGGAACTCTCCTGCACCGCTGGTGGGAATGCAAACTGGTCCAACCACTGTGGAAAGCTGTTTGGAGGTTTCTCAAACTGCTAAAAATGGAGTTTTCATATGACCCAGCAATTTCACTCCTAGGTACCTACCCAAAGGACACAAAAACATTAATTCTAAAGGACACCTGCACCCCTATGTTTATTGCTGCTCCATTTACAATTAGGAAGATGTGGAATCAACGTGAGAGACTCAAAATAGATAACTGAATCAAGAAGATGAGGTACATATATACAATGAAATATTACTCAACAATCAAAAAAGACAAACTCATGCCTCAAACATGGATGGAGCTGGAAGGGCTCATGCTTACTGAAATAACCCAGAAAGAAAAAGAAAAATACCAGATAGCTTCACTCACAGCAGGCATGTAAGGGATCAGAAAACAAACAAATAAAGCAATTGTAATAAAGTAGAAACAAAAAGCAATGAGCAACTATAAACCAGAGACATACTGTGGTGGTGGAGAGGGGAACAGGATCAAAACTGGAGTAGAAAGAACACATAGGACTATGGTGATGGCATATGGGTGAGTTGGTGCTGTTAAGTCCATAGGTATTATGCACAAAATGAAGAATGATGTAAAAATAAATACATAAATATATTTAAATGAAAGAAAAAGATATATGTACTGACCTTTCTGTATATGGCACCATCTACATCTGAAAGAAACAAAGTCCAGGGGAAATTAGAAAAACTTCATCTTATTAGAAAAGTAATCTGACTGATGTTTCAATTCTTACCTTCATAAAAGTTATAGACCTCTGCAGAGATGCATATTAGCATTATATCAAAAGTTGAAGTGTTTTATTCTTTCTTTTCTCATAATTAAAATTTAGGAAATGTTGGGGAGAAAAACAAGTGTGTTTAATTTTAGGGGGTATCTGCTGTTGAGTAGCAGGCATAGATGACAGAAGTTGAACCAGAGGTTGGAAATTCCAAGGTATTAGATTTTTTTTTTTAAGATTTATTTATTTGTACATACAGAATTGGGGTACAGGCCAGAGGCTCAGGGGCGGTGAGGGGCTTCACCAGAGACAGAGTAGGGAGCAGAACAGGCTGACTGATGAAGTACACTGCTGAGGGGAGCAGCGGGCGGGTCAGGAGAGGTCTGCCACGCCATGTGGTCACCTCCGGGGCGGGTGGGAATCGAACTCATTCGGAAGTGGCTTTAGCTTCTCAGTGCAGTGCTTTAACCCGCTACGCCACCAGGGAGGGCCTCCAAGTTATTAGATTTTAACTCAATAATGGAAGAATAATAATAGCTCATATTGCCAAATAATGGAATGGACTGTTTTGTGAAAAAAAGGAGGTCCCATAAGTGGTTATGTCTCGTCAAAGCAGAATTTGGACCGTCACTTCTCAAAGAAGTTACACAGAGTGTTTATATGGGAAAAATTTTGCCTTAGCTGAATATTTGAGTCCACTCAACCCCTGAAGTCATATGAATTAGTGCCATTTACTAGTGGAGAGTAGAAACTACATTCAAAAAAACATTCCTTAATAGCTATGTGACAAGTATAGCCCAGAATGTTGTAGACAGATGGTGGCATGAGCTATCAGAGCAGGGCTGCACATGAGGGAGATACTTACTGGAGACAGTCACAAGTGCCAGACTCACAAGGACAGCAAAGGTAGTTACTCTCATGGTGCTCAAGTGACCAAGGGCAGTCAGGCAGACACAGGGGTGGCTTTCCAGTGTCTGCCCCAGCCATGTGGGTCCTGCCTTATATGCTGTCAAAAGTTCCTGCTTCCATTGTGAAATAGCTATTTTCAGAAGCACAGACCTGGGAAATGTCATAACCTAATATAGGTTTGGGAATCCTTGATTGTGAAAGACATGATTGCATGTGACATTTGAATAGATAATAGGACTCAATAAAACTAACTTTAGTTCCTCACCTCTTTACATTATTAATATTTTGAATGCTTTCACATCTATACTCTTTGATCTTAACAAGTTTGTTAGAGTTAGTACTATGTTCTTTGTTTTACAGATGAAAAAGTGAAGTCACATGGAAGTTATGGTAGTGTTCTGGGTTTACTGCATATTTTTGGTTGCATTGTTTTTTCCTAGAAATAGACATCAGCATGGCAATTTTATGGTTTTTGACTCTTTTCCAGGTTCCCTTCTTTCATAGTCTCTTTTCCATTATCAAATGAGAAATGTTGCCAGTGGAGATTCCAGACTGGGCAGAGAACAGAGATATCTATACTCACCCAATTCTTGGTTCAGTAGAAGCAATGATTCAGATTCTTTAGCAGAGGGATGATTTTTTAAAAAATACGAAATTTGGAGAAATAGCTCAAAGGGTGTAACTCATGAACAACCCACTTCATTTACCTGCTACATCTCTGGTGGACTCTTCTTTATCAAATGCTTTTAAGAGAAGGGCCTCTGGAAAGCCAATAGTAAAGAGCTACATGACCACTTTAACCCAGAGTGGCTCTAGAGTGACTGCAGCGGCCTGAATCTTTGGCCATGAGTCCCCAGTCCCCAAGTGTAGGCTGAATGGTTCAAGAATGAGTTGTGAACTTTGCCCTCAACCATAGATGACATAGAAGTCACATGACAAATGGCATCTTCCACTGATGCAATAACTTTCAGTAGATGAGCCACCAACCATTTAGCTATGGCTTAAATAAGTTTAATTGTGCCTTCAGTAAGTCATATTTTACTTGGAATCATTAGTGAAGAGTACAAGAACACTTATTTTGTAATGTACCAACATCTAAGTAAACCAACTCTACAAGAAGGCCTTGGAAGAAGCTCTTGCAGTTTTGGTAGGTAAGGCTTCCCCTATTGCAAAGGCTGAGAGACTTAAACTCACATCTATTTCTCTTCAAAAGGATTAGGTCAACAGGAATTTATGTTGAAGTTGTCTTAGAGGTAGGCATCAGAAAATTACTGAAAGCTGAAACTGGGAGTTTTAAAGACCTGAATTCATTGCCAGCTCCATCATTTTCTACATGACCCTGTGAATGTTATTTAATTCCATAAGCCTTAGTTTTTAAATTTTCATTTGATCATCCAGTAAATGAATATGCACTCTGGTGTACAATTATGTTATAACTTGGATATACTATGCATAAGAAGGGACTTTGCCCCTGAACTCACTCTTTCAGCAAACTCTACTTGACCTAACTTAGACTTCTCTGAGTCCTGTTCTTAACTAGGCCTGGACCTTAGCATCAACACTAACACCTCCCTACCACTTCACATCTTTGGCTGGCCCAATCCAGTCTTAGCATAAACCTTGCTAAGTCATCCCCCTACCAGTGATACATAATATCCCTTGATAGCTGATCAAGTTCTTCATCCCCCGACTCTAGAGTTTAAGTCCTTGATCTGCCTTTCACAATTGTCTTGTTAATCCAGTTTAGTAAAAATCTTCCTGTCCTTGATATTACTTGTTAGTAATCCCCGCCCCCCCCCCATACTGGTCATTTCACTCTAGTCTTGGTTATAAATTCCCACTTGTGTTTGTCTTATTCACCATTGAACCCAATCTCTTTCCCCTACTGCAATTTCCCATTGCTTCCTTACTGCTTTAACAAGTATTCGATAATTTCTCTTAAATAAACTTAAAGAATAAAATTAATGATGGAACCATCATCATAAGTACATTTTAAATGAACTTATGTATGTGAAGCACTTACCTTTATAGGATCAGACACAAATAAGCTTTTGATAAATGTTAAGAGCAAATGGAATAATCTATTTGTTCGTTAATTAAAGATTAATCATCATAACTCACTTTATTCTAATATGTATTGGCTTTTGAATGTAGTCTTTCTGATCAAATCACTGAGGCCACCAGCGATGGTGAAGCCAACTGTTAAGAGAGTCAGATATGAACATACACCTGTGTGCTTCATTAACCACCAAAGTAAAATGGTAGCTCACAGTTGCAACATATTTATAAAGAGTACAACATATTTATAAAGAGGCATTTTGAGCCTGTCATTGAAGTAAGACCCAGAGACAATAAAAAGTTAGGTTGATAGCTATAAAAATTGAGGGCTGAGTCCACTGTTGGCTCAGATTCTTTTGTATGAAATAGTGTAAATGTGGATGAATGTTAGAGATTTCTATTTCAAGGTTTTAGTTCAAAAAGGGAATTGGGAGTTGACTTGAGGGGAATGAGCATTAGACTATAGAAGGAGCTCTGTGTAAAATGGAAATTGGGCTTTAGAGATGAGGTAACATTGGGTATATGTTAAATTGGAATGTAGATGTTGTAGTAAAAATCTGGAAAACAAGCTTCAGGTAGGCCTAAGTATTTGGCTGTGTAATAATATATATGGTAAACACTTTGCATGTTTCTTCAACACTCTTAATGTTGACACAAACATCTAGTCATATAATATTCCTGTGCAATATATGCTATGTAATGTAATGTAGTATAGTATAATAAGTATAGCATTTCCCCAAGGGTGTATGCAAACATGTGTGACAGCTTGCCATTTGCTGTAGGATATGGAGGTGGAAATTTTTGAAAGAATAAAAGACATTTTTGGGGCCTTCCCTGGTAGCACAGCGGGTTAAAGCACAGAAGTTTAAGCCACTTCCGCATGAGTTTGATTCCCACCTGCCCTGGAGGAGATCCACATGGCACGGCAGACCTCTCCCGACCTGCCCACTGCTCCCCTTTCAGTGTACTTCATCGGTCTGCCTGTTCTGCTCCCCACTCTGTCTCTGGTGAACCTTCTCACCCTCCGCATCTCTGTATGAATAAATAAATAAATCTTAAAAAAAAAAAACACTTATGGGGCTAGGGAAAATGAGAAGATGGTAATAAATTTTAGGAGAAAATAGGAAAAATTAGAAGACCAATAAAAAGTCATAGGAAACATGTGAGGAAGAGAGCAAGAAAAGAGAAAGGAAGACAATCTGGTAACTAGAAAAAAAGAAGAGAGAACCAAAAGGGGAAAGAAAAGAGTGAACCTTTATTTTTTCCCCCAACACTCATCATTTCTGGGCCAATATGTCTGCTCTTTTGTGCACTTGTACACTCTCTCTTCACATCTATGTCTGGTTTGAGAAGGTGTATCAGAAAGCCCAAAGACTGAGAAAGCTTAGGTTACTGGGTGGCTTACTATGATTAGCAAATGGACTAAAGGTTTGTGAGTGGAATGTTTGGTTTTTTAATATAATTAAATTTATTTATTTTCTTAGTTCATTTTTGTACAGTATTTTATTTCTCCTCTGAGATGTAGCCCCCATAGTTCTCCCACCACCATAATACCCATGAGCCATCACTAAAGTCCCTTGTGTTGAGCTGAACATTAATCATCAATTTGAGTGAAGCACTTTGAGCTGGCTAGATATATGGAGTAACTGTGTATTAACATTAGGATTAGGGAGCTGGAAGCCAACTTTCCTGGCTCAGTAGTTATTAACATGAAATTATAGAGCTGAGTTAAGTTTGAAGCAGCGTTTTCCAAGTGTTTGCTACTCCCTGAGTAGGTGCATCCAACATTCTTGTGACAACAGACTGGTGGGAAGCATCTAGGAGAGAGAGAGTCTTTACCATGGTCAGAAAGTGAATTATCCAAATAGGGTCTCCATTGCAGGTAAAACCTGCAAATTTTTGCCAAAATTATTGCTCTTATGACTTTTTTTCTTTAAAGATTTATTTATTTATGCATATAGAACTGGGGTACAGGCCAGAGGTGCAGGGGGTGAGAAGATTCACCAGAGACAGAGTGGGAAGCAGAACAGGTGGACTGGAAGAAATACACTGCTGAGGGGAGCGGTGGGCGAGGCAGGAGAGGTCTGCTGTTGCATGTGGGTCACCTCTTTGGCCAGGGATCCAACTTGCACTGAAGTGGCTGCAGCTAGATTGCAGTGCTGCGCTTTAACCAGCTGCACCAACAGGAAGGGCGGCTCTTAGGACTTTTAAAATCCTAAGATTAAGCTAGGTGGTTAAGATATTCAGAAAGCTCACTGGTAAATTTTGACTATATTTACCATAAAATTATAAATACAGCATTTATTTTTTAAATAACGTATAGTTATGAAAAGATGTCATTTCTAAAAAACCTTATGGTAAATGTTAGCGATGTTGTACATATTTTGCTTCTTATTTTCCACTTAAAACAGGTTTCAATCTTTTAAAGTTACTAGTTAGATAGTAATTCCATACTTTTTAAAATAATCGTTCTTTCACTTGATACTTAGAGTTGAACAAAGAAATGTTAGAAATTAGTTGTACTTTTTAGTATAATAAAAATACTACTTGGCATATTTTATATTTGTACATTAGTTTATTAAGGAGAAAAGACTAATGGATCTGTTTATGAAGAATGAAAAACTGTTTCCTTAGGGAATTAAAGGAAAACTATTGGTCAATTTGATAAAGTTAAGCAGCTTATCAGTATCCGGATTGTTTGTTTGCTGCTAAATGATATTTTTGCTTAACAAAATTGTGATCTTTTGACTAACCCTTTTAACTTTACGATAAAGCTGTGCTCTCTTGCAGAATCCAGAAATTTTGTGTGAGAGAGAAACAGTAGAAAGAAACAGGTGTTATTTGTTAATATTTTCTTGGTAAACTGTAATGTCTCTTGAAGGTATGGAAGACACATTTTAGAGAGGATCTGAAGCAATGTATGTAGTAGTCAGCCCCTAGGGTATTCTGTTGTGATGAAATCTGGAGCGACAGAAGAGAAATAATGGAGTATTATGACAAAATAGGTAGCAGCATCTTTCCTCTGGGATGACTTGTTGCATGAAGGAGGTTCCCTTTCAAAGAGTTACAGAAAAAATCCTACCAGTCTGGTCCATTAAGTTGTACCCCATCGTAGTTATTGATTTGGGGAAGACTTCTGGAGAGGGTGTGGTGTTCACAGGTGTGTATGCATATGCACATATATGGATATTTGTGTGTGTGCCTGTGTGGGTATTTGTGTGTGTCCACATTTGTGGGTATAGCTGTATTTGTGTATACATGTGAATATTTGTATGTGTATATGGACATGTGTAGATGTGTGTATGTGTGTATCTGCATGTTTCTTGAATCCCACTTGGGATTCCTTATACAAAATTTTCTCTTAAACAAGACACTGTTTCCTTTAAAACTGAGATATAGTCTCTGATCTAAGAAATGAAGCCAAATAGAAGTAAAGATAAACTCTCTGAGGAAAATCTTTTATTGAGGTGCAAAAAGAAGTTAATCAGTGAGGCATGAGTTTGGGCACAAAAATTTTCTCTGCTCAACAAAGAGGATGGTTCTCTCCATCCAGAGCTTCAGCCAAGTTGAGGTGAGCTTGGTGATGAAGATGGTGCTGAGCCCACAGAAGAGTTAACATTTCCCTTCATGAAGCAGCTGAACCTTCCCGTCACTTTTCCTGTGGGGAGACACAGTTAGCAAGATTCAAGAACAGAAAAGGACATTTCATAGACTGATAGGAGCTACAGAGACTATGAGGCAGGACCTCATTTTACAGATACAGAAATTGACCTCCCCAAATGGTAGGTCCCTGTCTCAGCAATTTTTAATAGAGACAGTAGTATACTTTCCTGTCCAGTGATACTCCTCACCCTCTTGGTGCTTCCACTGATACCAAAGCCTGTACTGATCACCCATAGTCTTCAAACAGCAAAGAAGGAGGGTTTCTGACCAGGGGAGTTGAAGTGGCTAGGCCTTGAGCTCTGCTTGTGCAGGAGAACCTGCAATGGGGCTCTGCTCTAGGGATTGATGCTGCTTAAGGAGAACTTCTACCACAGGACCCCTTTACTGTCCTTGAACAGCAACTAGGTCAAATTTCACATGTATGAGCATGTAAAATAAACTTTCCATTTGTGAAATAAAGCTTCCTAGGTGGGAGTGAATATGTAGGCATATCTTTCAGAGCTTTGGGCCTAGTCTGATATTTCTAACTTGCAAAGGTAATTAGAGAAATGAAAAGCCCAAGATCTGAGGGCAGTGGCCTAAAAGAGAATTATCGATATGAATGTGAATTTGGTGTAAGAAAGGAAGTGCCAAATTGCCAGTCCTGCACCAAAGAAGTGACATCCATCTACTTGAAGTGTCTTCAAACACACTGGGGGCCAAACAATATACTTCAGTGAAACATGACCATGGAATATTGGCCTGGGAATTGAAAGCTTGTATCTGCCTCTTTTAGGTAAAAGTAAAAAACGTGGGGTAACCTTTTCCCTATTATTGCCCTAAGATTGCAGATATATAAAACCACTAAGAGACTGAGAAAAGTAAAAAGCTTCTAGCCACAGTTGGTCCAAGAATCAAACTGTGTGATTGCCACTAAGTCTCTTAGAAGTCACACAACATAGTAGTTTTTCACTTGTATTTATCATGAAATTCAGGAACCTTCCTTTAAACAAAACATTGTTTAGAATTCCACTTAAAAAAATCAAAAGTTGACGTTGGGATGGAAGACCCCTCAAATGATTGTTTTAAACCTTTTGGCCACTCCTGACTTGCCTTGACAGAGCTCTGGGTCTAGCAGTTTTAAAGAGTGTGTCTCATTGCACTCCCTCAATTGACAGACAAGAATTGGGGGTTCTGTGATGGAAGACCAGTCCAAGCTGGCAAAGCATCTGGCCCAACCTTCCTCTCACTGTGAGGAAATCAGTTTTCCATCTCTTCCAACTGTGTCTGAGACTAGGTTCAGCTTATGGAGGCTCAGCTTAGGCAGGCTCACTCATGACAGAGAAGTTTTGCAGGAAGGACACTGGACCCAATTCTTATTCCTTCTCAAGAGCTACTCACAGGTTCTCAATACACAAGTGGCACTCATTCCCATAGGTGATGTAGTCGGAGCCACACACTGGCATGTATGTGATGGGGCAAGGGATGGCTACCACTGGGTACTTCTTATAGATGCTGCAATCCACCTGTGAAAGACAAAAGAATGTTCCCCTTTCTCTTGCCCTTTCATGCTCAGCTACCATGACCTCTTGGCAAAAGTATTCACTCAAATCTTCCCATGCTGCTGTGGCCACTTCTATTAATAATGTTACCTCAACAAATGCTAGTGTTAGTAATACAAGTCCCACTAGTATGATAATCTAGTATAATGTCTATGCCAGGCATTGAAATTCAATCTTGCATCATTTTTCTTTATTCTTCAGAACAATGTATAGGGCAGGTTCTTCTAGTGCCTCTATTTACAGAAGGGGAAATTAAGGCTTAAAAGAGCCAATTTATACAACAGAAAAGCTAGTAAGGGACTGAGATTTGAACTCTGAGCCTATGCAAGTCAGTAGTTGACTTTGGCCTTCCTCACCTATATTGTCCTTTCCACGAAGACATCACCGCCTCTTGATGAAAGTCATTTCTCTCTCCTTTTCATGCTCAAATTTTTTAAGCTATGGTTATTTAATTATATGTTATATTTCTCTAACTGGCGTTCATAAAACAGATGCAATTTCTCTGTCTGTGTCTCCCTCTCTCTTTTAGCCCCACTCAAACATACTATTTTAATCCTACATAGCTATATTTACAAGTAGTTATTAATTATCACTCACTAGGAATTGAAATTAAAATAAATTCAGTATACTCACTGTTTTTAAAGGTAGACTAGCAACTTCTGAAAGAGAGATACAGAGGGAAATATTAAAAATGTAGCCAAGTCTTGAAATTTTATTAAGTAAAATTTCTGTAAATTCAGTCCTATAAAGTATGACTGTGCCACCTCCATCACTGAGTCTACACATACACCCCATCATTAGACAAAATGCCAGCGTTTGCTGAGAATGTCAAATGGGTGGGTTGAACCCACAGTTCAGGTAAGTGAGTTATCCAGATTTCCTCTTTATTGACCACAGGATGGGCTCTGAAGCTTATCATGTCTTTGACAATAGTTCAAAGTCAGAGCTCAACAGGACATTTTACAGTCACAATGTCTACAATCCTGATGCACCACATCTGATATTCTGTTCCTCCTCACTCATACAAAGGAATGGAATGGGATGCCTTCAAAATTTTATCATCTTAGTTAAGTAATTTTCTACTTTATAAGAGACTAATTGTTGAATTCTGTCATTTGGAAAATTATGTTTTATTTTGATCCGCCTGGACTGATTTGGAAAGACATCAGGTTTTTCTGCATCTTTATAAGGAGGAATAGTAACTAGTAGCACTGACAACTTCCGGTATCCTTATGAAATGGTAGACTTAAGAAGAAATGAGTTTATTTTTTTCTCCATGAATGGAAATAAAAATTTTTTGAAAAGGTCATTACTAGACTGAAGTGCTTCCAAACCAGTGGGACATGCTGTCTCCCTCCCTAGGTCATAGACCTGGCTTCCATCACAGACCAGAACACTGTAAACTCACAAGCTCAGATATTTCTCTCAAATTCTCACATCACAGGGAAAGTTTTTCTGTGGGAAAATAACTTTATTGGCTGGACAGGACACTGCCTGTTCTGAACTTACCTGAGCTGCTGCAGAAATGTGCCATGGTGCAGAGCAGAAGGAGGCTGCCGATGAACTTCATGGTGGAGATGGCTGGAGTACACAGGCTGCTCAGGACAGTCACAGCGGATATGCCCTAGAAAAGGGACACATTTATATGGCAGTGTCTGGTCTCTCCGCCTTCCCTGTGAGCTCATCCACAGGCTCAAAAAGCACAAAGTCACACCCTGGGCGGTGTTGCCATCCTTGCCACGTTCTTGCCATTGTTCTTCTTTGATCAACAAGTTGATTATTTGAGGTGAGAAATACTTTTCTGTTGAAGGTGAGCCCTGTTACTTGAACTTCTAAACTTCATAAAGCAAAGAAGAAATTAGGTGTGGGTGGCTTGGCGTAGTTATGAAATAAGTGAGATTTGAATACTTCTTTAATCTCACCAAAAAACCTGGCATTAAACCCAAGTCCGAGAGTCTGTACCTGTTTATATTTTGGCTCCTAGTAATACATGGTTTTGTTTTTGAGGATAGAAGCCTTTGAAACAAACTGGGACTTACAGGAAGGAGCCGTGACTTTGGCCTACCTGAGGCTTACAGAAGGATACTTAGATTTTTCAGCTGTATGGTCTTGGGTTTACTTATATGCTGTGAGGCAGAATTGGTCAGGAAGATCTGGTTGTGCTGCGGTTACGTTTACCCTCAAGATCCCTATGACTTAAAACAATAAAAATTTATATACCATGTCTTTTCTCGCCAGCCAACTCACAGTGGGCACTGAGGTTGTTTCCTTCGCTTGGCTACAGTAAAGTGTTGCAGTGAGCATGATACACACGTATTTTTGCGAATTCACATTTTCATATTCAACTAGAACTGCTGGACCATGTGGGACATCTACTTTTTATATTTTGAAGAATTTCATGTGTTTTCTTTGAAGGCTGCACCAGTTTCCATCTCTACTAGCTAAGTGGGAAGGCTGCCTTTTTTCACCACACCTCCGCCAGCACTTACTATTTCTTGTCTTTTTGCTATAGGCTATTCTGACTGGTGTGAGGTGGTCTCTCACTCTGGTTTTGATTTGCATTTCCCTGCCATCTTCTCATATGTCAGTGGCTGTGCAGATGTGTTCTACTCAGCACTTTTTAAAAAAAGGTTAAATTTGCCCTCCCTGGTGGCACAGCAGGTTAAAGCACAGCACTGAGAAGCTTAAGCCACTTCCGCATGAGTTCGATCCCTGCCTGCCCCAGAGGTGACCACATGGCTGGCAGACCTCTGCTGATCCGCCCGCTGCTCCCCTCAACAGTGTGCTTCATTGATCTGCCTGTTCTGCTCCCCACTCTGTCTCTGGTGAAACCTCTCGCTGCCCCTGAGCCTCTGGCCTGTACCCCAGTTTTGTATGCACAAATAAATAAATCTTAAAAAAAAAAGGTGATGTATGTTTTTATTCATGTGGTATATAAAGAAACAAAGTTAACAGACAGTCTCAACAAACCCCTGGATTCTGAAGACAGAATGAAGGTAGCCAGGGTGGGACCAGATAGTCCAGGGGTGTCTGGACTGTGGTGGAGGGTTAATAGGATGTGGTGGTAGATGCAGTGGGATGCTGCTCATTAGACAAGGTGTGAACCTGTGCTCCTAAAACATGCTCTGTTATAAGTCAAGGTGCCTCAATAAAGAACAAACAAACAAGTTAGTTAACTAAACTAAATTAAAAAGATACAAATTTACTTCTTGCCCAAGATCTATGTGTATGGTGGTCAATGGTGGTGCCACATTGCCCTCAGTCAGTCCCAGCAGGCACTATTTGGAAGGTTGTTTATTGTCCATGTGAAGTGGTCACATGTTTCTGAGGATCTTCCTTTTCGGTAGTTAGATATTCCAGCCCAGAAGCAGCACCATGGCCATTTCCCTCACCGTCATATGACCTGGCCCAAATTGAAAGGTTATGGAAGACAGTTCTACATTGTCTCTTGAAAGCCAAAAGCCAAAGAACTTGCAATAGTTGGTAAACAATACAGAGACCACCCCAGAACCTTCATTTCATCCCTGTTGAGCTCTATTGCTGGCCACAGTAGAATTCATATAATGGAAGACATTTTCCTGAAAGTCTCTTTTCATAGTGCAATGTATATAGTTATATATAGTAATTATTATTGGTGTTGTTATTATTGACAAGCTAAGAGTTTTGGGGCTGACTTTAGCTTGCAAACTGTATTGTCCAAATAGCTATTGCTTGTCCGCTGGGTTTAAAGATAAAAGTATCAAAACCTGTCCTTCACTTTTTACATTTATTTTTACTTCTGAAACACAATATCAACAAAAGATGCCAAACTAATAATAATGGCTTTGCATGTTTCATCTCATACATTTGTTTGTAAAGCAGTGTAATCTAATAGTTAAGAATGAGTCCATGAATCTTATTTGAAATCTTTCTTCCAATCAATGTTGACTACATAACTGAGTATATAGGTTAAACTCTATATATGTTAGTTTCCACATCTAAAACAAAAATAATCACTCTCAGAGTAATTAGAGTGTTAAATGCATTTATACATATTTTATATTACATTATAATGTTAATTTTATATATCATATATATGTTTTCATGTTTGTGTATATGTATCAAAGCACCAAGATCATAACTAGAGTTTGATTTAAAGTCACTAGTGATATGGAATGTGATTTTATGATAGCTCTGTGAGGAAAGAATTTTTATTACTCCAATTTACCCCAATTTCAATAGTGAGTAAGTTCCAACTCACAGAATTTAAGTAATGTTACCAAAATTATGATGCCAGTGAATGGAGGTGACTGTTGTCAAGGTGAAGTGGTCGTGTGTTAAGTCATGGAAAAGACAAGTAAGTATTCTCATAAAGAGAGTTAATTATAAGTTTTATTGATTGCCATTAAAGTTTAAAGAGAATAAACACAGAGAAAAAGTGATTTTGTTTCAAGAAGTGGTATTTATGTTGTAGTTTGAAAGTGGAATTTTCACAAAAAAGACTAGGCAATAAAGTAAGTAGGATAGGATTTCACATATTTCTTTAGACATTTTAGAGGAAGTGAATGGAAGAAGCGAAGACTTCAGCAATGGCTAGGATGGATTGGATATTGTTTAAAGTGAAGCAGAAGAAGACAATGATGATATGTGGTAGAGGGTGGCTGATCCAAGTACAAAAGAAAAGTAGGAAATAAGATTAAGAGACAAGATGAGGCCCTCCCTGGTGGCGCAGCGGGTTAAAGCACAGCACTAAGAAGCTTAAGCCACTTCCCCACGAGTTCAATCCCCGCCTGCCCCGGAGGTGACCACATGGTGAGGCAGACCTCTCCTGACCCACCTGCTGCTCCCCTCAGCAGTGTACTTCGTCGATCTGCCTGTTCTGCTCCCCACTCTGTCTCTGGTGAATCCTCTCACCCTCCACATCTCTGGCCTGTACCCCAGTTTTGTATGAATAAGTAAATAAATCTTAAAAAAAGAGAGAGAGAGAGAAGATGAAACACCATTTCCTCTGACACAGGAGATGCAGAAGAATAGATGATCGTGTAGACAGGGATATTTTGAAAAGAAGAGTTATGAAGGAGAGCCCATTGAAAGGGTATCTCTGGCTGTTAAGTTTTGGGGTTGCTGTTTGCAGTAGAAGAATTGGGTTGATTGGAAACTGGAAAAGATTTGGCACAAACCCCAGTGGAGCATATCCGATAGACAACAGGAGGTATAAAAATGCTGCTAGACAAAAGTAGCCCTAGATTTGAGCAGGTCCAGTCAGTGCTATGCTGACTCCTCAAGTACATTATGGCACTGAGAGATTGGAAAAGGTGATTTTATGGATAGAGGCTGGATATATTAGAGACATGTGGCGACCCAAAAAGACTGTGTTAGGCTTGGAAGAGAGTTAGGTGGTCCGGAAGGTTCTGACAGACTATGTCAGCAATTAGGACTTTAGAGGTCAAGGTTCAGAAAAAATATGATAAGTGTGGGAAATATGAGCAATTGTTTATGAAGTTTTAGCTAACAGGTGAAGGGTCAGACTTCATTTCTCAGGGGTGGAGTTAAGATAATGCCATCAAGGTGTATTCAAAGATAAGTAGATGAAAGATGGAAAGAGACAAAGGTCTGTGCATTCGAAACTGTCAGGAAAAGTGAGGTCACGGTTCAGTTGTGGGTGGCTTTGGGTTCTGGCAGATGCTTATGGGCTGTAGATGTAATCACAAATTATACAGAGACCTGTGGGAATGAAAGATTAAGCCTGTAAAGATAAAAGTTGATCTTAAGCTTTAATTTGGGGCAGTTGCTTATTCCTGCAATGGTGGTTGGGGGGCTTCATCCATGCTAGAAGATCACTATGACCACGGTTCCACTCTGGGGAAGGAAGTATAAAACTAATACAGGGACACAAAAATGAAGTGAGAGGGAAGTTTGAGAGTATTGGGATGTCTTCCCCAGAGGAGTTAGAGGGTACCACAAGAAAGAGAAAGGAGGCCTATTGGAAGGTTAGAGCAGAGTGAGAGAGTAAGTTGAAGGAGGGTCTTAACGAAGTCAGATAGATGGGGGGTAATGGGAAAACTTGCAACATAGATGGGCAGGAGATAGACACATGTAAGAGCTAAAGGAAGGAACGATCATAATAATAATAATAAAAATAATGAATAATAATAATAATAAAACTAACCCATATTAAGCATCAACTGTGTGCTAGAACTGTGCTACACCTGCTATGTATGTGATCTTATTTAAAACTAAATAAAACCAATTTTTAGACTATAAAATCAGTTAGTGGTTACCAGAATTGAAGATGGAAAGGGGGTAGGGAAATCTAGTAAAAGGGGTCTATTGAAAGATAGAATTGGACTTTTAGTGGTAAACTTAATATGGTCTACACAGGTGTAGTTCTATAGTTGTACACACCCAAAACTTATGCAATACTATAATGCAATATTACTTCAATAAAATTAATGACAAAAGTCATTAACTTAAAAAATAAAATAAATCTTTAAATAAAGGCATTATTAGCTTACAAGGTAGATAATAGTTATCTATCCTGTTATGTAGCTGAGGCAAAAAGGACTGAGAGAAGTGGTTAGTTTAAGAATCAGTGTGTTTTAATCATGATGGTAACTGCACCTGAAGGGGGAGATCTTATACTTCCAAATACTGGCAGCAATATAAACCAGTGGTACTTCAGTTAAAAAAAAAGAAAAGATAACAATAAATCTAATCGATGTGTAGACACCATGGAACGTGGGTAGTCGGAATAAAATGGCCAAGTAGGAGCAGTCAGGAAGGACATCTGATGTGTTTCAGGAGTGGGTGGAGGGAGCTGAGTACTGGGTCTGAAAGTATAGTATCTTCAGATGTGGTTATTTGGCTTGAAGGAGCTTCTCTGGTGGAGAGTCTGAAGCTAGGTGCTCTTCTTCCCCTTCCCCCCAAACCCCCACCTCCCCAGCTTCTGGGGCAGTGCTGTGACAGTCTTTTCTTCACACTGGTCTCTGCTTCCTCACATCTACTGAATGTTGCCCAGATTGGTGCTTCAACTTTTAAAGTTAAAAATGCCTCCTTTGAAAATATATGTAACTGATAAATAAGTCTAACTAGGGTGGTAAAAGCAATTGTAATTCCAATATTTGATTCTGGTTCCCTCCTACCAACTGCTGCACCAGCCCACTCCCAACCTCTTGGCTCTTTTCTTAGCCTCCAGCATACATTTCATCCAACACCCTCAACACCTTCTCATGCAAGTTTTAAAATCAGTGACATAGATTTTACTGGAATAACTCTAGCCTTCCTCTACTATCTTCCCCTATGTACCCTTCACACTCATTTTCTTTTTTAAAGAGATTTATTTTATTTATGTATACAGAACTGGGGTACAGGCCAGAGGTGCAGGGGTGGTCAGAGGATTCACCAGAGGCAGAGAGGGGAGCAGAACAGGCAGATTGACTGAAATAGACTGCTGAGGGGAGCAGTGGGTAGGTCAGGAGAGGTCTGCCAAGCTATATGGGTCACCTCCCTGGCTGGGGATCGAACTTGAACTCATGAAGCGGCTGCAACGAGCTTCACAGTGCTGTCCTTTAACCCATTGCACCACCAAGAGGGCCCTTCTCTTTTGAGGTAACCTCCACCATGATAATGCCTTTGTGTGCACTGGGTCACAGTGACCTCAAGATACAGATATTTGCATTTTGATATCTGCAGGATCTTGTTCCTGTCATATGTGGGAATACAGACTTAGCTAACCCAGGGATCTTATGCATTTTGATTCTGTTCCATTTTCTTTGAATCACTAAAACAATTCCAATAATGGAACAAGATGATGTCAGTGAACAGTAATGACTATTTTTCCTGTTGGTTCATGTTGTTCTTAGGTCACCTCTAGATTAAATACATAAGTCCTGGCTTTTATATGATTAGTAAAAATCATGTTTCCCATACTGCTGCTGCATCAGGCATCTGTAATTTCAGAGTTAGCCACATTAGAGAACATACTGGTGTGCTACATTATCATATCAGAATATCAAAGATGGGCTGATTTAAACAACAGAAAGTATATTTCCCCCAGTTTTGGAGGCTGACATTCAAGATCAAGTCACAGACAGGGCTGGTTCCTCCTGAGGCCTCTCTCTTCAGCTTTTAGATAGCAACCTTCTTACTGTGTTCTCACATGGTTATTCTCTGTGTATAACTCCTGGTCTCTTCCTCATCAAATTAGGACACAAGCCCTATTAGTTTAAGGCACTACCTTTATGACCTCATTTAATCTGAATTACCTCCTTTAAAAACACTGTTTCTAAATAGTCTCACTAGGACTTAGGGCTTCAACATAAGAATTGGTCTACAACATTCCAACCCATCAACTCTTCCCTCCCCCAACTAAATTCATGTCCTTCTTCATGAAGTGAACCATAGACCTTTGATCTTTAAGATACTGGTTTCCCACAAAATGTTAACTAGTAATCTTTAAAAAAGATTAATCAAAGTTGGGAAATCATGAATGGACTATTTCTTTGGGGAAATTTACAACACACTTTGTGAGGGGAAAAATTAAACATTGTTTAAAAAATGAACAATGATGTAAAATATATATCAATAGAAAGAGAACTAAAAATATGTGCTTGGCCCTCCCTGGTGGCGCAGCGGGTTAAAGCACTGCACAAAGAAGCTTAAACCACTTCTGCATGAGTTCGATTCCCGCCTGCCCTGGAGGTGACCACATGGCGCGGCAGACCTCTCCTGACCCGCCCGCTGCTCCCCTCAGCAGTGTACTTCGTCGATCTGCCTGTTCTGTTCCCCACTCTGTCTTTGGTGAATCCTCTCACCCTCCGCATCTCTGACCTGTAACCCAGTTCTGTACGAATAAATAAATAAATCTTTAAAAAAAAAATATGTGCTCATATTAATAAAACATATAAAGGCATTTTAAATTTTCTGCAATGTAGAATTTTTTTCAACTTGCTACACTCAAATCTTCCCCAAACTTAATTTGACAATTACTTATTTTACAAAATACTTAATAACATCTAAAGGGATGTTACTGTTTCCTTGGACATTAAGAAGGAAACATTCACTTCAGTTTTCTCTGATGTTATCTCCAATACAAAGGCTTATTACCAAGGAAGATCACTGAATTTAGAGCTGCTTGTGCTCTCAGAAATTCTTTGTTAGGTTGATTAGAACATCACCTCTATATGATTCAGACATTCTGAATCTCCACAGTGGAGCCTAGTAGAACAGATCTGCTCTTTAAAAAAAAAAAGATTTATTTATGTACAAGAACTGGGGTATAGGCCAGAGGTGTGGGGGGGTAAGAGGATTCACCAGAGACAGAGTGAGGAGCAGAACAGGTGGATCTACTGAAATACATTGCTGTGAGGAGCAGCAGGGGAGATAGGAGAGGTCTGCTGCACCATGGGGGGGGGGGGGTCAAACTCAGCTGCACTGGCTGGTGATAAGCTTGATAGCACTGAGATTTAACCCTTGTGCCACCAGGGTGGCCCCATCTGTTCTTTGTAAGCATCTGTGCAGCTGTGGCTATAGAGTACCTAGTCAAGGTCTTTTTTCTTCAGATGATGTAGATCGGCCTCTTTAATGTTTTTTCTTTACAGTTTAATCCTGTAGGCCTTCCCAACCTGACACTTTAACATCATTTTACTTAGGAACAATGAAACACGAGTGATAAATCAACTTCACCAGTTCCCTTCTCTGTTCCAGTGTGACCATCACTGGAGATGCAAACTCTACTTCTTGTAACTTACTTTCCTATAGAGAAAAAAAGAAATAAAAACCATAATCAGATGATTTCAGATTATGACAAGTGTTTACAAGAAAATATACCATGGCACAGGGAGAGAAAATGACATGTGAATAGGGGAAAAATAACACTGGTGCTGGGAGAAGGCTTTTTGGAGCCTGAATGGTGACAAAGTGTAAGAGAGGCAGAGGGCCATTGGCATAACCCAGTGGGTTTCTAGAATGATGCCCATGGGCACATCAGCCTTGTAGGGTTCCTTTTCTCCAATTCCAATATTATTTAAAGTAACTGATTTTTCCCATTAAAATATTCAGCTGGTAAGCCTGTCAGGCCCTCGTCTGTATCTTCTATGATTTGTATTGAACTCTAAATGTTTCGTATTGAATTCACATGACATTGGATAGGAAAAGTCTTTCCTATGTTATTCTTCTTTAAATTCTTTTCACAAGTGAACAACAAAACAAAAGAAAAACAAAGTATTATATTATGAGAACAAAATGGTGGTCACTGGTGGGGAAAAGGGTGATGTTTAGGTAAAGGGGGTGAACTATATGTGAAGGATGAAAATTAGACTGTGGTAGAAATCCTAATGTAGAATGTACAAGTGTCAACTAATATTACTGTGTACCTGAAACCTGTTGTGAACTAAACTTAATTCACTAAAAATTTTAAAATGAATATATAAATACATCCCCTTTCTCCATATTTCTCTCTTCTTTTCTTTTACAAGCTCTTCTGGTGATTTCAATTAGATCTCGTGTTAGGATTTCATGATCTCAAACATTCATTCAATGTCTATTTGTTGAACTATTACATGCCTTATTATATCACCGCATTTTATTCACTTTCAAAACTGTATTCATTGTTACCTAGGAAGATGACCTGCTTCTTCAGTTGTGTGTTGCTACCTCTCAACTAGAATACAGGTTCCACAAGCAGAAGACCTTGCCTGTCTGGTTTCTGGTACCTGACACTATGCATTGAACAGAATAGGAATTACTCAATAAATAATTAGTCCTAGGATTCCACATTCTTAATGAAAAATCATCCAGTATTTGAGATAAATAATCTGTTTTCAATGGATTTGAAAAGAAATAGAACTTAACTCACTGAAACTTGAACTAATTTAGCCATCTTAGATTGAATTTAGCTTAAGTAAGAAGAAACTGTACAAACTTAATACATTCTTTTCTACTCCTCCCCCCATTTCTGATTTTTAAGATGTTGTCTAAGTAGGCAAGGGCCCCTTTGCAGAGTCTCCTTTGAGAGTGAAAGGAGAATTTCTGCCTACTTTACCTTCATGTCTACCAGCATGTAAGAAATCCACAACTCTAAGATTACAGACATACTGCATCAAAAGATTCATCAGTTAAGAAAAAGGCAATATTTATTGAGGTTATATCTGGATACTAAGATGAGTACTATCTAAATTTAGCATTGTAGATTAGATGAGTAGGCAAGAAAGAATACTGAAAGTAGAACTTGAGAAATGATGTAGTATCTTGTTTTTGTTTTTGTTTTCTTTTCCTGGAGGAAAAAAATTTAAGTGTGAATTGAATAGAAGACAGAATTCATTTCTATGGCTAATTGGAAGAACGGACACATTCCCTTTTGTCATAAAGTTTTTGTCATAAAGTTTGGTCATAAAGACATTAATGGTTGAGAAAGCAGCAAATATGTAAGTTTGGATTCAAAGTAATCAGAGCTTGCCAACAAGTACTGCATCATCAAGTTCTCTACAGAGATGTTTATGCTTCATCATGAAGCAAAATTCTTCCCATTGGTGAGAAATCCCAATAGTTGCTAGCCCTTTAGGAATGTCATGGAGGAATTCAGAAATTGTTTCCACAGTCTCTGAGTCCTCAATTGAGCTCTGAAAGTCTGTGACTGTACCTGAGTTAGGCTCTCAGTGAGCGCAGCATGGGTTTATTGACTTACATTATATACACACACA